>NW_008348199.1:2099966-2115517 GCF_000622305.1 Nannospalax galili | reverse complement strand
GAGGGAGGGGGGAGGGAAGGAACAGGGAGGAGGAAAGGAAGGAAAAGGAGGAGGAGGGAGTGGGAGGGGAGGCAGGGTTAACTTGGGGCCCATGTGTGAAAGTGCTAGAGTGCTCCAGCCCAGGGTGGTAGAGGAGGAGGGAGAATGTGAGCCTGAGGAACGGTCCTAGGAATATGGATGAAGCCAGGTCTATGACAGGCTGCTGGATGGGGGCAGACAAGTTCCCCAGGGACCTTGAGCTCTGGGCTAAGGAAAGCCAGGAGCATGTGGCCCCTGGAGGAGAAAGATGCTTCCACCTCCTCTCCATCTCCTCAGCACGCTTCTGCCCTTGAGGTGTCCAGGTGATGGGAAAGACTCCCTGTGATGATGCTGTGGCTCCCTGACTCCCCGACGCCTTGCCGCTCCCCATGGGACTTTCTATAGTATCCTTCATGACTTCCTCCTGGTTCTCTGCACGCTGGTGTAGCCACAGACCCAAGATAGGGCTGTTACATGGGGTGGGGAGGCTCAGACTTCAGTAAAGCGCAGTTAGGAGTCACGAGGGTGGTATACAGTTTAGTTTTGTTCTGGGAGTGTTGACCCACAGATATCCTGGCACAACTAGCAAGAGATGGCAGGGTGCCATCAGGTGACAAAAAAGCTTGGACGGTGCTCAGCAGAGGGCCACCAGCACATACAGCTCTGTGGCTGGCAACCCCAACGCCCAGGCCTATGAACCAACAGCAGGTGGCTGTTGTCACACTGTGGACAGGGCTTGGAATCCAGACCTTGGCCATCAGTGGCCACATCTCTGGGTTGGCCAAAGGGCACTGTCTGTATCATGGTAAAGAAGGAGCCTGTCACTATTCTGACTCTCTCCTGCTTCCCTGGCTTCTCTCTGAGTTCTTCCTGACTGTCTCGTGTTCCAGGGACAGCAAACTTAAGCTTATCTCTCTGCAAAGGGAACTAAGGCTGCCCGCTCCTGGGTACCAGCAGGTCCTGTGGAGTCAGTCAGCCCTGATGTCATGATCACCTAGACCCAGTTTGTAGTCTGCCTTAAAAAAATATTTTGGCAGCTAGAGGGACAGGTCAACAGTTAAGAGTACTGGCTGCTCTGCAAAGGACCCAGGTTTGGTTCCTAGCACCCACATGACAGCTAACAACCATCCATAACTGGTAACTGCAGTTCCAGGGGATCCGACACCCTCTTCTGGCCTCCACTGTCATTACATGACATGGGTGCACTTACATATATGTAGGCAAAACATACATATAAAAGTAAACAAAACAATTTTATAAAAATGTTTTTGTTACATCTTATATGTGTGGTGGGGGAGGGTGGGAAGTGAACTGCCACCATCTGGTCCAGCACAGGCTGATCAATCGCTTATCCACACAGACCCAGAACAATCACCTGTCAGCATATCACATTAAAGCCTATCAAAACCACAGCAGGCCAGTCAGGCCAGTGAGCTTACAACAGATCAGTGGGTGATGCAACCCCTCACCAGGATCATGGGAAAGGGGGAGCAGGAACCCTGAGGTATCAAGGCACCACCCACCTTCCACCCACCCTCCACCCAGAGTGCTTGTGTGTCACACGATGGACAGATAATGATCCCCCCAACACCCCCAATCCCCCCCTTCTCCTGGACTTCATTCAGCTCAGCACTTCAGCTTTTTGGCTAGAACCTGCCCCAGGTGCCTTCCAGAGCCTGCAGGCAGAGTTCCTTGGCAATAAGTGTGGGAACCACTCCAGACTGGGCTTAAGTTGGGCCTTTGTCTGACCCACTGATCTGTATCAATTCTCTGTCTCTGGGTTCAGGGGAGCCCCTGGGAACACTGAGGTGGCTTTAACCCTTTCTTAACTGTTCCATAACCTGTGTATCGGCATGTGAAGGGTAACATGGGATATGAGTACTGGTAATAGTGGTATTGAAGATTGGAAAGGAAGGGGCTGGAGAGATGGAAAGATGGAGAGATGGCTCAGGGTGTAAGAGCGCTGACTGCTCTTGCAGAGGACTTGGGTCCAGTTCCCAGAACCCACACGGTGGCTAACGACCATCTGTAACTCCAGTTCCAGGGGATTCAACACCCTCTTTGTGGGCATTGCACAACATGGGTGCACTTATATACATGTAGGCAGTACACTCATGCACTTAAAACAAAAATAATAAAATTTTAAAAAAAGATTGGAAAGAAATAAAGAACTCACGGCGGGCACAGCCACCGTCACCAAGTAAAACCAGGGGAGGGTAAGGCAGCTGAGACAGCGGGTGGATTGTTTCTCAGTAAATTCTGGCACTGTGGAAAGATGCACTGTATCCATCTACATAAACTTCACAGCCTGTGGCAGTGATGCACACAGATCAGTGATGCCTGGTGATTGCCTGGGGCTGGGGAATGGGGGGCAGGGACAGTCAGTGTGGGAGATGGAAGAGTCCTGGAGGGGATGGTTGTGAGCGCTGTTCAACATGAGCGGACGCAAGGGATTGAGATACACATGCAGAACAGGTTACAATGATAATTCTCAAGTTATGGATATTTTACAATTGAAAAAAGACACAGAGGAGTGAATTGCTGGCAGTCATAGGACACAACACACGGAAGGGATGAAGGGGGTGAGGTGGAGTAGACCAGGGCTGGACCCCCATCCTGAGGCCATCAGTGAAGGCTTCGAGAAGTGGAGTAAGTGGTGTGGAGGAGACCCGGTAGGCTGAACCTGTACTGTGGGAAGGACAGCAGGGCGGGGGACTCTGGTCCTAGATGCTTCAGCTTACCCACTCCACCACAGTGCTAGTTCCCACTTGGCCTGGGCTGGATGGAGCCTGCTTCCTACTCACAGAGAACCTCCCTGCTGTCCATCCAGGTACCTGGCAGGTTGGCAGAGAAATGAGGGCCTCCCGGAGTAAAGAACTCACGACTGGCATAGCCACGGTTACCAAGCGAAACCAGGAAAAAGCGAGGCAACCGAGGCGGTTGGTGGATTATTGTTCAGTAAATTCTGGCATTGTGGAAAGATGCACACAGTGCCCTGGGTGTGGAGGTGGGTAACTTGGGTAAAGGATGCTGGCACTCTTTTGTCCAGCAGGGCCTAGAGGAGGACAGCTGCCCCACCCCCAGGCTCTTGTTCCCATCTGGACTCTGTGGTCAGAGTAGGCCACGTGCTGTAGTTCCAGTCCTGCAAACTTGGAGTTAATGCACTATCTTCCCCTCTTCTGAAGGTCTGCATGCTATACAGTCCTTCCCTTCCCTCTCTTATTCCCTCTAACCCTTCCTCCCTCCCTCTCCTCCTTTCTCCCTTCCTTTTTGCAGAGCTAGAGAACAAGCCCAGGGCCTGTCACATACAAGGCAAGTACAGTACCCCTCAGCCACACACCCAGATATCGTGACAGTTACTTTCAGCATATATACTGAAAATTAGTCAATCCAAGTTCAGTACAAGTTTAGGTTGCTAGGAGCCTCTCGTCATAAACTTTCTTTCGTGCATGTATTTTATTTTCCTTTCTGCAGCCTCCTCCCTTTATAAATATGTGCACTCTGTTTTTTTATTTGCTTGTTTTTGGACAGGATCTCAGTACAGCCCAGGCTGGCCTCAAACTTTCTGTGTAGTTGAGGATGACCTTGAACTTCTGATTCTTCTGCTTCCCCTCTCCACCCCCAGTGCTGGATCTACAGGCTTATGCCACCACACTGTTTATTCAATGCTGGGAATTGAACCCAGAACTTCATGCATGCCCAGCAAGCAGTCTACCAATTGAGCTGCAGCTCCAGGCCAAAGTCTATGCTTTCTGTTCAAAAACACTTTATTTTTTTAGATTTTATTTAAATTTCTTTATTATTTTATGTGTGTGTCTATTTTTTGTTCTTTAGCTCTTTATTTTATTACTCATTTATGTGAGTGCATGTCATATGTATGCAGGTGCCTACAGAGGCCAGAAGAGGTCAGAGATTCCCTGGAGCTGGAGTTACAGGGGGTCAGTTGGGAGCTGACTGATGGGGGTACTGGGAAGTGAACTCAGGTACTCTAGAAGAGCCGCACTCACTTTGTTTGTTTTTGCTGTTGTTTTTTTGAGACTAGATCTCCTTGTAGTCCCAGTGGGCTTTGAACTGGTTGTATAGCCCAGGCTGGCCTTGATCTCACAGAGTTGCCTACCACTGCCTCCTTAGTGCTAGGATTAACGATGTGTACCACCACAACTACTCAGCAACTCTAATTTTTTTTTAAAAATTTTATTTTATGTGTATGCGTTTATTGCCTACATGTAGGTAAGTGCACCCGTGTCATGCAATGCCCACAGAGGACAGAAGAGGTCTTTGGATCCCCTGGAACTGGAGTTACAGACAGTTGTTTGCTGCCAGGTGGGTGCTGGGATTCGAACCCAGGTCTTCTGCAAGAACAACCAATGTTCTTATCTGCTGAGCCATCTCTCCAGCCACACAACTCTAATTTTTAAAAATATATTTATTTTATTACTTTTTATGTGTGCATGTCTATGTATGTGCACATGTATACAGGTGCCCTCAGAGGCCAGAAGATTGGATCTTGGATTCCCTGGAGCTAGAGTTATACCTACTTGGGTGCTGGGAACTGAACTTGGGTCCTCTGCAAGAGCAGCAAGTGCTCTTAACCACTAAGCCATGTTTCTAGCCCTGCAACTCAAATTTGTATTTAGCTTTGTGCATGTCCACTACTGTCCAAAAATGAGTCCACAGTGATGACCTGAGTTACAACTAAACTTTAGCAAAATCTTTTAAAGGAGTCACAGTGTCTTTGCTTCTCTTCTGTCTCTATCTCTTCTATTTATTTATTTATTTATTTATTTATTTACTTATTTTTGAGACAGGGTCTCCCTGCAGCCCCAGCTGGCTTGGAACTCATTATACAGACCAGCCTCGCCTCCATCTCACAGAGATCTGCCTGCCTCTACCTCCCAGTGTTGGGATTAAAGGTGTATGCCACCACACCCAGGTTCTGTCTCTCTCACTCTGGGCTGGGGGGGTGGGGGTGTTCTCCTCCCCAGTGATATTAGTCATTGCTAGGACTTAATGGAGACACTCCATAGACCCAGAATCTACCCCTGAGTTTTGGCTCAAACAAGGGATTAGGGCTGGTCAGTTACCCGAGCTTGACTGGACTAAGGGATTCCTGGAGGCAGGATTCACTGCAAAACCAGGAAATCCTGGAAAACAGAATGAATTGGTCACCGTGATTTACTCTTCTTGTTCCTGACAAAGGCAATGTAAGGAAAGAAGGAAGGGTTTGTTTTTATTTATTTATTTATTTTTGTTTTTTGGAGACAGGGTCTCCCTGTAGCCCCAGGCTGGCCTTGAACTCACAGAGATCCCCTTGCCTCTGCCTCCGGAGTGCTGGGATTAAAGACGTGCGCCACCACGCCCGGCTATTTATTTATTTTTTAATATTTTATTATTTTTATTTTATGTGTATGAGTGTATTGCCTGCATGTATGTGAGTGCACCTGTGTTGTGCAATGCCGTGGATGTTGGAAGAAGGTGTCAGATTCCCCTGGAACTGGAGTTTAAGGACGGTTTGTAGCTTCCATGTGGGTGCTGGGAATTGAACCCAGGTCCTCTGCAAGAGCAGTCAGTGCTCTTAACCACTGAGCCATCTCTCTAGCCCCCATTATTTTTATTTTCTGTGTATTAGTGTATTGCCTGCATGAGTGTAAGTGCACTCATGTTGTTCAATGCCTGTGGAGGCCAGAAGAAGGCCTCAGATTCCCTGGAACCAGAGTTATGGACAGTTGTTAGCCACCATGTGGGTGTTGGGAATCAAACTCCAGGTCCAGTGCTCTTAACCACTGAGTCATCTCTCCAGCCCCCCAAATAGTGAAGTTTTAAATCTAAATTATTTAATATAACTGGATAGTAAAACCTTTATTTTTTGTCAAAATAAAAGTTTTTCAACCCTTCCGGGCATGGTGGCACACTCCTTTAATCCCAGCACTCAGGAGGCAGAGGCGGGCAGATCTGAGTTCAAGGCCAGCCTGGTCTACATAGTGAGTTCCAGGACAGCTGGGGCTACAGGGAGATCCTGTCTCAAAAAGACAAAAAAAAATTTTTTTTTCAACCCTACTGTTTTCTCTGTTTCCTAGGTGTCTAGTTGCTGTAGTGACAGGCTCATGTTTCCTGTAACTACTCAATTCAATGGCGATAGGAGGAGGCCCGCCCCAGCCTTTACACCCCACTTTCGCCAATCAATCCCAGAGTGAAGTTTGAATTAGAACGAGAGCTGCAGGAAAACAGACACTTTTTCCCCCAGGAAAGAGTTTCATTATTGCAGCTTCAATGGCTTCCCTGAATGGGGAGCTCAGGAGGGAGCTGTTTCCAGTCCCCAGCACTGCCAATAGAGCCCTGGGGAGCTCGTGTGGGTGCGTGCGTGGGTGCGTGTGTGTGTTATTGTGCAAGGGCCAGATGAGGAGCAAGGGTGTGAGGCAGGCACAGACACTGCGGTGGGAGTGAGGACTGTGTGGCCAGGCACTGTCGGGGCCCTGTCTGCCCTTCACAACAGGCCACACGATGAGCCCGTCAGCTGCTTTCTCCTCCAGGGCACAGTGAGCAAAGCAAAGCTCTTCAGGTGTAAGGCAGAAAGAGAAGCACCTAGTACGGGAGGATGTTTAAGAAGGTGATGTGTGGAGAACAGGCCCTAAAAGTTTTCTACAATTTAGAAAGGAGACCAAAGGGGCTGGAAAGATGGTTCAGCAATTAAGAGCACCTGAGGTTTGTTCTTTCCGAGGACCTGGGTTCAGTTCCCAGCACCCACACTGGATGGTTTATAACCACCTGTAACTTCAGCATCAGGGGATCCAACACCCTTTTCTGGTCTCCACAGGCACTTGCACACACGCGGTACATATACAGATAAGCAGGCGCGCGCGAGCACACACACACACACACACACACATAAAATTAAAAATATATGTTTGGAGAAAAGAAACAAAAGGAGGACAAGAGAGAGGAGTATTAGGTGACAAGGGGGGACGAGGTGCAGGCAAAAGGACGAGGAGTCATGAAAGAGGGTAGAGAGCAAGTTTTCAGTTCCAACTCTGCCATGGTTCCCGCTCGCCCTGGTGGGTATGTGAATTCAGCTTTCTGTGTACTTAAGTAGCAAGAACTATTCTTGCGTTCCCAAAGAATCCAACACGTGTCACTCCTTCGCGACCGTGCTTGTGAAAGTTGCTTTCTTTTTAATTCCACTGATCATCAGCACGCATGAGGCCCCAGGTTCAGTCCCCAGTACCGCAGAAATCAAACAAAATAATTACGAAATTAAAAAATCGCTACCACTCTCCGTGAACTAAAAACGTACCAAAAAAAAGGCAAAACCAGAAAACTTCCACGAAAACAACGCCAATACATTCAATTTAGATGGTAGTATGGTGGTCATGCTTCAGGGTGCAGGTCCCGCGTGAAAAAGAAACGGAGAAAAAGTCACAGGCCGGACGGGAACCCAGGCGACCAGCCTCTGCGCCCTCCTCCAGCCTGGGGCTCCCCGACCCCGCCCCCTGCCGGGAGGGAGGGGGCGGGGCGAGCGTCCTGCACGCCCATTGGTCCTCCCGAAGGCTCATTTGCATGGCCCGAGCGGGGGCGGGGCCGAGGCTGACGTCACCCGGGGATTGCCTTGGCTGCTGCTGCTCGCCGGGACTCAGAACGCGAGCCGGCGGGGAGCGGAGCGGAGCTGCGGCTGCGGCCCCGGCGCGTGGGCACGGGTACCGCGAGCGCCCCACGCGCGCCGCTATGTACGACCCCGAGCGCCGCTGGAGCCTGTCGTTCGCCGGCTGCGGCTTCCTGGGCTTCTACCACGTCGGGGCCACCCGCTGCCTGAGCGAGCGCGCCCCGCACCTCCTCCAGGACGCGCGCACCTTCTTTGGCTGCTCGGCGGGGGCGCTGCATGCAGCCGTCTTCCTGTCCCGGGTCCCTCTCGGTGCGTCCATATCACCCCAGAGTCCCCACGCGGGGATGGGGCACCCGAGGCTTCGGTGATCTCCCCCCATCCCCGAGCCTGCCCAGACAGGTGGCCCCCCGTCGCGGTTCTGTCTGTCCCCGGGCACGGGGAGGGGACGCACCCCAGGGGTGTCCCACGACTTTCCGGAGTGGGGACCCCAAGCGCGGGCGGCCGGGAGGCGCTCTGGACCCGGAGATGTTTGAGCATCCTCTTCCCTGGCCCTGTCCTGGTCCTGCAAGCTGGGGTAGGATGGGGAGGAGGGGGTCCGGGAGCAGGGAGTCAGGACGCACCGGGCGCAGGGTCCTCTCGTCCCGCCGTTACCAGGGCTGGATTTGCTCTGGTTGTCGTCATGGTGTCACCTGGAGGAGCTGAAGACACCAAACTTGAGCACTTTTGGTCCAGGTCCACCCCTTTGGGCGCCTGGAGAGGTGGCTGCTACAGGGTGGGGTGCGTGGGATAGGAAAGTGCTTCTCCCTCCTTCAGTGTTTGGGACCCTCCCTGGAGGCTGGGGTCCTGGACAGGGCCCATCACATCTTTTCCAGTCTTCACTGATCAGGGCCAGGCCTCCCCTCCCAGATGCGTGCCACTGGCAGTGACATGAGGGTCATTTGAATCCTGCCTGATTAAACAGTCCATGTGTGGAGGGGAGAAGGTGGGCTTACGTCTCTCTGCTAACTGTTGGGATGCCATACCCTACCCCGTGTGTCACAGCCTAAGGCTGGCAGTGGGCAGGGACTGGGGTAAGTGCCCACAGGGAGATCCCTGTCTCAGGAAAACTAGCCACAGGCCCCGAGGCAGGATGATAGTATCCCTTACCAGCCCCCGTTGATCTGGGCCTCTTTAACACTTTACTCTTTGCTCTGCTGCCACTGCCAGCAGGGAGTGACTTTGGCTAGTGTGGGGAAGTCCCTGCCGATGTATGGAGCTCTGCCATTGGATAGAATCATGTGAGCAGACCCTGGGCTGATGGGACTCAAGGATTAGGAGGCTAGCCGTCCTGGCTATCTGCCTGCTTGTCTGTCTACTCCAGCAAGGGAGGGAGACAGGGGCAAAGGGCAGAGAGTGGCCTGCGGGAGGACTAGACCAGCCCCGTGGCCACCTGCACACCCTGGGATTCAACAGGGACCAAAGGCAGTTCCTACATGTGGGGGCTCTGTGCTCCCACGTGGATGAATGATTGTCAGCACAAGAAGCCCGAAGTACACCCACTCCTGTCTAGAGGGGGTTCTTAACTGTGCAGAGGACAAGGGCAGCCTGGGGCTGTCCTGGCGGAACACTGGAAGACTAGAGCTGCAGGTTGCCTGCCACAGGTGGGGAAGCTAAAGTACATTGCCTGGGGTGCTGTGATTTGGGCCCAGGTCCTTGGGGCATCTGAGTGTTGGCTAGACTTGGCAGAGGAGAGGAGGGGCAGAATCTGCCAGCAGGGTACAAGTTCACCCCTCTGGGCAGGCTCAGAAGTGGGTTGCCGTTTGCTGGGAGTCAAGGTTAGACTTGGATCAGGACAACTGGGACATGTCTGTCTTTGTGCAGCCCAGGATTTTTGTCTGGCTAAGGCTGGAAGAGGTGGTCCTGTGTGCCAGGGCAGGACAGATTAACCCGAGGGGGCCTGGCTGGGGAGTAAAGCACCCACCACACCTTCTGGGGATGCTGGGGTTAGAGGCTTCTGGGGAGACTAGTCAGCCACTTAAATAGTCTTTTCTAGGTAGAACATCTTGCAAATCTTATTTCACTCAATCCTCTCTGTCTCCACAAAGGCAGGTAAATCTCGTTCTCCATGAAAAAGGCAATCTAGGGTGTAGACAGGTGGCAGAGTGCCTTCCTGAGTGTGAGGTGGAAATGGGATTCAAATTTGGGTCCAAACTTGGATTATTTCCCCTACACCATCTGTGTAGAGGCTATGGTGCTGATGTGTTGGTGGCTTCTGGCTTTGTGGGCATGCAGGCGGGAGTTCTCACAAACATGGGCCACTGAAAGGGGCAGCCATGTTCCTGTAGCTTAGACCCAGCCTAGGACTGTCCAGGAGACACACACCTCAAGCCCTATAGACCATTTCCTAGCTGTTCCATTGAATAAAGTCAGACATAGGTGAAACTGATTTTATAGTGCTGCTAATGCGGAGTACTGTCACCTTCCTGTCTAATCACTATGAACCACTATTCACTAGATAGTGTTGCCTGCTAAACCTTTGAAGTGTGGGTGTGGTCTATAGCCACTTGGAAAGTAACGTGCCTGATCTTGACTGAAATAGCAGGATGTGTTTTATAGGTCTTAATTGGGGCCAGCCACTCTTTTATGTGGTTTCTGTTCTTACAAAAAAGTATCCCCTATCTCCAGTGTGGTACCCTGTTTTGTGTGTTTGTCCTCTGACCCCCCAGACCAGACCTTAGAAATCCTCATGGACCTCGTGCGGAAGGCCCGGAGCCGCAACATTGGCACCCTCCATCCATTCTTCAACTTAAACAAGTGCATCCGAGATGGGCTCCAGGAGACTCTCCCGGACAACGTCCACCAGCTAATCTCAGGCAGGATATGCATCTCGCTCACCCGGGTGTCTGACGGGAAGAACGTGCTGGTGTCTGATTTTCATTCTAAAGATGAAGTGGTAGATGTAAGCACTTTGCTGCTCTGGGTGTGGTCAAATCAGAAACAGCATGTCACCCTGGGTCAGGGTGACATGAACTCTGTGAATCCAGTGAGTTGGTCTAGTTTCTGGAAGCCCCACTATGCCAGGACACTTGCTTGTCTCTTTCTGTCTCTGTCTCTCTGTCTCTGTCTCTCTCTTTTTCAATGCTGGGGGTGGAAGCCAGGGTCTCGGCATGCCAGGCATGTGCTCTCTCCAGCAGCTGCACCCTGGCCCCATTGTTCCATTTTCAGGCTGTCCTCCCTTCAACCCTCCACTTCTAACCTCCCAGAGAACTGGACCTGGGTGTGTCCCTCACCTTACGCATCTTACATAGTGAGGTTGGCTTTTTTGAATGAAGCTTCTCCAGGGTGGGAACATGTCTTATTTGCCTCTATTCTCCAGATCTGGCACAGACAAGATAATTTGCAATATCAAAATGCCATCTGCCTTGGCTTTTGCTTCTCAGAGCTCCTGAAGAGTAACTGCATTTGACTTAACTCAATCTGTATGAGGCAGCATCCTGCACCTGTGGCCAGCAGCCCTGCATACAGTCTTGATTTCTACTTAAACATCTGGAAGCTTCTGAGCAACCAGTACCTGCTGTGCCTATATATACCTGTTCCTCAGTGGACAGTGTGCTGTCCAACATAGTGATTCTCAAAGTGTGGTCCCGGGAATCCCTGTGTCATTATGACCAGGGAACTGACTGGAGTTGTGGGTTCTTGGGACCTATCTCCAATGGGAGAGGGCCTGGATCTGTGTTTCCTGCAGCTCCCAGGTCTACCCCTGCGGCCACCAAGTCAACAGTGCTCCAGTCTGGGAGCAAGCACAGGGACTGAAGTACACAGGCAGTGTGGTTAAGGAGCTGGTGCTGCCCACAGGACTCAAGGCCTCAGGTTACAAGTGTGAGGGCCAGTCATGTGCCTGGGTGTTAAAACACCTACTGCGTTCAGCTCCCTTGGGGAAGGCGAGAGGACCCAGGGAAGTCACAGGCCCCATCTTGGCCATGGCCTCACTGCTCCTTTGTTCTCACAGGCCCTGGTATGCTCCTGCTTCATCCCTTTTTACTCTGGCCTGATCCCTCCTTCCTTCAGAGGTGAGGTAAGTATGGACTGGAGACAGCAGAGCCCTTGTGGCCTCCTTTACAGCCAGCTGGCTCTGACAGCCAGGACCACATCTGACTTGGAGACACGCTTGGCCTTGGGGTCAGAATCCATGCCTGACTTCCTGGCGGCCTGAGCCATAGGCTTACACCCCCAGGAGTCACCTCTACCTCCAGGTCTGCAGCCTATAGGGTTCCCTTAATCTGCTCAGGAGCACCCCATGGAGACTCCCTGTGGCCTAATTAAAGTGTAAGGCGCTTAAGAATTGATTACTCCTCTTAGGTAGTTACTCTCAGGGGAAAACAGACCAGCTGTGTGTTCCCTTTTATTTTGACAGGGTCTCACTCTGTAACTCTGGCTGGTTTGGAACTCTATGTAAATCTTGCTGGCCTCAAACTCACAGAGATCTGCCTGCTCTGCCTCTGCCTTTGCTGGGATTAAAGTCATGCCCACCATGCCCGACAGTGACGCTATCTAAATTTTCTTTTGTTGCTTTGAGGCAGGGTCTAATGCGACCTCCCAGTTGGGCCTGCAGCAGGCTGAGGCCACCAGGAGTTTCAAGTCTTGATCCTCCCACTTCCACCTCTGGAGGCCTGGGTGCCTTCACCCTCTCATTTTAGGCAGTACTGGAGATCAAACCCAGGGCCTCTGGTATGCTAGGGCAGCGCTCTGTTCACTAAGCTACATCCCCCCCAGGTGTGCATTTCTTAACATCTGAGCATTTCCTAAAAATCTGTTGGTCTGGCCCTGCATAGATCTTTGCTTTCTTTGACTTTACCACTTTGTGATACCCAAGAGAAAATCTGTAACACGGTAGGCTTTTAGGGCCTTTCTTGAGCTCATGGAGATCAGTGGCAAGGAAACCAATAAAATCCCTTGGGCAGCAGAGGGAGGGGGCGGATCCAGGCACAGCACCCCTCTGCCTCACAACCACAGGGGGACAGGGATGAGTTTAAGGCCCTCTGCATGCTATTGAAATGCATCATCTGCGCTTTAAATTTTTTTTTCTTACATTTTATTGTGAGATAAGGTTACCCAGGTGGGCCTTGAACTTACCATCCTCCTGCCTCAGCCTTGAATTCTGGAATTATGGGCCTGTGGAGATGTGACTGTAATCCCTGCCTGCCTGGCAGGGAGGTGGGGGTGGGGGCGGGGCTGGGGCGGTGGGGGGCTGCCCCAAGGAAGCTATGAGCTGGGTTTCCGTTCTCCACTGCCCCAGTGGGCAGTGCCTTGCAGTGCTGTCTGTGAGTGCTGAAAGTTTCAGGAACCCAGACCACGCCCAGGTCGCTTTTTACCAGCCCTGTGGTCATCCCAACTCACAGATGAAAACACTGAGGTCTGAAGCCAGGAAAGGGTCTCCGGGCTCTGGGGCAGACAGCTAGAATCCAGTCTCTGTGCTCCCTAACACGAGCTGGGTCATTTGGGACACACTTCTTTTGTTGCTGTTAACATAGGATGTCCATATGTAACCAGGCTGGATGCCTTGGTCTTCAAGTGCTGGAATTACAGCCACGCAGCCCTGTGTCCTGCTCACTTTTGTTTTCCAATATGGCTCTGACTGTTCTCAAACTCACTATGTAGCCAGGGATGACCTTGAACTTCTGATCCTCCTGCCTCCATCTCCTGAGTACTGGGATTACAGGCATGCTCTACCCTGCATAGTTTGTGTGGTCCTGGAGAGTAAACCCAGGTCTTCTTGTGTGCTAGGCAAGCACTCTACCAACTGAGCTGCATTCCCAGGCCCTGTTAACCCTCTGAGGTTGAGTTTACAGGCTAGGTTCATATGGTACAGAGTTATGGCTGATGTGGGAGTTGCACAGGGTAACTCAGGCCCTTGGATTTCCCACTGAGGGCACCCAGGAATCCTGAAGAAAATCACTATAAATCTCCTGGACTTTTTGCTGTGCTGGGGTTGAAGCCTGGAACCTTAATATTTGAGACAGGCATCCTGCCCCTCCCCACCTCTGCCTTCAGACCTTCCTGTACTACAGGGGTGTTCTGAATGGGTGGAAAAGTCCATGAAGAAGAGCAGCCCGTGGGAAACGACGCCCCTACACCCCACTCCCTAGGGCCCCCTCTTTATGATAGCACTATTTGTTTATTTTAGTGTGTGCCTGTCGGCGGAGGCCACACTGGGTGTTTTTCTCAGTCCCTCTTCACCTTATTTTTAATGTATACAAGTGTATTGCCTGCGTTTCTGTAAGTACACCCGTGCAATGCCCAAAGAGGTCGGAAGAGGGCGTCAGATCCCCTGGAACAGGAGTTATGGCTGATTGTTGGCTGCCTTGTGGGTGCTGGGAATCAAACCCAGGGCCTCTGCAAGAGCAGCCAGGCCTCTGTCTTCCCAGCACATTGGCTGCCTTTCTACCATGGCGGCTCTGGAAACACCTTCAACACCAGTGCAGGGAGACTCAGACCAGCCTTTCCTCTCCTCACAGCGGTATGTGGATGGAGGTGTGAGCGACAATGTCCCCCTGCTGGATGCCAGAACCACCATCACAGTGTCCCCTTTCTACGGGGAGCATGACATCTGTCCCAAAGTCAAGTCCACCAACTTCTTCCAAGTGAACGTCACCAACCTCAGCCTCCGTCTCTGCTTGGCGAACCTCCACCTTCTGACAAGAGCACTCTTCCCACCTGATGTCAAGGTGAGGGGTGTGAGGGCTGCTTTTCTCTGCCCCGCCAGAGAGCTAGGGGTGCCAGTTAGTTCTTCCAGGAGCAAATAGGGAGGTGCAGTGTCATGGTGGCAACTCTGAGGAAAGGTGATGTCCTAGGAGCTGGGTGATGCCCACCTGACCACAGGGTCTACCGGTGTCATATGGACTAACCCAGAGTTCAGACCTCACCTCCAGGGGTTGGGGTCTAAGAAGTCAGGGGTTGGGGAGGGCATCGTAGTGTCATTTCCTGTTGCTGTGATAAAAATACCTGGACAAAAGCAGCTTTCCTAAAAAGGTTCATTCTGGCTTGCAGTTCAAGGGACAGACCATCGTGGCGGGAAGTCGAGGCGGCAGGAGCTTGAGGCAGCTGGTCACATCACATCCATAGTCAGAGCAGGAAAGGATGATGCATACTGCTGCTCATCTCCTTCTCCACTCACACATTCCAGGGTCCCAGCCAGGGAATGGTGCCACGCACAGTAGCCCGGACTTCCCACCTCAGTGAACACACTCAAGATAATCCCCCACAGCCGTGCCCCGAGGCCAGTCTCCCAGGTGATTCTAGATCCTGTCAGGCTGGACATTATCCATCACAGGGGGGTAGATGGTGTGGTGCACGCCTGTATCCCAGCATCCAGGAGGCAGAGGCAGGTGGATGGAGCATTTGAGGCCAACCTGGGCTACCTAGCAAGACCCTGTCTTTAAAAAACAAAATAGGCTGGAGAGGTGGCTCACCAGTTAAAAAGCATGTACTGATCTTGCAGAGGACCCACGTTGGGTTACCAGCACCCACGTTGGGAGGCTCACAACTGCCAGTAACTCCAGCTCCAGGGATCCAGTACCTCTGGTTCCATGGGCACCTGCAGTTATGTGCACATACAGTAAAAAAATAAAACATAATAATAATAAAGTGCCCTGGGGATGGTCTGTGGGTGAAGGTGCTTGTTGCCAAGCCTGAAGACCCGAGTTCAATCCCTGGGGCCTGCTTGGTGGAAGGCGAGACCTAACTCCTGCAGGCTGCTTTCTGACTTCCACTTGCACACTGCAGCACACGTGTGTGCACACGTGTATACACACACACAAAATCAAATGTAATAAAATAGGTCTTGGGGAGCTGGCTCAGTGGTTACGAGCAGTGGCTGCTTTTGCAGAGGACCAGGTTCAGTTCCCAGCACCCATAGGGTGCTAACAACTGTCTGCAACTCCAGTTCCAAGGGATCTGA
>NW_008348199.1:2098447-2099931 GCF_000622305.1 Nannospalax galili | reverse complement strand
CCCCCTCCCCCCTCCTTTCTTCCTTCCCACAATTTTTCATCTTTTTAGTTTCTAATGTGACTCTGATCTGTGCCATGGAGGAGAACCACTGCCCCCAGGGATATCCTTTTCTGGTTGGTCTTTTAGTGTGCCTCCCACTTTGCCATGCAAAGACCATTTGTACAGTGCATATCGTCAGGGTGTGTTCTGGGAGAAGATGACTGCTTGTACCCAAGGTGTCACAGTCACCCAGCTCAGTGGTGATTGTCCCAGGGACAGTAGGAGTATCCAGAGTCTCTGTGCCGATGATGGCAGAGCAGACTCCTGGGGAAGCACAAAGTCAGGTGCTCCCTCTCTGTGTGGACCCAGGTCCCTCGCAATGTTCCCGGTCCTCAGGGGGCATGGCATTCGTGGCCCCTGCAGTTTACCTGCCTGATTTGCTTGTAGGTGGCGGGAGAGCTCTGCTTTCAAGGATACCTCGATGCCTTCCGGTTCTTGGAAGAGAACGGTAGGTGTGGGCTGGGGTCACTGGAGTCCTTTGCTTTGTCACCCTGTGCGAGAAGGCCTTCCCCACAGTTTTGCTCTCCTCGCGCACCAACCCCTGTGGGATAGGAAACCTCGGCCCGTTTTACAGGTGAGGTGACAGAGACTGCGGAGGAGAGGCCAGCAGAGCACAGGCAGCCCCTGTAGGGTGAAGCTGGGATTTGAACCGGGGTAGCCCGACTCCACTGTGGGTCCCCTTCCTGCAGGCAGCTTGTTTCTTCTTCTGTCTGTTGATCTCCCTTGTGAACCTTTAGTATATTGAGCTGAGGTTTCTGGGACAGGCTCCATAATTAGGTCCCCAGCCAGGTGTGGGCCCTGCCCACTGGGTGAGTCACCTTCCCGGCAGGCACCTGTACTTGAGTCATCCTCCCTTGTGAACCTTTAGTATATTGAGCTGAGGTTTCTGGGACAGGCTCCAGATGAAGCCATCATAATTAGGTCCCCAGCCAGGTGTGGGCCCTGCCCACTGGGTGAGTTACCTTCCCAGCAGGCACCTGTACTTGAGTCATCTCAGCCTCCAAGCTGGCCTGTGGATGCCCAGTCACAGCAGGGTTTACATAGGCATGCCCCATGGTATTCCCGCAGCAATGAACTCACCTGACCAGGCACATCTCAGAACATATCTGCCAGACCTGTCATCCCAGCTATTTGGGAGGCTGAGGCAGGAAGATTTCAGTTCAAGGCCTACCTGGGTGGTAGAGTGAGCTCGAGGCCAGCCAGGGCGATGTGATAAGACCCTGTCTCAGGAAGTAAAAAGAGTCTGGGGATGTGGCTCAGTGCTAGAGTGCTTGCCTAGCTTGTAGAAGGTCCTGGGTTCAGTCCTCAGCACCATCAGGAAAAGAAGGGAAGTTAAAGGAAGTGAGGGGAGGGAGGAAGACAGACAGAAAAGAAAAAAGGCTGGAGTGCATCTCAGAGGTAGAGCATTTTCCCAGTGTGTGTGGTTTGATCTCTGCAAAAATGGG
>NW_008348199.1:2091916-2098364 GCF_000622305.1 Nannospalax galili | reverse complement strand
AGGGGGAAAGAAAGGGTGTGGGGTGGGGAGAGGACTTACTTAATGAGCCAGGTGGTATCTCAGCACTGTGAAGTGGAGGGCCCCCCTCCTGGTGAAGACACTGGGGAGGACAGATTGGACCAGAAGCTGGTGTGTCTGTGACCCCAGGCAGTTTCTTTCTGAGAACAAAACATACCTCAGGAAAGTGGCCTGTTGGAGAGTGCAGAGTGTGATGGAGGCCCTGGAACAAATGGGGCAGCTCAGAGGTCACAGTGCAGGTATGGGCCTCTTTGACTTTCTACTGCAGCCATGGACCTGCTCCATGCCTGTGTCATGCCCAGACTCCTGTGAGTCCTGTCAGTCCAGGGACCAACACTGAAGTCAGTGGCTGAGTCCCTGCCTCTTGGGCAGGCACACACATGTGTACAATGCTTGGAGGCCGTGGCAGAAGGGTCTCATCTTAGACACCAGACCTGGCTCCGCCACACACTGCCTGTGTGACTTTGGACTAGTCTCTAAACCTCTCTGTGCTTGTGAGTCTTCAGCCGATAAATGGAGCTTATGATTCTGGTTGTTGTTAGGCTGTCTAGTGGTGCTGCTGTGCCTGGCTCAGGGCCTGGAATGATGGCTCAGCCAGCGGAAGAGGAGTTATCTGTACATTGTAGTGTTTGACTTTGAACCTTATGAGCCCAGATGTGCTCTCACACAGCTAGAGTGAGGCAGGAGCCACACTCACATCTGTCCCAGCTACATCCTCGCTCTTGTCTTGCAGCTCCAGTGCCAGCTGCCTTACTCCTCGCCCTGTGTCTGTGTGTGGTTCCTGTGTTAACACACCTCTGGGACTGAGTGTGGCTAGAAAGGTGATGACCTGTTTCCTACTTCCCCTCACAGGTGCCTTTCCGTGTTCTTTGTAGGCATCTGTAATGGGCCTCGGCCCAGCCTGAGTCTGTCCTCAGAAGGGATGGCACCAGAGCCCACAGTGCCCTGCTTGGGAAACAGCAGGCTGGTGGAGGATGAGCTGCCAGATGGCCTGCACCTCACAACTGTGCCCTGGGATGAGAGCGTCCTGGAGACACTCTCACCAAAGCTCACCACAGGTACCGATGCTCTGGGACGGGCCAGGACCAGGGCACACCAGGTGTCAGCAACAGGGTCGCTTCCTGTGCACGAGCGCACTGCCACCCCACAGCCATTGGGGTGATTGGGACGCGGGCCTCAGGACTAGCACTACCCACTGCACAGGCTGGCCACCACCCCCCATCCTTGTACCTTCAGAGCATCCCCTCCCCATCTCTAGAGGCTGTGATGGAAAGGAGGAAAGCAGACCCCAGCTGAGCCCAGGGCCACACACAGGCCTGGCAGCCAGATCTTGGCTCACCCTACTGAGTTGCATCCCTGCAGGCTCCACCTCCAGCCCAAGTGAGGGTTGTGGACATCAGGGCCTGGGGTCCACCCTCTGGGTCTAACCCTTCCCTCAGAATGCCTTGGGGTCTCTGTCATCTGCCTGTCTTCCTGCCCGAAGTCCCTTTCTCTTTCTCTCCCTCCCCACCACGCCCCCCCGCCAAAGCCACAATCTTGACTCTCTGTTGAGTAATGTATGTCATTGACTGCCGAGTAGACAGTGCTATGGTCTAAATGTTTGTGTCCCCCAAATTCCTGTACTGACAGCCAGGTATGGTGGTGTCCTTGGGAGGTAGAGCCAGAAGGATCAGGAGTTCAAGGCCAGCCTTCCTTGGCTACCGAGTGAGGTTGGGGCCAGCCTGGGCCACATGAGACCTTGTCTCAGAAAAAAAACAAAATTTCTTGTGCTGAAATCCTAGCCCCCTGCCCCGAGAATGGCATCAGGAGGTGGACATTTGTGGACACTGGGTTCCAAGGGCAGGGTCCTCCAAGTGGGATTGGTGCCCATAAAGAGGGCAGAGAGGTTCTTGACTCCTTCTACCCTGTCAAGACAGAAGTGCTGTCAGTGACCCAGGCCCTCACCAGACACGCCTTGACTCTGGTCTTCTAGATCTGTGAGGAGTCAGTGTTTGCTCTTTACAGAAGCTGCTGGGTCACCAGGCTGTGTGACAGCCAGTCAGCCAAGCCAGACAGACCAGTCCACAGACCAGCTTCATGTCAGGCCATGGAGATACTCAGATGAATGGAACCCAGTGTCTAGCCTGGAGGCAGCAGCTGCTCCTTGGGAGATGTCAGGAGGTCATGGGGGGGTGGATAAGAGATGGAGCTCCAGGAAAATGCAGCCAGCAGGAGGGGGTCGAGGTGCAGCCGAGGGTGGCCGGAAAGTATGTGTGCTCAGAAAGTAACAGGGCTGGGGTGTGGCTGCGTGGCAGAGCTCTTACTGAACACATTCAGAGAGAGAGGGTGGGGGAGGTCTTTCCATTTGATTTTTCTCTCTGGGAGTCTCACTGTGTAGCCTACACTGGCATCAAACTTGAAATTCTCCTGCCTCAGCCTCCCGGGATTACAGCTGGGGTTACAGGCCTGCACTACCACACCAGGCTTGCTGTGAGAGGACAGCTCGCAGCCCTCAGGGGGGTACCTACGGGAGCTGCTGCCAACCCAGGCCCCAGGCTTCCTGTATTTCACAGCCACTCTAAGCCCCTCCAGGCAGGGGAGTTCCGATCCCCCGCACTGTTGCAAACCACACAGACACAGAACTTCAAACTGTCTTTTTTAGCACTGTTTGAAGCGATTAAGGACCGAGAAGGCTACCTGAGCAAAGTCTGCAACTTCCTGCCTGTCAGAATCCTGTCTTACGTCATGCTGCCCTGCACCCTGCCTGTGGAGTCAGTCATCGCCACTGTTCACAGGTGAGCACTGATGTGCGGCATGGTGGTTCAGTGAGCTCATAGAGGCTCGGACTCAGCCCAGGCCAGCTGCATGTGTCACGAGATACGCTCGCGCATGGTGCCCCTAGAAAAGGCCCTCCTGTCCTGAGAGCCACCAGCCACTGCAACTCTGCACAAGCTCCAAAACTGCTTGGAGACTCCTCGAGCTGGCAGTGGCCTTGCCTAGCACCTGGTCCAGCCATTCACGATCTCCTGGGGAAACTGAGGCAGGGAGAGGTGGAGGCCACAGCTCTGAGGCTACTGGCAAGTGGGAAGGCCAGGTGTGGGAAGGCCCTTGTGCTTCAGGCCTGTCTTACTTTAGAATGGCATGCAGACGGTATTGCCCAGAGAGGCCCATTTTCCCTCTACCCGTAGAGTCTAATGCCAATTAGGAGATGGAAATGAGGTGGTTCTGGAACTTATGGATGGGTGTCCCTCTGATTTGGGGCATACACAGCAGGATGGCAGCTCAGCTCAGTTGTCAGACTGTCCTGGTTCAAGACCTGGCTGCACTCCTTACCACAGCTGTGTGGCCCTGGACTAGCGAGTGAGCCTCTCTGTTCTTTAATTTCCCCTCAGGAAAATGGGGGGGTGGTGAAAGCTGGCCTGGAGCAGGCCCAGCAAGGTCCTGTTTTGGAGTGCACTCACATCTGTGAGGCTACCATTCTAGGGTGAGCATGGAGGATCAGGAGTCCAAGGCTAGCCTGGGATACATAGTAAGTCAAGGTCAGCCTGGGATACGTAGTACAGTCTCAAGAAGACACACAGGGCTAGGGATGGAGCTCAGTGGTGGAATGCTTACCTAGCATGCATGGGTCCTGGGTTCAATCCCCAGCACCATGAAAAGGAAGGAAGGGAGGGAAGGAATGAGGGAGGGAGGGAAGGAAGGAAGGAAGGCACACTGGGTATGTGGCTCAGTTAGTATGCTTGCCTAACATGCACTAAGCCCTGGGTTCAATCCCCAGCACCCATAGAACTAGGCATGGTGGCACGGGTCTGTAATTCCAACTCAGGAGGTCGAAGCAGGAGATCAGAAGTTCAGGGTCATTCTTGGCTACATAAGGAGTTTGAGGCCAACCTGGGCTACATGAGTAAAATAGGCAGGAAGAAAGGAAAAAGAATTGAATTGGGTGGGGGAGGAAAAGGGGAAAGAGAGAGAAAGAGAGATCATCTGGAAGTCCTGGCTGTACCATTTGGCCCCTGCCCTCCTGCTGTGCTTGTCCCATCTGGACAGGTGTCACCACACAGCCCTGCCCTCTGTCCGTGGTCCTCTGTTCTGGGCTTCCTCCCTTGTTTTTCTGCAGCAAAGCCTCACCAGATCCCCAAGGAGACAGTCTTTGGATTGCATCCCTCGGGCTGTGCCTGTTTTCTGTGATTTCGGGGCAGCTGCTCACAGATCTGCAGGTGGAAATTCTTTCCTCTGAGAACAAGATCTGGGGTTCCACCCAGATTATTCATGAGGAGTCCCAGCCTCGTTCTCCTTTCTCCGTGGCTGAATGCCATTTGTCTTTCCATCCCTCGTGGTCTAGGTTTCCATGGGGCCCTGCCTGAGTCTCATTCGTGGATCTGCTGCTTCCTCAGCAAAGCCTCCATCTCCCTAACTGAGACGTGACCTGCTGTTGCTTCTGTAACTCCTTCTTTTCCATCTCCTCTTCTCCCCTCCTTCTGAGGCTTCTGGAAGATCATCATCTCTTGGGTTGGATTCCGGTCTCACTGATGTCTTTTCTCCCTTTTTTAAGAAAAAAGGATTTATTTTTAATTACATGTGTGTGTCTGTGTGCCTGTGACTGGGTTTGTGCACGTGATTTCAGGTGCCCTCAGAGGTCAGAAGATGGATCTGGATCCCCTGGAACTAGAGTTACAGATGATTGTGAGCCGCCATGTGGGTGCTGGGACGCGAACCTGGGTCCTCTGCAAGAGCAGCCAGTGCTCCTGACCGCTGGGCCGTCTCTCCAGCCCCCACCTTCTCTTTTCTGTATCATTTAAGCCTCTGTCTTTTTGCCTCTGTTCTGAAATCTCTCCAGATTTGCCTTTCACTCCCAGTCTGCCAGCATAATAGCAGCATAATCGAGCTTCTAACTCTGGCTTGTTCTTTTAGGTCAGCGCTCTGTGCTTGGTTCAGTCTTCATTTTGTTTCAGTGTGTGCATGTGTGTGGTGTGTGTGCACGTGTGTGCGTGCATGTGTGTGGTGTGTGTGCATGTGTGCGTGCATGTGTGGTGTGTGTGCACGTGTGCGTGCATGTGTGGTGTGTGTGCATGTGTGTGCGTGCATGTGTGTGGTGTGTGCACGTGTGTGCATGTGTGTGGTGTGTGTGGTATGTGCACGTGTGTGCGTGCATGTGTGTGGTGTGTGCACGTGTGTGCGTGCACGTGTGTGTGCATGTGTGGTGTGTTCTCGTGTGTGGTGTGGTGTGTGTGTGGTATGTGTGCTTATGTGTGTGGGTGTGGTGTGTGCACGTGCGCATGTGTGGTGTGTGCTTGTGTGTGTGGTGTGTGTGCTTGTGTGTGTGGTGTGTGTGTGCACGTGTGCGTGCATGTGTGTGGTGTGTGTGGTATGTGCACTTGTGTGTGTGTATGTGTGTGGTGTGTGTGCATGTGTGTGTGTGCATGTGTGTGGTGTGTGTGCTCGTGTGCGTGCATGTGTGGTGTGTGTGCACGTGTGCGTGCATGTGTGTGGTGTGTGTGCACGTGTGTGCATGTGTGTGGTGTGTGTGCTTGTGTGTGGGGTGTGTGTGCTCGTGTGTGTGTGGTGTGTGTGTGCACGTGTGCGTGTGTGTGCACACTTGCATGTGTGTCTGTGTATTTTACATCTATTTATTGTGGTTTTTTTTTTTACATTTTTAACTGTGTGGTGTGTGTACGTGTGTGCGTGCACGTGTGTGTGCATGTGTGGTGTGTTCTCGTGTGTGGTGTGTGTGTGTGGTATGTGTGCTTATGTGTGTGGGTGTGGTGTGTGCGCACGCGCATGTGTGGTGTGTGTGCTTGTGTGTGTGGTGTGTGTGCTTGTGTGTGGGGTGTGTGTGCTCGTGTGTGTGGTGTGTGTGTGCACGTGTGCGTGTGTGTGTGCACACTTGCATGTGTGTCTGTGTATTTTACATTTATTTATTGTGGTTTTTTTTTTTACATTTTTAACATATTTTATTATGCACATGCGTATACACATATATTGGCTCTCGTGCCACAGCCGTGTGTAGGGGTCAGAGAACAACTTGTGGAAGTCAGTCCTCTCCTTCTACATTGTGTGTCTGAGGGATCAAACGCAGGTTGTCAGGTCTCAAGCATCCTTACCCCAAGCCATGTCTGGATTTCAAAGACAGGCTCACTTTGTAGCCCAGGCTTGCCTGGAACTTACTATGTAGCCTAGGCTGATCTCACACTCAGGTCAGACCTCCTGCTCAGCTGAGCATGAGTCAGCACTCCTGGCTCGTGTTCTTACTTTATGGTGCCACACTTTGCTGGAACGTTCGCCATCCTCTGAATTGTCCCTCTCTGTCTAGGGCCAGCGCTTCTGTTTTCATTTTTCCTCTTGAGTGCTGTTTATTCTTGGCATGTGGTCCTCAGTTTGTGTGTAGATCTAGGACTCTATTGTGGGGTTCTGGGGGCTGTGGTAAAAAGCAGTCTGCTTCTAGCCAGGTGGG
>NW_008348199.1:2091078-2091756 GCF_000622305.1 Nannospalax galili | reverse complement strand
CTGGCCTTGAACTCACAAAGATCTGCCTGCCTCTGCCTCCCAAGTGCTGGGATTAAAGGTGTGCGCCACCACGCCCGGCTCCAGGTGGTGCATTTAATATACACATAGGCAAAACACTTATGCACATAAAATAAAAATAAATAAACGAAAAAAGTTTTAAAGAAAATAAGGAAATTTTTTGCTTGTGGGAAAGCCCTAGCCTCGTTTCTTCCCTCTGCCCCTTCCACACACTTCCCGCTGTGCATGTCGGCTCACACACCTGGGTAGGACGTGCACACTTCCCGCTGTGCGTGTCGGCTCACACACCCCTGGGGAGGACGCGCACACTTCCCGCTGGGCGTGTCGGCTCACAGACCCCTGGGTAGGACGTGCGCACTTCCCGCTGTGCGTGGCGGCTCACACACCCCTGGGCAGGACGTGCACACTTCCCGCTGTGCATGTCGGCTCACACACCCCTGGGTAGGACATGCACACTTCCCGCTGTGCGTGTCGGCTCACACACCCCTGGGTAGGATGTGCACACTTCCCGCTGTGCGTGTTGGCTCACACCCCTGGGTAGGACGTGTACACTTCCTGCTGTGCGTGGCTCACACCCCTGGGTAGGACGTGCACACTTCCCGCTGTGCGTGTCGGCTCACACACCCCTGGGTAGGACGTGCACACTTCCCGCTGTGCGTG
>NW_008348199.1:2060576-2090886 GCF_000622305.1 Nannospalax galili | reverse complement strand
AACCGCCCCAACCCCATGGGCCAATTAAAAAGGCCCAGTGAAGAGCGGGGAGAGGAGGTTCATTGGATGTGGCTTCATTGGGAAGAACAGCAAGGACCAGGGACCCCCAAGTCCGTCTTTGGGGTCCCAAGATGAAGTTCAGGTCTAAACGGAAGGCAGGAGTTGTGCGTAGCTAAGCAGTCCTGGTCGGTCACGTCCATTACTGACCCGTCGTTGTCTGAGCTCCAGTCTCTCCTACAAGATGCCTTCACAGGTGGTCAGACAGGTGTGAAATCTCTTCACAGAGAAAAACTCCTGTGGCGCTTAAGCTCTGTCCGTCCCCAGCCCACGGCTCCTGGGGAAATGCAGTTCTTTGGGTCCCTTGTTTCAGTGGCCTGACAGCCAAAGGGACGGACACAGGTGTCTCTCCTTAGAAGGTCTCTGTCTTGCCTGAACCCTACACTGTCATGTACTCAGCCACATGCCACATTCTAGGGACTTTTCACCTGATGTCACATAGGTGTTAAGGAGCCTTTACTTAGGGAGAGGGCCTCATCCTGTGGGAGGCCTTGAGTCCATCAGACACCCCTGGACATCTGCTGACACCCGTAACCGGGGCCTGCTGCCCTAGGGAGCTTTTGCCTGCCAGTCACTGGGACTACCCCCCTCTTAAGCTCACCCCTTACCTGTGCCAAGGTGCCCAGGGCTCCTGCCCATAGGCACACCGACCCTTCACACCATAGGCAAGGAGACAGAGGGACAACAGCACACTGGGGGCTCTGAGGAGAGTCCAGGTCCTAGCACCAGAGACAGACAGCATGGTGGGGGCTCTGAGGAGAGTGAGTCCACGTGGCAGAGGAGAGAGCCTCCTCTTATACTTTTGAGGATGGGGAGACTCAGAGCAAGAGCCTGCAGCCAGGCTGATTCCCAGGCAGGAAGCAGCAAAGGGAGTAGGGAACAGGATGTGGCACCTCTTTGATGTCAACTCACTTCCCAGGTGAGATGCGGTGGCTGGCAGGCTTGCCAGCTCAGGACTCACAGACAGTGTCCTGGGAGGTGCATGTCAGGGGTCACTGTCTGTGGGAGGCCTGAGCAGAGAATCCTAACATCACACTTTTATGGTACCAAAGATGTCAGAGTGGCTGGAAGGGCAGCTTATCTCTCCTCCTTGTTTTTTTCAGATCCCAAGTACCCCAGAGTGGCCAGTAAGCTGCTCCATGTAAACCCCAGTGAGGCTTTGCTGGTTTGTAGATCATGGAACTCCCTCTGGACTTGGACATTTGCCCCGTGGACAGTACAGGAGGGGCTGAGGCTGAGGTCTCCCTGTGCTCTACTCTACCCCGGGTCCAGCCTTCACCTGGGGCCACAAGGAATCTGGGTGGTGGGGGGGGGTGCTGTCACCTAGGGAGGCATCTAGGAAGTTCTCCCATGGAGGTGACACGCCTTCCTCTGCAGCTGCATCTCAGTGCTGTGTGGCGGTCCAGTGCCTATGACCCCAGGAGCCCTAGCTTGGGGCTAATTTGGTAGTTTACAGAAACCAAAGGAAGGCTGCTTTGGTCTGGGAGAGGTCTGGCGCTTAAAAGACCTGACCTAAGCATCCATTAGCTCAGCAGGCGGGGGGCGGGGGGTGGAAGTCCCAGTTCCGAGGGGCCAACTGCTGTCTCTCAGCCTGTCCATGGCTGGGGATGCTGAAGGTGGCAATGTGTGTCCAGGGGAGCCTGTGGCAAGGGAGTCTCCTGCAATCTAGGAAGGAAGAAGGTATTATAGTCCCAAGTGTGGTGGGAGGGACATCACCATCCATAAGAAAGAGCCGCCCAAATCAAGTGGTAATAAAAGATAACACGTTTACATTCGGACCCCCTTTTCCCCAGGTAAAATGGTTTCTAAAGAGTTTTGTATAAATATGTAGCATATATGTGTGGACCAGTGATCTGTGAATCACCATCCATAAGAAAGAGCCGCCCAAATCAAGTGGTAATAAAAGATAACGCGTTTGCATTTGGACCCCTTTTCCCCAGGTAAAATGGTTTCTAAAGAGTTTTGTATAAACATGTAGCATATATGTGTGGACCAGTGATCTGTGAATAGAATTAGCCTTAAAAACCCTTGTGTGTGTGGGAGCAGAGGCGGCCTAGGGAGGAAGGAAGCACATAGGACGGTTCAGGCTCCTGCTCCTCAGCTTGAACGTGTTGTTCTGAACCGTCTGCATGTTCACGTCCCGCCTCCCACTGCTCTTCTACTCAACCCACTGGAATGGGACAAGCCAGGAACCACTTTTTCTCACACGTATGTGCACAGCAGCAGGTGGGTATGTTCCTATGAATTAGAATGTAACGAAAATGAAGAAAGATCTGTCCACGCTCCTAAGGCCAGCAGAAAAGGTTCCAGCTCCCCCACACCGAGTCTCCCGGAGTCTGCAGCAGGTGCAGGTTCAGCACACCTGAGTCACGTGATCTCACCTGATGTAGGATGCTAAACGGATTGAATAGGGGAAGACGACTCTGGGAGGGAAAGGGTGGTTCAGTGGTAAATCCCTTGGGCTACATTTTGAGACTCTTACTCAAGGGAATAAGAAAAAATTCGGGCTGGGGATGTGGCCCAGTTGGTAGAGTACTTGCCTAGCATGCAGAAGCCCTGAGTTCAAAATCCAGCACCACATAAACTGGGAGCAATACCATAGGCTAGTCACCCCAGCACCTGAGAGGTAGAGGATCAGAAGTTCAAGGTCATCCTTGGCTACATAGAGTTTGGGGCCATCCTAGGCTGCAAGATACCCTGCCTCAAAAGACAAAAATGAAATGAAATGGTAGCCTAGCATGGTAGTGCACGCCTTTAATCCCAGAACATTCTAGGCAGAGGCAGGCAAATCTCTGGGTTTGAGGCCAGCCTGGTCTACATAGTGAGTTCCAGACCAGCCAGGGCTGCATATTGGGACCCTGTCTCAAAAAAGCAAAGCAAAACCAAACAAAACCTAGAAAGCTTTGAGCTGCCCTCCCTTCTGAAAGTTTCCTGTCAGCAGAAGAGAACGTTCTTAGGGTCTTCCCACCCTAGCAGATCAAACTCCCACTGGTTTGGAGCTGCCCCCCTCAGGGTCACTTGGTGTGTGGTCAACACCCAGAGGGAGCAGCACTTGATTTGGTTAGCAGGTAGCAAAGTTTGGCATATTTGTTAAAAGAACAAATGCAAGTGGGATGTGAGCTTTTCCACTGAAGGATGGATGGGATCTACCAAAGTACCCAGTGCTCCTGACACCGTGCTGTGATCTGTGGTAGCGTTTTACTTGTGGGGCCTCTGTGTGTCTCAAATTTCTGGGGTGAACATGTATTTCTGTCAGCATCAGAAAAAGTTCATAATAAATATGAAAAACAATAATGGTTTTTAAAGTGTGCTTTCTGATGGCTCACTCCTCCCACAGCCCAGGGCCTGTGAGGCAGCACCCCTCAGGTTTGTGGTCTCCCCACTCGGCCTACAAGAAAAAGTTCATAATAAATATGAAAAACAATAATGGTTTTTAAAGTGTGCTCTCTCTCTGACGGCTCACTCCTCCCACAGCCCAGGGCCTGTGAGGTGGCACCCCTCAGGTTTGTGGTCTCCCCACTCGGCCTACGGGCTGCAATGCTCCGGAATCCAGAGCCTCCTGGGCTGGCTCCCCTTCCACAGGCCACCAGATTCTGATGCCCCCACATACACACCTGTGAATCAGGCTTGTTCGAAGGCTCAGCAGAAGCCTCTCTGCAATCTGTTGTGTGCAGCTAGCTGGCACCTTCAGGGAGGCCTTGCTTACTGCAGGAACCCCCAGGCTCTGGCTATGTCGGGGTGAGGTTCACCTAAATGTCTCAAATGGGAGGCTTGGGCACAGCTCTTCATCCCCGACCCCGGCTGGCCCCAGTCCTTCTGGAGGCTGGCCTTGTCCTCTGGCCACTGCTGTCCTGGCTAGGTCCTGCAGTCCTGGCTAGGCCCTGTCCTTTGCACCTGGCTGCTGTTATCAGCCCCAGGCCTCCTGCCTTCCACCTAGCTTCCAGGACCCAGCTAAAGCACAGTCCCCCTCCTCCAACAGCTGCCTACCAGCCTGCAGCCCCACCCTACCCCAGCCTCCCTGGGGGTCATTCCCACTGTGGCCCCCAGCAGGTGGGGCTGTCCCCACACTCTCCTTGCCCCATCTTGGTCGCACCCCTGCAATGTCATATGTGAAGGGGCTAGCAAGGCCATGGCACTGGTGAGCTCTGTCATGGAGTGTCCCAAAGTTTCAGACCGGTCACTCTAGTCTCCTCACAAGTCCTGTTCTGACCCAACCAGAACAACACAAGCAAGCAGACGGGTTCTGGAGGGCCTCGGCTGATTCTGTCAGATAGGATGGGCTGGGCTACACTGCATAAATAAAACCCCCATAACGCCTGTTTCGCACACAGGCCTGTCTGGCTTGCTCTGTCTTGGGTCATCCCCACTCTGTGGTGGTTAGTGTTAACCTACAAGTTCACAGACTGGACTCACCTAGGCGATGGCCCTCTGCAATACATTCAGGACTTACCGGGTTTGAAGTGGGGCTTGCACTGCAGGGCTTTTCAGAGCACTGAACCTCTAATGCCACCTTCTGACTGAGACACTGCTTTGTGTGAGAGCACAGCATGTGCCTTTCTGTTCCTTAGTGTCACAGGCTCAGACAGTTGTCTGGTGATTTTGCTGCACTGCGGGGCAACTCACTGTCTTATAGAAGTGTCTAACCCAAGAACGAGAGGCAGCATGTAAGAAGAGAGACCAGAAGAAAGTGTCAGTGTGTGAATGCAGCAGCCCTGGCTGGGCTCATCAAACCCCAGACACCGTGTTTGAGAAATCTCTATCGTCCTGATTTTACAGAAGTGAGAACCAGCAGGATGAATTGCAGAATGTGTTCAGCTCACGTGATTCTCGTCCAGCGTGCTGGATTCTCCTCACAAACGCTCACACCTAACGTGACCTTTTGAGTCTGAGCTGGTGTTCAGCAAGACACCAACTGTCAGGAGGGAGAGATGGTTCAGCACCTAGCCCGACAACCTGAGTTTGATTCCCGGGATCCACATGGTGGAAATAGACAGCTGATTCCCACGAATTGTCCTTTAAGCCCACATGCATGCTGTGATATGTTTGTATGCATGGCACATGTGTATACACACACACACGCACGCACACACTAATGTCAAAAAAACAAAACAAAACAGAGCTGGTGTGGTTCACACCTTTATTCCTAACACTTGTGAGTCCAAATAAACCCTGGTCTACATAGTGAGTTTCAGGCCAACTTAGGCTACAGGGAGACCCTGTCTCAAAAAAACAAAACAAAACAAACAAACAAACAAAAAAACGAAGCCTGGAGAGACGGCTCAGCAGTTAAGAACACTGGCTGCTCTTGCAAAAGACCTGGGTTCAGTGGCTAACAGGTGTCTATAACTCCAGTTCCAGGGGGTCCAACGCCCTCTTCTGGTCATTATGGTCATTGCATGCACGTGGTACAGTTACATTACATGCAAGCCAAACACTCATAAAATAAATACAATGTCTCCTTCATTTTATTTATTTTTTAATTTTATTATTTTTATTTTATGTGTATACGTGTATTGCCTACATGTAGGTAAGTGCACTCGTGTTGTGCAGTGCCCGGGGAGGTCAGAAGAGGCTGTCGGATCCCCTGGGACTGGAGTTACGGACAGTTGTTAGCTGCCATGTGGGTGCTGGGATTCGAACCCTGGTCTGCAAGAACAACTAGTATTCTTAACTGCTGAGCCATCTCTCCAGCCCCTCTCCCTCATTTTAAAACAAAACAAAATGACAGAATGTTGGGCTGGAGAGATGGCTCAGTGGTTAAGGGCACTGGCTGCTCTTGCAGAGGACCCAAGTTCTTTTCCCACATGGTGGCTAACAACCATCCATAACTCCAGTTCCAGGGGATCCTACACCCTCTTCTGACCTCAGGCATTGCATGACATTGGGTGAACTTACATTCATGCAGGTAATATACTCATACACATAAAATAAAAATAATTTTTTTTAAATGACAGTGTTGCTATGTAGCCCAGGTTGGTCTGGAACTCACAATGTAGCCCAGGTAGCCTGGAACTCTGGATCCTCCTGCCTCAACCTCTCCAGTGCCATGTTTGCAGCCTAGAACATGTGTTTTTAGTAAAAGTTGGGAAAGAACAGCGGTGTGGTCCCCAGAACACAATGAGGGAAATGGGAAACACCGAGGGAAGAATGTTACAGAGGATGGGGTGGACGTGACTCTTGGGCCACAGGTAAAGTTAGTGTGAACAGAGCCTTGAAGCCTACGTGAGCACTCCCAGGTGGTGTAGCCAGGAAGGGCAGGACACAGATGAACAAATTGAGCCAAAGCTTGGCGCTTGGAGAGAATGCCCCGGGTGGAGTCACCTTCAGTGTTCCCTGATGACAACAGCATAGACTTATTCCTGAGCCAGGCTCCAGTCTAAGCCACAAGCTTAAGGGGGTGGGAGTCGGGGTGCCTGGCATGAGTGACGGAGGACTGGGGACTCTTCCCAGTCCTGGATCTGCCCTCGAGGAGGGGAAGGGATCCAGCACTGCTGTTGTCTGCCCTGGTCTGGGTTAGGACAGGAGCTCAGCAAATATGCATTAGTCCCTGCGTGATATCAGGTGAGAGCCAGACAGCCTGGGCCCCATCTCTGCAGGGCTGACACTGTACTGGGAAGCCAGATGGGTAGGCTGACTGCTAAGGTGTCCTGCAGGAGCAGGCAGGGGCAGGGCTAAGGGGTGTAGTGAGGGCAGGCAGGGGCAGGTCTGAGGGTACTGTGGGGACAGGCAGGGGTAGGACTGATGATTGGGCTGGCTCAGGGTTCTTTTTCCAGGCAAGAAGGCAAATGTGGACTTTGGAGGCTTATCCCAGGGATGCTGGAGGCCCAGGGTGTTGCTGTCTAAATAGAAAAGGGCGCAGAGTCTCCAGGAGGGAGGAGAAGGAAATGAAATGGTGCTTCTGTGGTTGGGAGCCAGAGGTCAGCTGACTGCAGGTCCCACCCCTGCCACCTGTGTTCTGAAGTTTGTTCATCACTTTGGAGTGGATTTTATTACATATTGTTCCCCTGGGGCAGGGCAGTTACTTCTGCTACCAAAACGCAAGCCCACAGCTGTCTGGGTCACTGGTGTGACTGCCCTCACCCAAACACTTGGAGGGCCTCACTCATATTTCATTTAAAATTTCACTTTTCTTTAAAAAAAATTTTACTTGGGATTGGAGAGCTGGCTTAGCAGTTAAGAGCATTGGCTGCTCTTGCAAAGACCCGGGTTCAGGTCCCAGTACCCACATGGTGGTTAACAACCATCCATCTGTAACTCCAGTTCCATGGACTCTGATGCCCTCTTCTGGCTTCGATAGACATTGCATGACACCAGTGCACTCGCATGCAGGCAAAATTCTAATACACATAAAAAATTATTAACATTTTAAAAAATTTACTTATGCGGCTGGAGAGATGTCTGGGTGGTTAAAGAGCACCGGCTGTTCTTCCAGCGGCCCAGGTTTGATTTCCAGCACCACATGGCGGCTTACAGCCTCTGTAACTCCAGTTCCAGGGGATGATGCCCTCTTCTGACTTCTGTGGGCATTGCACAACATGGGTATACACACACACACACACACACACACACACGTGTGCAGGCAAAACACTCATACACATACAAATAATACTTTAAAATTTTTGCTTTATTTCATATGTGAGTATATTGCCTGCATGTATGTAAACGCACCCCTGTTGTGCAATGCCCAGGGAAGATAAAAGAGGGTGTTGGATCACCTGGAACTGGACTTACAGAAGGTTGTTAGCCGCCATGTGGGCGCTAAGATTCGAACTCCGTTCCTCTGCAAGAGCAGTCAGTGCTCTTAACCACTAAGCCATTTCTCCAACCCTAAAAAATTGGCTTAATCTTTATTTTATATGTATGTTTTCTCTGCATGTATGGAAGTGCACTATATGTGTCCAGTGTCCATGGTGGCCAGAAGACGGCATTAGATCCCCTGGAACTGGAGTAACAGATGGTTGTTAGCTACCATGTAGGTGCTGGGAACTGAACCCAGGTCCTCTGCAAGAGCAGCCAGTGCTCTTAACCGTTGAGACAGCTTGCCACTAATTTTAAAATAGGGTCTTTGGGGTGTTGCAAAGATGTTTATTATGTATTTTAACTATAATTATGTGTGCATGCACACGCACGTGGACATCAGAGGACAGAAAACCTGCAGGGGTCAGGTCGTTCCCACCACGTGAGTCCCGGAATTGAACTCAGGTTGTCACACTCGGCGGCCAGCGCCTCTACCCGCCAAGCCATCTCGACGGCCCCTCAGGCATCTTTCCTGGATCCAGAGAGAGACAAGCCCGGGCCGTTGCCAGGAGGGCACACACTGTGGTCGCGCCCTAAGAAGCAGAAATGACCTGGTTGACGTGGACAATAAGGTTCCCGGACTCGGGGAAGGTGTGTGCAAGCCACCAGGGGCGTCTCAAACACCCGGGGACGTCCACGCCGCGCGCGCCGCTCGGCATTCTTCCAGCTGACTGCTTCTTAACCTGCCAGCAGCTTCCCGGGCATCATCGTGCACTCTGCACCTGCGCCGATGCCAGGAAGCGTCGCTGCATGTTCTGCGCATGCGCGGATGCCAGGCTCTTCCCGGGCGTCCGTGCGCAGTCTGTGCGTGTGCCAATGCCAGGCCTCTTCCTGGGCCTCGATTTACACTCTGCGCGTGCGCCGTTGCTCCGCGGAGCTTCCTGGCGTCTTCGTGGATATCCGGGTCACTGGTGCCTACGGACCAATGAGCGAAGGTGCCGTGCGGTAGTGGGCGGGGCGCGGGCGGGGCATCATTGCCGTCCTCTGCCCGCCGCATCCGTGACCCGCGTCGCGGCCTCCGCGTAGCTGTCTGTAGCGGAACCTGGGCGGGCGCGGGCAGCTAGGCGGGCGACGCCCGAGAGAGAGCCATGGGGACGGTGCACGCCCGGGTGAGAGGCCCCGCGGCGGCCGGCCGGGGCGAGGGCGGCGGGGCGGGCGGGACAGTCGCCTGCGGCTCGGGTGCGGGGGACGCCGCTGCCCGGGACCGGTGACCGCCCAAGGTCGCACCGCGAGCGGTCTGCCCCTCTCCCCGGGACCCCGGCCTCGCCGGGTTCCGAAGCGGTGCAGGGAGGAGTGCAGGGAGGAAGGTGCTGTCAGAAGGAAGCCTGCTCGACACGTCCATTGCACACGCTTGCTTTTCAAAAAGATTTTTTTGATTTTTAAAGTTTTTTATTTTTTATGGGTATGAATGTATTGCATGCATGTATGCAAGTGCACCCATGTCGTGCAATGCCCGCGGAGGTCAGAAGAGGGCGTCAGATTCCCCTGGGACTGGAGTTACTGATGGTTCTTAAGCTGCCATGTAGGTGCTGGGAATTGAACCCAGGTCCCGTGTATGAAGGTTCTGCCTGAATGTGTTTGTGCATCACGTGCCTAGTGTTTGTGGCGGCCAGAAGAGGTTGTTGAATCTCCTGGGACTGAACTTAAGGGAGGTTGTTAGCTGCCATATGGGTGCTGGGAACCAAACCCGGGTTCTCTGCGAGAGCAGCCAGTGCTGTTAACTACCGAGCCATCTCTCCAGCTCCAACACTCTTCTTTTAAAAATTACATTTATTTTCCTGTGTGTGTGCGTGTGCGTGCGCGCAGGTGAAGGCCTGGGGACAACTTGGATGTGAGTCCCAGAGATATGGGACTCAGGTCCTCAGGCGGGCCTGCAAGAGTCTTTACCTGCTGGGCCCATTGGAGCTGCCCCTTCATAACTCCTAATTGACTTTTATTCGCAGTTCTGGAATTGGGCAGCACCTCATTTTATACCACAGAATGAGCTCTCCCAAGAACTGGGCAGAATAATCAGGACAAGAAACCGTCCGGTCTCAGAGTTCCTCCCTTCCTCTGTCCCTTGCCTTCTGCATCTGGCTCTGTGGCCCAGGCTAGTCTCAGAGTCCCAGCCCTTCTGCCTCATCTTCTGAGGGCTGGGATTACAAGTCTGTGCCTCTGTGCCTGGTCAAGGACATGCGGCCTGCACCCTTTCTCTAGTTTGATGTGGCATGTTTGAGGGTCTTTCCTGTTCTCCTTTTCCTAAGGTCAGATGACCAGGTTAGTTTCTGCTTGAGGACTAAGCCTCACGACTGGCTTCATTTTGGTTTAACTGATTAGGGCCTAGTACTCAACCCCAGGCAACAGCCTACATCAGTGTTGGTAAATAACCCTTCCCTTTCTGTAACTGCTCCCAAAGGCCACAGAATGAGTTATTGTCCAAGTTCACGCAGAGCTTCAGAAAGTCCTAAATTCAGTCCTGAACCCCACACACCTCAGTGCGGACTGTGGGTTTCCTTCCCAGCACTTCCTGACTCCAGCAGCGTTTTGCTGAGGCATCTCAGCCTGGCCTCCAGACTTGGGTGTAGCTCTGCCTCACGTAGCTCTCCTTCATACACCGTTGCCCACACACTTTGCACTGTGCTATTGCACTCACTCCCCTCTTGCGTCGCTGGCTTCCACACTGCTTTAGCTAGCAAAATATTCACATCCTTTAAAGCTCTGTTCAAGCCCCACCCCCACCCCACGCACACATAGTGTCCTCCCCAGCACCATTGGCACCAGCTAGGCAAACACTCCTTGCTGAGCTGGATCCCTAGACCTCTTTTTAAACTTTTAATTACAAGACAGGGGCTCATTAAGCTACCTAGGCTGGCCTTGAACTCACTCTCTAGCCCTGCAGACTTGAATTTACAATCCTGCCTCAGCATCTGGAGGAGCTGGGATTTCAGACCCGTTTGCCACTAGGCCTGGGCAAAGTTAGTGTATAAGCTACTCTTTACCCTCCACTACCATCTCGCCTGGCCTCCTTCCATACCATTGACTCTTCCTGTCCTACCCTGAGAGTCCGTTTCTAGAGGTTGGAGAAGGAACCCTCACTTGGCTGGCATTCCTCATGGCACCTTTTTTTTCTTTCCATCTTAAATTTTTTAATATTTATTTATTGGAGGTGGGCCCAAGTGCCATAGGACATGTATGGAAGTCAAGGGACATCTTGCAGGATTTGGTTCTCTCCTTCCACTATGTAAAACCCAGGGATCTAACTCAGATCATCAGGTTTGGGGGTAAGAACCTCTACCTGCTGAGCCACCGTGCTGGCCCCCAATGTAGGCCACGTCCGTCTGTTCAGCTGATACTTGCTGGTGGCTGTGTGCCTGGCACAGTTGAAAGTGCCAGGGATATGGCAAGCAAACATTCAAACCCCCCTGCCTGCCCCTCAGAATCAGACAGAACCTCCCCAAACCCCAAATCAGGCTGGGTGTGGACCCATTTGATAGAGTGTTCACGTACCATTCAACAAGTCCTGGGTTCGGTCCCCAGCACAGAGTAAACCAGGTGTGGTGTCACTTGCCTGTGATCCCAGTGCTTGGAGGTGGAGACCGGAGAATCAGGAGTTGAGGTTATCTTTGGCTATGAAGAACGTTTGAGGCCAGCCTGGGCCTCAAAGCTTTGATTTTTTTTTTTTTTTTTTTTTTTTTTTGGCTTTTTGAGACAGGGTCTCCCTGTAGCTCCAGCTGTCCTGGAACTCACTACGTAGACCAGGCTGGCCTCGAATTCACAAAGATCCGCCTGCCTCTGCCTCCCAAGTGCTGGGATTAAAGGCATGTGCCACTACACCCTGCCTAAAGCTTTGATTTTATGGTGTCCTTTGAAGCTAAAATTGTTAATGTGGTTAATGTGTTCACACAAGATGGTCTCACTTTAAAAAAGATCCTATTTTTAATTATGCATATGTGTGGGTCAGTGTGGTTTTCTACATGGAGGTGCAGTGTGGGATCCCCCTGGAGCTGCCTAGTGTGGGTGCTGGGAACCAAACTCGGGTCCTCTGCAAGAGCAGTGCGTGTTCTTAGCCGCCAAGCCATCACTTTGGCCAGTTCAGTTCTTTAATTTGATGTTTCCACCCACTAGCAAGTGCTTCTCTACCATCTTGATGAGGATTCATATTCCAGTAAGAGCGCATTTGATACTGTTACCTGTTGCTCTGTGCATGTATGAAGCAGCTCCAGGAGGCGGCACTGTCAGTGTCTGCTGTGGGTTGCTGTGTTATCTCAGTCTAGGTCACTCACTTTTAAAGATGCTGTTCAGAACTCACTGAATTATTTTGGGTTCTGTCCCCGCTACCTTGCATGGTACCAGCACATGGGGCTTAGTAAACGTTGCTGGCCGACTGGTGCCTTGATCTGCTTGATAGTTAGAGGCTGGCTGCAGATACTTATTCCCATTCCTTGTACACTGGCGTGTGAGCGAGGGCTTGGTAGGGTTTGCTGGTTAGCGTGTGGTGAGTCTTCATTGTCAGCAGGTGTTGGTGGATCCTCAGCTTTGGCACATGTGTGAGCCCCAGTGATGTGTCTTGATTCTGCATCTCAGAGTGCAGCTGGGGCCAGTAGTCTCCTCGAACTTTGTTTCATGCTTTTGACATCTGAGGAACTGTAATGGGATTTTTGAGAATAATGGGACGCAAACTCTACCCAGACAAAGCACGTTGTTTAGATGAAGCACAAACGCGTGCGTGCACTTGGCTGTATGGTGAGTGAGCTTGAGACTAGGCTGTCTCAGAAGACAAGAAAGGCACACAAATGGAAAGGGCTGGGGACAGAGCTAGGGGATGAGCATTTTGCCTTACATATGCAAGGCCGTGTTCAGTTCCCCGTCTCACACACTGTACATACACACATAGTTCAGAGTGTAGAACCTGTTCTCTGGCCCGTTGATGAGTGTGTGCAGTTTTTTTTTTTAATATGTATGCATGTATTGCCTGCATGTAGTAAGTGCACCCGTGTCATGCAATGCCCCGAGGAGGCGTTCAGAAGAGGGTGTCGGATATCCTGTGACTGAAGTTACGGACAGTTGTTAGCTGCCGTGTGGGTGCTGGGATTCGAACTTGGGTCTTCTGCAAGAACAGTCAGCGTTCTTAACTGCTGAGCCATCTGGATCTCCAGCCCTGTGTGTGCAGTTCTTTAAACCAATGGTTTTATTTACTAATCTAGTGAGTGCTGCTGTGCTAAGCACCAACCACAGGTGGGAGCTGTCCCTGTGTCCCCTACCAGAGGAGGGAGCAGCTCTGTTGAACTTTGTGACTCGCCACCGGAGGCCTGGAGGCAGGGACTTGGCTTAGTTTTCCTGTGTTGTAAGTTTGTTTGTGGTTTCTCCATCCCATGCAGAGTTTGGAGCCCCTTCCATCAAGCGGACCTGACTTTGGAGCATTGGGGGAAGAAGCTGAGTTTGTGGAAGTTGAACCTGAAGCGAAACAGGAGATTCTGGAAAACAAAGATGTGAGTGTTCTGTGGGTGCGTGTTCTGTGGGTGCGTGTTCTGTCGGTGGTTGTGGTGTGGTTGTTACTTAGAAAGCCCCTAGGGACAGGTAGAAAGGCCGGCCTCTCACTGGAGAGACTCCTGACCCCAGGACAGCTCTCAGGTCCAGACTGTTCCTGGGCAGCTATTTTTTGTTTCTTCTATTAAAAAGTTTTCAAAGATAAGACTGAAATTACCAAAAGTTTCTACATGTGTATATTTTTGGTGGCACAGGGGATTGATCCTCGGACCTTGTGCATTCCGGACAGGTGTTCTGCCTCCAAGCTGCCCCCACCCCTGGAACTCAGACCTCTGTTTCCTTTCTCCCAGGAGAGTTGAGGCTGAGCTGCACCTGCCCTGGGACATTCCTGCAGGCTCTTAGCCAACGTCAAAGGCTGGGTGCAGCCCAGGTTAGGACAGATGGGGTCCTCACTGCTTCTCTGTGTGCAGGACTCGGGTGATCCTGGGTTGTCTGCCTGGAGAGTGCTCATTCCTGGGCAGAACAGACCTGGCACAGCTCATTCTTAAAGTGAGGATAAAGCCAGGAGCCGGCATTGCGGGCCTCACACCACCTGTCCTCCTCGGCTTCCTCCACGTCGTAGGCAGTGATCTGTGTTCCCCTTGCCCCGTCTAGGTGGTTGTTCAGCATGTTCATTTTGATGGACTTGGGAGGACTAAAGATGACATCATCATTTGTGAAATTGGAGGTGTTTTCAAGGCTAGGAACCTCATTGAGGTGAGTTGGGACTCTGTTCATGTCTTTCTGAAGCTACGCGCAGGGCGCCAGCCCCCAGCGCCCAGCCGAGGGAGCCTGGTTGCAGGTTCTCACTGTACTGTGTTTGCTGTTGTCTTACTGCCTCATCCTGGGGAAGGGCGTGTCTGCTCTTGTCTGCAGCCGACCAGCCTGTGCTCCTCCTGGCACCCAGCATTGGAGCCATTCCCGCTCCTGCTGAGCCCCTGGGATCCTCAGGATCCTCTTGTCTCCCAGGCCTTGCTCTGCCTCTGGCTAAGCCTCTCTATACTGCACGTCCACCCCTTACTTGTGTTCCTCCTTCTGCCCTTGAACCACGCTGAACATGTCTAGCCGAGGTCAGCAACAGTGTCCTTGTGCCCAGGTCCAGCCAGCTCCTTCCTGCCTCCTCTTACTACCCCTGAGCTGTGTCAGACAAAGCAACAGAGTGTGTGTGTGTGTATGTGTGTGTATATATCTTTTTTTAGAAAGTTTTTTTTTTTTTAGTTTTATGTGTGTGGATATTATGCTTACATTTATGTAAGTGCACCAGAAAAGGGCCTCATTGAATTCCCTGGAACTGGAGTTATAGGTGGTTGTTAACTGCCATGTGGGTGCTGGGAACTGAACCTGGGTCCTCTGCAAGAGCAGCCAGTGTTCTTAACTGCTGAGCCATCTCTGCAGCCCCTAGTTTGTTTGTTTATTTGTTTTGTTTCTTGGTCTTTTTGAGACAGGCTCTCCTGCAGCCCCAGCTGACCTGGAACTCACTATGTAGACCAGGCTGGCCTTGAACTTACTGAGATCTGCCTGCCTCTGCCTCCCAAGTGCTGGGACTACAGGCATGCCCCCCCCCCCCCGTTTTTTTTTTTTAACATTTTTATTTGGGGGGGGGGAGTACGCATACACATGATATGGCTTGCGTGTAGAAGACAGATTGTAGGAATTGTTTCTCCTTCCATCACTGGATCCAGGGTCCATCTCAGGTTATTCACCTTGGTGGCAAGCGCCATTACCCGCCAAGCCATCTTGCTGGCCGTCAGTACTGGTTTTTACATTTTCATTTATTTTATGTGTGTACATACATGTAAGGGTGCACACGTGCCACGGTGTGAATGTGGAGGTCGGAGAACCACTTGAGGGCGTTGGTGCTCTCCTTCCATTATGTGGGTCCTGGGGCCTGAACTTGGGTTGTCAGCCTTGGCAGCAAATGTCTCTACCCACTGAGCCATCGTCCAGCCCACAAGTCCTTCTCTTCTTCCATTTATGGGCCATTCATTCCTCTCTTGTGTTTTCTTTACTTTTTTGCTTTTTGGTCAAAGTTTTACCATGTAGCCCAGGCTGGATTCCATCCTATGATCTTCCAGCCACGGCCTCAGAGTGCTGGGCTAATGGGCACGTGCGCTGCCTTGCCAGGACTATCTTGGGAACCACCTGGTGCTTTCCTGTTTTCCTTGCAGCTCTTTGCATGGCTTTGTCACCTCAGTTTTTCCGGTCGAGCTTGTTTTCCTGTCGGTTGTCTCTCTCCCTCCGTCCTCTGTCCCTGGTGTGCTGTCTACTGGGTGCTCTCCGTCTCCGTCACGCGGATGCTCGACTCCGCTGCTCTCCCTTGGGAGCGTTCCCCAGTGTCGCCCTCCCTCACCCTGGTTTCAGCCGAGTGCTGAGGAGTCCTGAGCTCTGTATGTCGCCCACTTCTCTCTGCTGAGCCCTGAATGTGCTCCAGACCACTAAACTTCCTCAAGCATTGCGGGCACCTGCTCCGTGGCTAGTGTGAAGTCACCCCACATCTCCTCGCTCCGTCTCTGTCTCCCTGACTTCTCTGCTGACGTGAAGTTTGAGTAGCTTCTTCCCTTCATCTCCTCTGTGTAACCAGCTGGTTCTGCCCAGAACACTAGAACCCATAACCCCACTCCCAACACCAGCCCTGGGTTGGACTGACCACCCCTGCTCCCAGTCTGGTCTGCTGCGGGTGCCCACCTGTCTCCGGTCTTCTCTGCCTCAGGACTGGGTTCAGCCAGCGACCAGTGCTTCTCATGGCAGGATGGTCCTGCCTTCCTGTGAAGACTCTAAAGTTATCTCTTTACACAGGGTTTAAGCTGTGCTTTGTTCCTTACCCCAGGCCCCTCCTTATCCCACCCCACCGTCACCTGCCCTTCCTCTTCTACCTCCACTGTGTCCTTCCAGCCCGATTTTGAGGGAAAGTAGAGTGGTGTCAGAAAGGGCCGTTCTGGGGAAACCACGCAGCTTGGGCAGAGAGGCCTGCTCTGAACCTTTTCTTTCTGCAGAAGGTTCTGGGTGGTTTGGACTCTTGGAGAGGGTTTTCCCCTGTCTGGGCAGTGTTCCTGCTCAGGCCTCGGCCTCTTGGTGTGGACACTCACTGGTCACGGAGGCTCTTGTACTTCTGTGTCTTAGGACAGTCTGTTCACAGCTTTGCTCTCCCTCTCACAGGTGATGCGGAAATCTCATGAAGCCCGAGAGAAACTGCTTCGTCTAGGGATTTTTAGGCAAGTGGATGTTTTGATTGACACATGTCAAGGTAGGTGTCACAGATGAGTACTTCTGATTTCCCCTGCCAGCCTCCATGGTCCAGAATAGCCATGGAGTTAGATGCAGAGAGTGCCCGAAGGTTTCTCAGAAGGTCTCGGGTGGGTCACGGGTCTAGAGGACGAGTCGGTTGTGGTTAGAGCAGCAGGTACCTTTATCCACTCAGCCCTCTGATGCCCTTTTAAATCTTTTATTTCCTTAGGTGATGATGCACTGCCAAATGGCTTAGATGTCACCTTTGAAGTGACGGAGCTGAGGAGGCTGACGGGCAGTTACAATACCATGGTTGGAAACAACGAAGGCAGCATGGTAGGAGGGTTCACGTGTGTGAGCTTCAAGCGTGAGTGCCCGGAATGTGATACCAAGCTGAGAATCCCCCCCCTCGGGCTTGCTGGGAATGTGCTGTGGTGACTTCTGTCAGCCTCCCAGGGATTGGTTAGGGTGCAGCTGAGGTCAGTGCTACCTTCAGTAACTAAGGAGGGTTTGACAGATGTTCACATTAACAGTCTTGTTTGATCCGGGGAGATGGGGTTGGGAGGGGAGACTTCTGGTCACTCTGCTGGGTCTTGCCTGGTCAGGCCTGCAGAGGATGTGTGTGCTTGGCGACGGTGTGTTGGAAGGAGCGGAAGTGGCCATGGATGCTGGGTCTGTGCTTGGGCGGGGTCCATGCCGGTCCATTGCCAGCTTGTCTTTGTGTGTTCCCTCTCTTAGGTACTTGGCCTCAAGCTCCCCAATCTTCTAGGACGTGCCGAAAAAGTGACTTTTCAGTTTTCCTACGGAACCAAGGAAACTTCATACGGCCTGTCCTTCTTCAAACCACAGCCTGGAAACTTCGAGAGAAAGTAGGGAGCCAAGCAGATTCTTGAGCTCAGTGGCCGGGTTTAAAAGTTAAAGTAGGTGACGTGGGTGCAGAAAGGCACCTGGCAGCTGGCCGCCTCTGCTGCGGTCACTGTCCTGAGGATGAGCCCCAGTGTAGTCTTATCAGGCCTGGTGTTTAGCTGTGCACAAGCTCTGTGCCCGGCTCGCTTTTAAAGCTCTTTTCCATTGCCTCCTAGTTTCTCTGTAAACTTATATAAAGTTACGGGACAGTTCCCATGGAGCTCACTGCGGGAGACTGACAGAGGAGTGTCTGCTGAGTACAGCGTGAGTACAGCAGGTGTGCTGTGTGTGTTGGGAGTTGGGGAACAGATGGCAGGTTCATTGATCTCAAAGGAAAAGGGAGGTGGGTGAATTCCAACTCTTCATCCCCAATGGCCACCCCCTCGCTGGGCACCTCTTCCCTCACTGGAGCAGGCAGCCAGTGGACAGAGCCACCTGGTGTCCACCCTGGTCAGACCTTCCAGTGGACAGAGTCACCTGGTGTCCACCCTCGTCAGAGGCCTTCCAGTGGACAGCCACCTGCTGTCTACCCTGGTCAGACCTGCCAGTGGACAGAGCCACCTGGTGTCCACCCTCGTCAGAGGCCTTCCAGTGGACAGCCACCTGCTGTCTACCCTGGTCAGACCTGCCAGTGGACAGAGTCACCTGGTGTCCACCCTCGTCAGAGGCCTTCCAGTGGACAGCCACCTGCTGTCTACCCTGGTCAGACCTGCCAGTGGACAGAGTCACCTGGTGTCCACCCTCGTCAGAGGCCTTCCAGTGGACAGCCACCTGCTGTCTACCCTGGTCAGACCTGCCAGTGGACAGAGTCACCTGGTGTCCACCCTCGTCAGAGGCCTTCCAGTGGACAGAGCCACCTGCTGTCTACCCTGGTCAGACCTTCCAGTGGACAGAGTCACCTGGTGTCCACCCTCGTCAGAGGCCTTCCAGTGGACAGCCACCTGCTGTCTACCCTGGTCAGAGGACTTCCAGTGGACAGAGCCACCTGGTGTCCACCCTGGTCAGACCTTCCAGTGGACAGAGCCACCTGGTGTCCACCCTCGTCAGAGGCCTTCCAGTGGACAGCCACCTGCTGTCTACCCTGGTCAGAGGACTTCCAGTGGACAGAGCCACCTGGTGTCCATCCTGGTCAGACCTTCCAGTGGACAGAGCCACCTGGTGTCCACCCTAGTCAGCGGCCTTCCAGTGGACAGAGCCAGCTGGTGTCCACCCTGGTCAGAGGCCTTCTGTGCTCCTGGCTGCCTCTGGTACTGACTGTTTGTTAAGACAGATTCTGAAAGCTGCCAGGTTGCTGCACATCTGGAAGGTTCTGTTCTCTGTTCACAGCTACTGTAGGTCTAGAGGATGTGGCAGTGTGACTAGGTGGAGGGAGAGTCCCGTGACTGTCGTTTGGGCGCTCTGAGGACCTGTTCCTGTTCTCTCTTTTGCACTTTTCCTCACTCCTGCTGTTGTTTCTAGGCTTTAGTTAGAGAAAAGGTCTTGAGACTCAGAACTGTGTTGGGTGGGTCCCAGGTGAGCTCTGAAGACCTGCAGCTGTAGACAGGCAGTCACAGCTTCTGGTAGCAGGGCCAGCATCTCTTGGCATGTTTTCCTGAGGGTCCTGCACAGCCCCTGGAGACAGCGCCCTGGTCACTGACTGTGGCCTTGGGTGAAGTTCCCACCTGTGAAAAGGAGATGCTAGTGCACCCCATGGGGCTTCTGGGAAGAGTGAGCAGGAGCCATAGGTTCAGCTCCTGGCACATGGCAGACACGCATGGAGGCACAAGCTGCCCAGGCCTCTGATTGTGTAAACAAGGTTGAGAAACCCAGCATTGGCAGAGGCCCTAGGGTGCTGTGCAGGCTCAGGGTACAGCGTACAGATGAGTAGACGTGTAGCTGAGAGCACTTGCAGCTCCGACCCCTCCTCTGCAAAGCAGCCTTTCCTTGTGTGGAGAGTAGCTTTCAGACCCCTGCTCTGCCAGAGTCCTTGTGTGCCCTGTGGGCTGTGCCCTCTCGGGGACACCAGGACAGATGCTGTTCTCTCCAGCCTAACCCCCCAGTTGGCCTACTGTTGGAATGAGGCCATCCGGCTCTCAGCCGTGTGACTCAGCCTCCTTGTTCCTCTGGGGCTGATGCCATCCAGGTGACAGGTCGTGTGGGCTGAGTGGGTGTGTCACATCATCTTTGAAGAGATGAAGACACATCTGCTGGTTGATGGTCACCATCAGCTCTTGGGGGTGTCCCTGTTCCTTCTCCCTTCCTCTGCACACCGTCCTCTGTCCCTGTTTCCTGCTTTTCCCTCTTCCCTTCGTTTAAGGCAGTTTGTTTAGGGGCTGGGTATATGGCTCAGTGATAGAACACTTGCCCAGCATCCCTGACCCTGAAAAAGCGATTGGGTGATGCCTCATTTCAAAGGATGATTTGCGCAGGCTGCTCCAATGTGAGCCGTACAGAACGAGGTCACGTTCCCATGTGCTTACAGTTTCCCATATGGAAGACCAGCCACACCGTCAAGTGGGAGGGTGTGTGGCGGGAACTGGGCTGCCTCTCGAGGACTGCATCATTCGCTGTGCGGAAAGAAAGTGGACACTCATTGAAGTCGTCTCTCTCGGTAGGACTGCGCTTTCTGGGTGGAGGATTGTGTTGAGAGGGCCAGTGTCTGCCAGTGTGGGGCTGACTCAAGTGTCACTGCAGTGGGTGACTGGGACCCCTTGCCTTCACTGTCCACCGCCTCATGAGACTTTCTAAATAGCATCAGTGGAAACAGATAAAGATGTGTTTAAGAGCTGGCCGTGGAATTTTAGCTTCTGGAAATCAAAAGAAAGCTCGTGAGTTGACGTAGACAGTGCTGGGCTCTGTGAAGGAGCCAAGCGGACAGGGACAGTGGTGGACTCCCAGGGGCTGCTGGGGATTTGACTGATTTGACTTCTGTCCTGGGAAGGTGGTACCAAGGGAGTGCTGAGATGGTGAGGGTGGTCAGTTCAGTGCTCAGCCTGTTCATTATGTTTTGATCGAGCTGCTTGAAGTGCAAACTCTAATTCCTTCCAGCACGCCATGGTCGTCGACTCTCGGAACTCATCCATCTTACCAAGAAGAGGGGCCTTGCTGAAAGTCAACCAGGTGGCGTATTCCTAGAGCTTCTGCACGGTGGTGGGCCAGTGTCTACGCAGAAAGGTGACCCGAGGGGGAGAGTGGATGCACAGAGGAGTCACACTTTTAACATCAAGCCTTTCTTGTAGTTGTAAAAACCATCCCAGGGGCTGGTCATGTGGCTCAGTAGAGCACTTGCCTGGCCTGCCTGAGGGAGGCTGTACGTTCCAATCCCAGCCCAGCAAACAGGAACGATGACAGCCTGAATTGTCTGCCAGGACTGGGCTTGCTCCCTTCAGCTTGTCTTGTGCCTTCACACAGGCCAGGGTGGGATGAGATGGTGGCGTCTTCTTGGTGTCACACGATGGCCAGGAGCAGAGCTGCAGGAACAGCTGTAGGCAGGATTGTCACTCAGACCTGCAGGGCCAGGCGAGGGCAGCCTAGGTCTGGTGCTGTGGGAGGTGCCTCTGCTGTGAGGTCAGCTGCCCTGCAGGCGCAGGGAACTGGGCAGTGTGCCATGTGCTTTGGTGGCTGTCCAGTCTCGCCCAGTGGTCAGGGTTCATGTAGCATCCCAGGGAGCCCAGTGTGCATTTTCAGAGGAGCAGTGGGATACGGGGTTTCTGTGTAAAACATTCCTCTTGCGAATGCTCAGTTGCAAATGCTGAGCAGGCCAGCCCCATCACCCTTCTAGCGCTCAGCAGTTCCACAGTTGGGCTGCTTGTGCATCTTCGTACAGACGTTCAGTGCTGGGTGAGCCTCTGTCTGCCGTCCCCACCCCCTTCCACCTATAGCGTTAGGACATGACTTTAGGAGACAGGATGACTGCCTCCTGCCTTTGAACAACATGGATGGCAGAGCTGTAATCGGAGAAGTGGGCCTGTGGCTTCTTCCTGCAGGAGCTGGCAGGCTACACTGGAGGAGATGTGAGCTTCATCAAGGAGGACTTTGAGCTTCAGCTGAACAAACAACTCATGCTGGATTCGGTGAGTCTCCAGCCGACGCTGTGCCTGCCATGGTCACCCTCACCTTGGGGTGAGAGCCTAGGCTTTAAGCATAGACCAAGGGATTTAAGACCCCTCCTGTCAGCCAGGGACCTTCCTTCTGAAGCCTGGGCCGCTCCTGCTCACTCAGTGCCCCACAGGCTGCCCTCCGCTATTGCCCTGGCTGCTCTGGGTCCCCACTGTCACACCTACCCATCCTAGAACTGCACCCAGCCTCTCCTCCCTGCCCTGTGCTGCTCAGCCCCAGGTCACTGTGCCTTGGAACTTCTCCTCCCTGCCCTGTGCTGCTAAGCCCCAGGGCACTGTGCCTTGGAACCTCTCCTCCTCGCCTTGTGCTGCTCAGCCCCAGGGCACTGTGCCTTGGAACCTGTCCTCCCTGCCCTGTGCTGCTCAGCCCCGGGGCACTGTGCCTTGGAACCTGTCCTCCCTGCACCTGCTCCCTTCCATCTCTGAGGCTCTGAGATGCGCGTCCTGCCTGGGGCTTCCTGTGAGTCCGTCTTCTTCCGCACATGCCACAGAGCCGGGCTCTTTCTACCCACAGCACTTGTCCTCGTCTGTCTTCTGCCATGTAACTCCCTTTGGTCACCTGTCTACTTGGCCTCCTGCTCCAGCTTTTAGGAGTTTGGCACAGGCATGTGTCCTGCTCTCTTCTCTTACCTCTCAGCCTGGGGTCGTGGGGTGGAGGGCTCCACTGTGCTTATCTCCTTGTAGCACCCACCTGTCTGCTCACACGCCTCACCATCCATCCTCCTACCAACCCCGCCAACCCCCCACCCATCGTCTACTCATCCTACCCACCCATATCCCTCAGTCCACCTGTATCTGTTCATCTTCCCATCTCCCTATCCACCCATCTGTCCACACACCTGTCCTCCCACCTGCCCATATCCATCAACCACCTGTATATCCTGTCCGCCGTCTGCACCCGCCTGTTCTCCTACCTGCCCACCCGTCCACTTCTCCACCCCTGTCCTGTTGTCAGGCACTTTTTAGGTGCCAACAACAGGGAGCGGGAACTTGAGGATAGAAGGCCAAGGGAATTTGAAGGATTGGTGGTGAGGTGGGCAGACGGGAGAGGGACATTGACTGGCAGTGTGGGGTCAGACTCAGTGCAGCCTGCACCCGACTGACTCTTAGAGAAAGTGAGGGACCATCTGGGGAGCTGATGATGTCCAGATGGGGTTAGAGTTCTTCAAATAGTGAGGGGCAGGGTGGGCCCTCAGCTCAGTGGTGAGAGAGGCTGTGGGGTCAGGGACCATGGGACCCTGGGCTATGCCTCTCTCTAAACCTGAGGCCACCCCCAAATAAAATACTTACTTTAAGAGACAGGGAGGCTGGGAACAAGAGAGTAGCTCCTCCAGGAGCCTAGAGTGGAGTGAGGGCGGGGGTGAAAGGCTTGACAGGAAGAGACCTGTGACCCCATCTGTGCTGATGGGAATATGGAAGTACACGCCTCGAGCAGGGAGCAGGGGCAGGGCCAGCAGGAAGAAAAGCAGGACCCGGCTCTTCACAGGGGCACAGAGACCTGCCGGCCAGCCCAGGGACAGCAACGGTGGGTGGGAGTCAGGCAGGCAAAGCCAGGCCTGCAGCCTAGAGGGAGAACTGGACTGGGTGCAGCACCTGCATAAACAGGCCGGAACCTGAGTATCAGGCTGTGAGCTCCAGGGTGTCCTCAGTGTGCGGCTCCCCCTACCACAGGCCATGCTAAACTTCAGCCAGTGGAAAGTGTCAGAGGACAGGTGCTCCCTGGCTTACACATGCTGATGACCCTAGTGTGTGTTAACCTGATGAATGCTTCTCAGCCTGGCCAGCCTTGGGCTAGAGCACTTCCTTTAGCCTTCCAAAGCTGACCAAGGTGATGTGCTGACCGCTTGCTGCATGGCTCTGGTTTACTGAATACTACACAGATAGATGGGTACAGAGATGTGCCACCCAGCTGGGTGATCCTGGCCCACCATTGGCAGTTTGTGCTGTGTGGCCTGCTTTGCTCACTCTGTTCCACTCAGCATCTGTAGCCCTTCTCACTGAAGCTTCTAGGAAAGAGTCATCTGAGTAGCTTTGGAGGGTGCAGGGACTGGCCAGGCAGAGAACAGGAGGGCCTGCCCACTGGGACACCAGGAAGGCTTGAGGCTGATGAGTGAGAGGGCCTTAAGCTCAGAGTGGTCTGAGTAGGACTGGTGGGTGGGCTCCACACTGTGAAAGTCTAGTCACTGAGCTCCTGACTAGGGGCTGCCCAGAGCAGGGTCTGCATTGTGTGACTGCAGGAGCATTGTAGCCTACACCATCCTTCAGCCTGAGGGGCGGCATGCCCCAGTCCCCTCACATGTCCCCAATGCCTGAGCTGATGCTGGATTGCATTTCCAGGGTCCAGGTGGCCCTCCCCCATCAGGCCAGGGTCCAGGTGGCCCTCCCCCATCAGGCCAGGGTCCAGGTGGCCCTCCCCGTCAGGCCAGAGTCCAGGTGAGCATGGTGTCTTGTGGCAGAGAGACTTGACCTGCTGCTTTGGAAGCTGAGCCCTGCCGCCCGTGTGTGAGACTTTGTTGTAATTTAAAGCTGCTTCTGAGCCTCTCACTGGGTCCCTGAGCCGCACAGCCAGCTGGTCCCTCTGTGCCGTGGCTGTTCCCCTGCTCCACATGCTGTGGGCATTCCAGGCAGCTCTCTGCTGGTGCTCACAGGACAGGAAAAAACTGTGTTTGCCTTCACACAGGTTTTCTCTGCTTCTCTCTGGGGAGGCATGCTGGTGCCCATTGGTGACAAGCCATCCAGCATTGCTGACAGGTAAGTGCTGGCCAAAGGAGCTTCTCTACACCGTCCCTTAGGTCTCTGATGGGTTTCTAGCATCCTTTAGAGGCGTCTTAGGAGCAGTCCAGATTGTCCTTCAGTACTTATGTTTAAACTGCTTTGGAAATGCCCAGTCCTCATACAGAATGGCTTTTGGGTTTTTGTTACTTTAATGTAATAACATTTGTACTTTTTAAAAAATATTTTATTTATTATTTTTATTTTATATGTATGCCTGTATTGCCTGCATGTAGTGTACCCATGTCATGCAATGAAAATATTTTATTTATTATTTTAATTTTATGTGTATGAGTGTATTGCCTGCATGTATGTGAGTGCACCCATGTTGTGCAGTGCCGTGGAGGTCAGAAGAGGGCTTCAGATTCCCCTGGAACTGGAGTTAAGGGTGGTTTGTAGCCATCATGTAGGTGCTGGGAATTGAACTTGGGTCCTCTGCAAGAGCAGTCAGTGCCCTTAACCACTGAGCCATCTCTCCAGCCCCAACATTTTGTACTTTTTAAAGGTTTATTCATTTATTTTATGTGTATGAGTGTATTGCCTGCATGTGTATAAGTGCACCTGTCCTTTGCAATGCCTACAGAGGCCAGAAGAGGGCATTGGATCCCCTGCAACTGGAATTACAGGTGATTGTTAGCCACCATGTGGGTGCTGGGAATTGAACCCGGGTCCTCTGCAAGAGCAGCCAGTGCCCTTAACCGCTGAGCCATCTCTCCAGCCCAACATTTTGTATTTTAGGGGGGAAGATTTATTAATTTTTAATTATGTATGTATGTGTCTCTGGAAACCCAGGTCCTCTGCAAGAGCAGCCAGTGCGCTTAACTGCTGAGCCATCTTTCCAGCCCAACATTTTGTATTTTGGGGGGAAGATTTATTAATTTTTAATTATGTATGTATGTGTCTCTGTGTGGATATCTGCACTTGAATGCACGTGCCAAAGGAGGCCAGAGACATCAGCTCCCCTGGAACTGGAGTTAAAGGTGGTTGTGAGCTGCCTGGTGGGTGCTGAGAACTGAGCTCTGGGCCTCTACGAGAGCAGTAAACGCTCTTAACCATTGTGTTCTGCTTCTGGCTTCTTACATGGGTTCCAGGAATTGAATTCCAGTCAGGTTTGTGTGGCTATAGCCTTACCCACTAAAACATCTCCTCAACCTGTCAGTGGCATTTTGATGTCCTGCATGTCACTGTCTGTGTGTATGGTAGCTTCTCAACACATCTCACTTTTTTTAATTTTATTTATTATTTTTATTTTATGTGTATGCATGTATTGCCTGCATGTAGGTAAGTGCACACATGTCATGCAGTGCCCACGGAGGTCAGAAGAGGCTTATCTCCCCTGGGACTGGACTCCCCTGGGACTGGAGTTATGGGCAGTTGTTAGCTGCTGTGTGGGTTCTGGGATTCGAACCCGGGTCTTCTGCAAGAACAACCAGTGTTCTTAACTGCTGAGCCATCTCTCCAGCCCCAACACATCTCACATTTTGATATGTTTCACTTATTTCTTATTTTGTGATTTTTTTTTGCACATAATTTTGTAAAGAATAATTTTGTAAATAATTTGTTCGTTTTATTTCCTGAAATTAGTAAGTGTATATTTACTGTTTTGGAATCTGGTTCCTTTAAGACTTAGAATACTGCTGAGCCAGGTGTAGTGGTGCAGGCCTGTGATCCCAGTACTTGGGAGACTGAGGCAGGAGGATCTTAGTTCTAAGTTTGCCTGTGCTGCATTGTGAGACCCTGCCTCAAACCAAAAGGAGAGGAGTGAGGAAGGATGAAGGGAAAGGAGGAGGGAAGGAGGGGAGGAGGGAAAGAGGGAGGCGGGGCGAGGTGGGTTAGAACCCCGCCTGAGTCTATTGAGTCGACTCTTCTCTGAGGGTGCCAGTCTTCAGTGTGCGGGTACGTGTTAACAGGCAGAATACTGAGTTTGGGAAGTCAGACACCAAGAACGTGACAGGGACTCCCTGGAGACTGGGGTGTGGTAGGCAGAGGAGGGAGGAGGCGAGACAAAGCCCTGCACTTGTTAGATGTTTCCTGGTCACTTGAACTCTTTCAAGAGCCTGTGCCATTTATCATTTTAAAAATCAAGAATGGAATTTACCGTTTGCTTGTGTTATTAATATTAGCGGCTGTTCAGGAAAACTTTGCTTAGAAATCCAGACAGGAAAAGTGCAGGGCGGACCTCACCTCAAGTTCAAGGAAAAAGCCAGAGACTTCCTGTGGCAGGAAATCAATGCCCTGTTCCATGTTTGCTCTCTCAGCCTCTTGGAACGGTCTTCTGGTCAGCTGTAATGGCAGTGTTGCTCAAGGGCCCTTGTGCTGGACAGACCCAGCTTCTCCTGTTCTGGCCTGGAACTCACTGTGTAGACCAGGCTGGCCTGGAACTCAGGCCTGCTTGTTTCTTCCTCCTGAGTCCTGGGATTAAAAGCCTGCACCACCACACCGTGCCCTGTGAATGTGTTTATTGATCATCAAGACCCGGATCAGGTTCTAAAATACTGTTGAGCTTTTCAGAGAGCGGATGAGCTTTCTCCATCAGTTCTGATTAATGATTTTTCTTTGCTCAGCTGATAGTGTATAACCCAGTCCCTTAGGAACCCGGAAGAAAGCTGCTTTTGCTTTTGGGGTGCTCAGGATCGAAGCCAGGGCCTCACACCAGCTTGGCACATGGTCTACCACTTAAAAATTATAAACCTAATAAATTAGAAGTTCATTGTTTTCCTAATTAAAAAACATTTCAGGGACTCAAGGTTACAGCATAGTGATAAAGCACTTGCCTAGCATGTGTGGAAGCCCTGGGCTCTGTCCTCACGGCAACTAAAGGGAAATAGGGTTGACTGTGGGAAGATTCGGTCTGTTTCCTCTTGGTATTTCCAGGCCCTCTGTAGTTGGGATTGTACTGTGAGGTTCTGTGGCTCCTGACTTTTGTTAACCTAATGTTGCAGGGAGGCTGTAGGAGGCCCAGGTGGGAAGGGAGTATTTTGGTAGGTCTCTTAGAGGCAGCCCATCGTGCTGCAGATGGTCCTCGTGTCTTACCACACATCTCCAGTGGAACACCTGTTGGGTTGGGGTTTGGTTGGATCCCGTGGATTTTGGCAAGCCTCATGGGCTCCTGCCCTCTTCCCTTCCCTCCTTTGGTTCTGCTGTGTGCAGGCGATGTCTGCCACTGTCTACACTTGTGGTGGGTCCTGTGGTGCTTCTAATACCTGACATGTGTCACTTTGCTGTAGGTTTTACCTGGGAGGCCCCACGAGTGTCCGAGGATTCAGTATGCACAGCATTGGACCCCAGAGTGAAGGTCAGTGCTGTCCCCTGCAGCGTCCTGTCAGGGTGGGGCTGCAGCCGTGTCTCTTTAAACCAGAGATTAGTGTACAAACCTCACAGCAGTGCAATTAGCACGTGATGGAATTTACTGTACAACAGGTGGAAAATCTTCTGAGTGAATTGTCGAAAGAGAAAAATGTTTGAAACCCACCAGCCTCCCTGCACTAGGGCGGTATGAATGGCACTTGGTTGTTTACTTCCAGGCTCAGTCTTTGTCTTCTTAACTTCGTTTAGTCACATACTGGTTTTTAACTCATTGCATTCACTTTTAATAACACAAGTCTCTTTCATTTTTATATTTTACATTTACTTATTTTGTGTGCATATACTGGGCATGCCTGTGGGGGTCAGAGGACAACTTTCAGGAGTCGATTCTCTCTTTCCACCATGTGAGTTCTAGGGGATCAAACTCAAGTCAGGCTTGGCAGCAGGTGCCTTTTCCCAGCCCTCCTGCCAGCCCTCTGTGTCATTTTTAATGACTTTCACACACACTGGGATTGTTTTTAGCTAGTGGACTTTATGTTTAGATCAGCTTTAGATCTGCAGAAAACCTGAGCAGAAAGTGCGGTTTTACTAATACTAACACCCCCCCACCCTCCGCTCCTGTCAGTGTGGTTGGTGAGTTTATCACCGTTGAATGCCCACTAGTGATCGGTGTCAACTCAAGTCCCTCATGAGGGTTCTGTGTCCTGCTGTCTCACACTGTTAGGGCCACCCCCACACACCTACTCTTAGCATTGACTGTTAGATTTTTGGGAAATAAAAGGAAAGCTAGAGGAGCAGGAGACAAGACACCAGAGCCAGACCAACAACAGGCAAGGAATCAATCTTCCTGTATTCAAAGATACAGTGAGAGGTAGAGGCTGTCTGCAGGAACCAAGCTTCTACAACTAGACAAAGAAACCTGGGGCGGGGGTGCTGTTTATGATGTGGGATACAACTAAGTAGCAAGTTGAGTTAGTGTCCCGGCTTAAAGGTCTCCTTCTCAAGATTATTTCCCCAGGAATTGGCAGGAGTGTTGTCTATGGCCTTAGAGGAGACAGGTGGGCTCCACACACATTTCCTCTCAGGCCTGAGTGGCCGACTGGTAAGGGATGAGCAGAGCCAGGTCTTTAAGCCATAGCTGTTAGGTCACTGGGGAAACGCTTTTACAATTTAGAGGCTTTTGGCCACTCTGATGGTTTTATGCCTTTATGGCTTCCGCTAAGGAAGCTCAGGGTTTCTCTGAGGTGCCCATATTCTGTTACTGACCACTGTCCCACTGTCCATAGGCCCCACAGTTGATCTGTTACCTGGTGCGGGGCGTCTGGTTGCTCCCTAAATTAGGCAGTTCTGTGCAGAGGTTGGGTACTTGTGTAAGGGTTGATGCAGACAGAAGCACTCGCAACAGTTGGGGAGCACGGAGGAGCATGTGCAGGTCAAGGAAGGGTGTGTGTACTTCTAAGACAGCCTGTCCAGCTCCTGTGGTGCAGTATCATTTTGTTTTGATGACACATTAGAATTCTTTAGGAACCAGACCCTGGTTCTGGATGTCCAGCAAGCACTGCAGTGACAGTTCTGAAACGTGGCTCGGCGTGCTCACTAATCTCCAGGTGACAGCACTGAAGAGTTCTGGTTGTGGAGTTGCTGGGCCGAAGGACAGATAGATACAACTGGTGTTTTTAAGGTTTTGCCTAGCTATCTGGGAAGGGGCCCTAACCACACACACACCCACCCCTGCAGAGGGTGACAACTCTGGGTTTCTGGAACCCTCTCCGGCACCTGGCTTCTTCCAGCTGTGTGGCTGCATGTTATGGAAACCTAACAGCATCATGTAAACGAGTGGTTATCACCCATAGGAAGCACTTGACCTCATTTCCTGAGGGCCTCAGAAAGTGCCCCTGTGTGCGGCTCCCCAACCAGTGTAAACGGGGCTGCAGGCTGTCCCTGCAAAGAGCAGATTGATGCTTCACACTGGTTTTGAGTCCTCTTATGTGTGTCCTTTTTAGAAAAACAGCAATTACCAGAAAGTTTATCATTATTGTATTACAAGCAATATGATACACTGACTATAAATTTGGAAGTCTCCCACTTGCCTGGGAAATAAATAATCTGCAGCAATGGTCCATTCCTCACCTCTCATGGGTGGGCAGGAAGACTTTATAGGTGAGGTTGTAAATTGCCATGGCTTTTCTTAGAAGTGATTTAGTGATTTGCAAGGCAGGTGAGATGGGTCAGGGATAAAGTGCTGGCCCAGTGGCCTGAGTTCCATCCCTAGAACACAGGTAACAGTGGAAGGAGAGAACTGACTTCACAAAGTTGTCCTCTGACCTCCACGTGCATGTCATGGGATGTGTATGCCTCACACACATCATACACACATAAATAAAATTCTAACAAAACTCAGTTTGATGTATTAAGAGCCTTAAAAATTATGCTTTTGGGGGACTGGAGAGATGGCTCAGCAGTTAAGAACACTGACTGTTCTTGCAGAAGACCCGGGTTCGAATCCTAGCACCCACATGGCAGCTAACAACTGTCCGTAACTCCAGTTCCAGGGGATCTGACAGTTTCTTCTGCCCTCTGCAGGCATTGCACGACATGGGTGTCCTTACCTACACGTAGGCAATACACGCATACACATAAAATAA
>NW_008348199.1:1996837-2060229 GCF_000622305.1 Nannospalax galili | reverse complement strand
GTCAAGAGGAGAGTGAACGCATCAGCTAGCGGTAGTGAGGGACGCAGTAGTGAGGGACGGTCACGGCTGCTGGCCCCTGACAACACAGGTGACTCTCAGAAACTTGGGAACCAGAAAAGCCAGGCTGAGCATTTCCCGGTCTCTGCCTTTGCCTGTGCTCTTGTGTCCTGTAGGACTCCAGCGTTAGGACTACGCCAGGCTAGCGTCTGAGTGGACAGGTCAGCTTTGAGCTTAGCCACGGAGACACAGCACCTCTTTTCATGGGCCGTCACCCTCCATCAGAGGGGTCTGAGCCCCTGTGAACAGTGCTTTGCAGCAGGCGGCCATCAGCTCTGCAGGTTCACTGTCCCTCTTCGCAGCTTGGTTGTAGGGACAGGAGCGTTTTCAGCAGTCGTGCAGCGTCTGCCCCTGGCAAAAGCAAACTTCATTCAAGACGCAAAGTTGGAAGCAGCCCCTTCTCTCTGAGACTGAGCGGCCCCGCCACCGCGTCTTCTTTTCCAGATCCTATGGAAGCTTGTGCTGTGCGTGGGCTCTGTTGGAGCTTTGAAAGTTTGCAGAATAGCACATCTCATTCAGCAGGTGGAGACCACGTGACACCTGTGGTTGTGGAAAGAATGATTTTCTTGAAATTTGGCTTTTTTGAAGACAAGTTCTCACTGTGTAACTCTGGCCTAGAACTATGTAGACCAGGCTTGCCTCAAACAGAGATCCACCTGCCTCTGCCTCCCAAGTGCTGGGATTAAAGGCATGCAGCACCAGGCCCAGCCATTTCTTTAAAACAGAGAGGCAACAGCCTCTGTACGCTAATACTATAATTGCAAGTTCAGACATCATCCTAAAAAAATGTAAAAAATTCTCTTACATATATACACATTCATTTCAAATTAGGTATGCCAGGAATAGTAATTTCAGCACTCGGTAAGTTAAAAAACAACAAACTGAAGCAGTCGCAGATTTGGCACTTGGTTACCTTCAGGAATAAGAGTAGATTAAGTTCGGTTTATACACAGAATGATGTGAAAGCCGCATGCACTTAGAGCACACCAGAGAAGCTGCCATGTACTCACAGGTGCTGGCTAATCAGCTGGGAGTCTCCTTGGGCTCACCAGGATCGCACACTCGGGATTCCCCATGCTGCACGACCTGCCCTGGAGGTCCCAAGCACCCTGTGCCTCTGTGCCCGTCTATGCTAGTAACCAACAGAGCTATAGAACTCAAGCCTTGCCACACTGACAGGCACCTCACAGCTCAAAAGAGCCCGAGAGGCGGGCCCTCAGACGGCTCCCTGGTGACAGGAAATGGGAGGGCCAGGCTAGTGGTACACCGGTGGCGAAAACATAGGTCAGATTTCAGGGTCTCAGGCCAGCCATTCATTTCTGTGCTTCTCTGTGGTGCCTGCGTGGGAAGATAAGTTCCTGAGTGAGTGATTCCGGAGCCACACAGGCCTCCCATCTTTCCTCAGCCTCGGGTTTGACTTGAGCAGATGGCTGGCTTCTAGTTCCAAAAAGAGACATTCTCCCAGTCTCGCCACAGTCATAACCAGAGTTTTTAGGGCAAAAGCCTGGGTTATGGCGGCTCTTATTGGCTAAGCTCAGATACCTGTCGCAAGTGCCAGTTACAGAGAAGATCGTGGGTGAGACAGAGGGAGGTGGTACTCAGCGTGCCCACTTTGGGAAAGATGGAGCAGATGAAGGGTTCCCACGACTCCACATCCGCCTTCCGAGATTCGTTTCTTTTGCACTAGGCACAGTACAGACAGGGGCCGGCTTCATTCTCTTCTACACGGCTCTGGCTCCTCCTCAGTTAAGTTGGTGCAAAGGGAGTCAGTCCAGAAAGACCCTGAAAAGGAGGTTCACAGAATAGCAAAGCAGGGGTGCTTAGGAGCTCAGGAGCATGCACTTGTGTTGTATTCACGTGTGTGGCATTGGGTCACGTGCTCTTTCTGTTCTTCCTCCCTTAGGAGACTACTTAGGCGGAGAGGCGTACTGGGCCGGAGGCCTGCACCTTTACACACCACTGCCCTTCCGGCCAGGTCAGGGCGGCTTTGGAGAGCTTTTCAGGACCCACTTTTTCCTCAATGCAGGCAACCTCTGCAACCTCAACTATGGTGAGACTCGCCTCCTGCCTCACAGGGCGGGTTGGTGTGTACCCTTCAGATGCAGGCTCTCTGCCTTCTGCCCCTACGGCTCCTGTTTGAACACCCAGAGTTAAGGTGTGGTCGAAGCTGAGCATGCTGGCACCCATCTTCAATCCCAGCACCCACGAAGCAGAGGCAGGCGGATCTCTGTGAGTTCCAGACCAGCCTGATCTACATAGCGAGTTCCAGTCCAGCTGGGGTTACCGGGAGACCCTGTCTTTTTTCTTTTTCTTTCTTTTTCTTTCTTTTTTTTTTTTAAAAAAAAAACAACAGAATTTATTGCAGGAGCCTAAGCAAGCAAAGTGATTGCAAACAGACATTTCATTAGATAACTGTAGTATTTGTTTCTCAAGATAGTTTTGAGGGCTTTGGTGTTCATTTTAGTAAGCATTCACAAAACCGCGTAAGGTAAGTACTATATCCTAAAGTATAAAATCAGTTACTAAATGATAAAAGCAACATTAAATGCATGGGTATATTCCTTTACCTCTTCATTTCCCTTTCGATGCCTGTTTATATCACCTAAGGCATCAGCCTTTAAAGATTTGTTGTATTAAATACTGAACCTCTGAGACCCTCTTGCCCCACTGCCTGCTTCGCAGGTCCGGAAGTCAGGACCATTTGTAACGTCATTGATACCAGTTAAGAGGAAATGAAGTCAATCAAACAGGAGAAGAAATGTGGTTCAGAGAGGACTGTTACTGTGAGGGCTGACAGTGGGCTTTAGTATGAGTCACAAGGGAGAGTGAGGACCAGAAGGAATTGGAAGAAGCCAGGAACTTGTTATGCCTTTTAACCTGTACTAGTCCAGATTGGTTTACATAGAAACAGTATTCTTGCTGCAGGCAAAAGCAAAAGCCTCCTTGCTCTGTCATGAGGAAATCAAGTTCCTTTCTATTTTATCAGAGTGTTGTCGCTAACGAGTCTCATTGTTTTTGTACTGAAAATACTGATTCTGGAATTTTTTGTGCTAGCAGGCAGTAAGTTAACTATTCCCAGTGTTTGAGTTGTAAGCCCTGAAACCAGTACCTGAGTTTAAAGAGGGCACTGTGGGTCTGGTGTGGGTTACGGGAATGGGCTGGGTGGTAATTTACCTTGGGGCTTGCTCACTGGGTCAGTGCCGTGAGTACTGCATCAGGAGCTTGACAGAAGGGGCACCGTGGGTTTGAGACAGTCATCTAGATCATATTTCTGAGGGAGTAAAGAGTTACTTCCCCTGCTACAAGTTTAGCTCTAAAACATGGTTCAGAACTGGTCCTGGTAGTAGGTAGTTTTTACTCCATCCGGGAAGTATCTGTATTCTGAGCACAGGGAACATAGTGGGAATTTCCCAGAAACGGAGAGGCTGCCATGGGATATTAAGTTCTCCTGAAATCTTTTCACGGTAACAGATGAAGCAGTCAGACTCTGCTCAGTGTCACAGATTTTTTTTTTCAAATGCCCTACAAAAACTAGGGTGCCATTTATGGATGAAGCACGGAACTCACCGTTGCAGTGGAAATAAGATTGACGATGACATGGTGACTGCTGAGGGCTTCCTTAGACCTGGGCCTCTTGGGGTGCAGAAGGGTATAAGAAACAAAAGACTCCAAAGAACACACCTAGACCTAAGTATAGTAAAGTGCAGGCTATTTTTTAAAGAACAGATTTCAAGCCAGGCATGGTGGTGCACTCCTTTAATCACAGATCACTGATTAAAGACCAGCCTGGTCTACATAGCAAGTTTCAGTCCAGCTGGAGCTACAGGGAGACTCTGTCTTAAAAAACCAAAAAAGAGGTGCTGGTTGAATGAAGGAAACATGGGCAAAATAGTCACCAGGTGCCATTTTGGAAGGGAAAATTTGATCACTCCACAAACAGGTCTTGAGCATGGCCTGTGGACAGGTCCAGCCCAGAGCGGAGCAGCTGAGCAGGTCTGTGTCCTGTCCCCTGGGAGCTCCACCCAGAGGAGGCTCACAGCAGATGCATCCAGCTGGAGGGGTTGGGGAGCCTCAGGGTGGACTGAGGTGTGAGATGAGGCCCCCCTAGCCACTCGGGTGACAAAAACCTTTCCAGGGAAGCAGATGGAATGTGCCAGCCCCAGGGAGTTGAGAAGGCACGGCTGGGTCTGGACGAGCGCGTTGCACATTCACACCCCCTCTTCTTGGGGGTCTGGTCCCAGTAGCCCCAGTTTTCAGGAATCACCAGTAGCCAGGGAGGGAGCCACACACCTCTGCTCACCTGGCTGTTCTGTTTGCAGGGGAGGGCCCCAAAGCCCACATTCGCAAGCTGGCTGAGTGCATCCGCTGGTCATATGGAGCTGGGATTGTCCTCAGGCTTGGCAATATTGCTCGGCTGGAACTGAACTACTGCATCCCCATGGGCGTGCAGGGGGGTGACAGGTGCGTCCTCGCCAGAGCTTTGAAGGAAGCTGCTCGCCTCATTGTCAGTTTTCCTCTGCTGAGTTTGGGGAGGAAAAGTGGGGTGTCTCTCCCTCCCCTGGGACTCTTGCTGTACTGTCTCCAAGATAGAGCAGCGTGGGTCAAAGCGAGGTGCTGAGGAGGTGGCCCGTGTTGGCCTGCTTCTGGCCTTGCTCTGCCACCAGGGGCCTGGAGCTGTTCGTAGCCTGGCTAGGGGGCCGAGGCTCTGAGCTTGTCTTGGCCCCAGAAAGCCCTCCACCCTGGTATCCTTCCTGGCTTTATTGAGGGCGGGTTGGCCAGGTACCTCTGATCCTTAGTGTCTGTTAGTTCTAGGACCCCCAGGACAGCAAAATGCACAGATGACTCAGGCCCTGTATGTAAAAGGACATAGGACTTCAGTAGAACTTAGATGCTCCCGTGTGCTTTCAGTGTCTGTATCTGTGTGCATGGGGGGGTGCGTGTGTGCATGTGTGTGTGTACGTGTTTGTGTGTGTTGCTGGGGACCAACCTCCAGACATTGTACACCTGAGGCAAGCATTCAGCTAAGCTCTATCCATCCCTAGCTTTCACTTTTTAAGTATTTTTTAGATATACTGGGTAGCCCAGGCCTGAACTCATGGTCCTCCTGACTCAGCCTCCACAGTGTTGGGATTACAGGCTTGTTCCAGCATGCCCGACTGCTCTCCTTCAGAGTAAAAGTATCTTTAGGTTCCTTGCAATACTGCCCACACATCATGGTATCTGTGTTGAGTGCTCAGCTGCATTTGCTTTTGAAACTTGGCAGATTTTTTTTTTTTTCCAAATAAAGTTTTGACCTGCACATGGCTGTCTGCAGTTGCAGAGTCCGTGGACGTGAAAGAGTGCTGTTACTTAGAGTAACAGCTGGGGCCCATTACATTACCTGATGGCCTTATGCACGTGTCCAGATGCCCAGAAGATTATGATCGACAGGTGTCAAGGCTCTAGAGGTCAGAAGCCAGACAGAGGTACTGACGGGCAGCTCCAGGTGAAGGCTGTGTCTGGATTGCACAGGGCGCCTTCCCAACAGGGTTCTCACAGGGGAGTGCTGTGCACACCTGGATCCCTCTTGGGGCCTCACTGCACACCTGTCCAAGCTTGATCACCTTGCAGAGGCCCTGTGTCCAGGTGCAGCACTGCCTGGTGTATGATGACTAGTGCACACTTGTGCACACTCAGTTGTTACTGTGGATGCAAGCTCAGTCAGTAGTGTCAGTGTATATGCACAGTCATGAGTGGTGGTGATGCACGCTCAGTCCTCAGTGGTGGTGATTCACGCTCAGTCCTCTGGTGGTGATTCACGCTCAGTCCTCAGTGGTGGTGATGCACACTCAGTCCTCAGTGGTGGTGATTCACGCTCAGTCCTCAGTGGTGGTGATTCACGCTCAGTCCTCAGTGGTGGTGATTCACGCTCAGTCCTCAGTGGTGGTGATTCACGCTCAGTCCTCAGTGGTGGTGATTCACGCTCAGTCCTCAGTGGTGGTGATTCACGCTCAGTCCTCAGTGGTGGTGATTCACGCTCAGTCCTCAGTGGTGGTGATTCACGCTCAGTCCTCAGTGGTGGTGATTCACGCTCAGTCCTCAGTGGTGGTGATTCACGCTCAGTCCTCAGTGGTGGTGATTCACGCTCAGTCCTCAGTGGTGGTGATTCACGCTCAGTCCTCAGCGGTGGTGATGCACGCTCAGTCCTCGGTGGTGGTGATGCACGCTCAGTCCTCAGTGGTGGTGCTCGTTCACTGTTACTCTGCATCTTCCTGAGAACACTCCTGGTCATCTCTTCACACCTGAGCCATGTGGCTGGCTTCAGGAAGACAGCACCACTTTGCTGACGGTGTGTCTGCTGACGTTGGAGGACAGCCTCCTGTCAGTGCTGTGCTCACATACACAGATGTGTTTGTGTGTCAGGTTGACAAGGGGTGGATTGTGCCAGTTAATTCTCGCTGTCCTGAAGTGACCGGGTCAGGTTGGCCTGTAGGTGTGTCGTGGGGGATTGTCATGTTGATCTGTGTAGGAGGGCCCAGCCCACTGTGGGCGTGGGAGGTGGTTGACCCTTTGCTGGCTAGGCCACGCTCCTCCCATCCTCCCTGAACAGAACGCACAGCCTCAGGTCCAGCGGGAGCCTCAGATGCTCCAGCTCCCTTAGGCCCTGCTGGTCCCCACACAGAGCATACCCAGCTTAGTGCTGTGGGCAGTATGTGCTCAGGAGCACAGCTGGACCACTCTGGGTGGCTGTGTGACCTGGAGTAAGTTAGGTAGCCACCTTGGGTCCACTTCCTGTTCAGAAAATAGATGGTGACCATAGGCAGTGCTTGCAGTGTGTGCATGGTGCTCTGCTCTGCCCCCGGGGGCAGACCCAGGGCCCCTGGTCCTGTGGCCCTGCAGCCTGCTGGGCTGGGCTGCAGTCCTTCAGGAGGCCAAGTTGTCCTCTCTCCGGGCCACCCCTGTTGCCCGCTGCTTCGAGTGTCGTGCCAGTTAGTGTGACATGCCGGTTAGTGTGACGTTCTGGTTAGTGTGACGTTCTGGTTAGTGTGACATGCCGGTTAGTGTGGCGTTCTGGTTAGTGTGACGTTCTGGTTAGTGTGACATGCCGGTTAGTGTGACGTGCCACAATTAAAGTGCAGTGTGAAGGAGGCTCGGCTCTAGGTGCAGGGCAGGTGGAGGCGCTGCTCCTGTCTCCGTCTAAGAGGAGCCAGGCTGGCGGCTCCTCGGTCCATGCTCCTGGGAAGGCCTTCTGGAAGCCTGCTCACGTCCTCGGGAGGCGGGGGAGGTGTACCCCTTCAGCTGTGTGCGCTCAGGCCTCTGGGAGTCCAGTGCTGACTCCGAGCCTGGAGCAGCTGGGCTTTGGTGGCCCGGCGTTGCAGTGCCGACAGCAGCCACAGGGTGGCAGTGTGCTCCGAGCAGTGGAGCGTCTGTGCTGCTCACTAACGCTTGAGCATGTGCCTCTCCCGGACAGTCCCCTCAGCCCTGCCTCTCTTACTAAACCTGGGAAGTACGTCTCAGAGGATATTCCAGAACGTGGCTTCTGGAAAAAGCGGGCTCTGTGCGGAGTCGAGGCAGGCCCCTGGCCCAGGCTGCGGGCAGAGACACCGTCCGGGGGCAGCCTTGAAGGTGGAAATCCCACCCCAGTGACTCGGCTTTGTAAACGGGTGAGGGAAGTTGCCTGATGTCATCTTTGTTTCTAAAATTAGGCAGCCGGAAGGCAGGACAGTAGCCCCTCCCCCATAGTTCATTCAGGCACACTGCAGTTAGGACTTGCAAAAGTGGAGACGATTTTGAAGTGTTTGCTGACTTCCGTCCTGAATGATTTGTGGCACCATCCTCTCTGGGACCCACTGTGTCCCATCATAGCATGGCTCCTCGGGCTCTGTCTTTGGAGACCCAGCGATGAGTCAGGGGCTGCCGCACCTGTGCATCGAGCAACAGAAAACACGGCATCATTGCAACCAGGGAGGCTGAGTGCCCTGAGAGGGATGGAACCTGCTGGGCCTTATGAGGGTGTGTCTGAGGGTGTGGGTGGGCAGGGCACCGCAGCTGCGGGCACAGGAGCCCAGCTGTGCAGGGGTAGTGTGGGTGGACAGTCTGCAGGACATGGGCGGGGGTATTGTGTGTGGACAGTCTGCAGGACATGGGCAGGGGTGGTGGGGGGTGTCTGGCTTCAGGCCCCTCCTTCTGCCCTCCCCGCTCCAGTTACACTAGCAGGTCCCCCAGGGGCCTGCCAAGGGCTGTGTGTTCAGGACCGCATCTGTGTATGCTGACTCCCTCACACCTGGAACACCCCCTGGGACTCAGGGAGAACAGGGAGCAAAGCATTGTGGTTATGAACAGGAGGGTGCCCATCAGTGGGCCTTCCTGGTGACCCCTGGTGGGGCTGGTATGAGGGTGTCGGGGGCAGGGAGATAGCCTGTACCTGGCCAGGACTCAGGGCCTTAGGAGGCCAACTGGGTATGAAGCGGAGGGGTGACTCTGGTGTCATTTTGAACGCCCACCATGGGTATTTGTCTGTGACCTGTGTGTGGGGTCCCCAAACAAACGCCATTTGATCCGTTTAGAGTAACCGAGCTGAGCTGCAGGACGCCTGCTTGTTCTCAGAATCCTCTCAGCCAAGAACGTGGCATGCTCTCTCTTGCAGCTTTTCTTGGGCTTTTTCTAGTGACAGCAGCCATAGCCCTTTCACTGGCCTCATAGTATAAGATGTCACATAAGCCACCTAGACCCACCAGAGGCACTGTGGGTTTCATCTTGGCTGCTGGCCTCTGGGAGCACTGCTTCCTGTGGATCCGGAGGGCTCTGTGGACGGCACAGCTGCGGTGACTGTTGGTGATCTCCCTCCTGGTCAGGAGCAAGTCTGACAGGTGGCTGGGCAGTATCTGAGGCTGGGGTGCTGGGTCACTGTGCGCCCCAGGCCCATTCTGAGTTTTAGGCTAGCCCGAACTAGTGAGCCTCCTGCTTCTCCCTGTCTCCCCTTGGCGCCCGCCTTGCGCCTTCCTGTCTTCCCTGTTATGTTTCCTGGCCTCCCTGTGAGGAGACATGAGCTCTGTTTCTCTTTGTCTCTCTTCTCCTTGGTGACTCTCACTAGTGCAGGAGGAAAATTGGGCTAGCTAGGGGAAGGCCAGGCCAGGCTGGTGGAAGAAGATGTGCAGCAGTGTTTCCAAACCTGGTGATGACGTGTCTGACCTCTTCCCCTTCCTTTTAGGATTTGTGATGGCGTCCAGTTTGGAGCTGGGATTCGGTTCCTGTAACTGAGTTCCCCCAGGGGCAGCTTGGACAAGCAACAGGGGTATTTAGTCCACACAGCTGCTCAGAGGCGGCACAGTTGAGCAGTTCTGGGCTGCAGTCCTTGTGGGAAGTCATGTCAATAAATTCTAAACATTCAGTATCGTGAATCTGCTTTCTTGGGCCATGTGTTGGACCTGCTTTTCCCAGAATACCTACTGGTCTGTGCAGTCCCCATCCAAGGGCTTAAGTTCCATTTCCTCCGAGATTCATAGAGTCCGGTGTTGGGTTCCCACTTACCAGAAGTATACAGCAGGGCTGGAGTGTAGGGTGGCATCAGAGGACACTGGGCCCCCTTGATGGCCTTGTGGGCTGACAGTGCTGGAGTGATGTTACGGAAAGGTTGAAGGAGGGGATGTATGCTGTCTGTAGACTAGGGGCTGCTCTGTGTCACCACACCCGATGGCTCAGCCCCAGAACCATTGTCCTGCAGGGAGATACATGAGAAATCCAGAGGGTCCCTGGACTGGGCTCCAGCAGCCACTGGGCTGGCCTGTGCCGATGCTGAGGGTCTGCGCCTTGCCCCTCTCTCTTCTAAAGCCACCTGAGCTCCCTCTCAAAGAGCCAGCAGGCCTGAGTTCCACCTCTGCTCTCTACTAAGGACTGCTGTGATGACGTGGGGTCCCCAGGTGATGCAGGATCATCTTCAAGGTCAGCCGATGAGTGCACTCCCTTCTGCTACCTGCTCCTTGCTGTGTCATAATACATGGGTGACATCCCTTAGTCTTAAAAAGGGGACAGTTTGAAGCCATCCTGTTACCCCTGCTTGGATACCTGTGTCTGTGAATGCTCAGAACCTGAAAGAAAATGCTACAGAATTTTTTTCCATTTCCCGAGTTCTGGAGTCACACAGCCACACCACCTTGCCAGGGTCATGTCAGCATTTGCAGATAACCTGCCATAGCCAAGTTGCCTCTAGGTTATGGTGCAGATGCTATGTAAATAGCTGGACTGAGCCAGGCGGGGTGATGCACACCTGCTATCCCAGCACTCAGGAGGCTGAAGCAGGAGAATCACCATGAGTTCAAGGCCAGCCTGGGCTACATAATAAGACCCTGTCTCAGAAAACAAATAGGAACTTAGTGAGATGGCTCAGTAATCAAGAGCACTGGCTGCTCTTGCAGAGGATCTGGGTTTAATTCCCAGCATGTACATGGCAGCTAACAGTCATCTGTAATTCCAGTTCCAGGGGATCCGACTCCCTCTTCTGACCTCCATGGGCATTGCATGACACAAGTGCACCTACTTACATGCTGGCAATACACATAAATAATAGGTGTACTGAGTTGCTTAGAGATAATGTTGAGAGTGCATGTGCTCAGGGACACAATTGTTTTCCTGAGTTTTACTTAGCAGCTGAAGGTGACCTTGAGCCTCTGATCCTCCTGCCTCCACCTTCTGAATGCTGGGATGCAGGCATGTACCACCACGCTGGGTTCATGCATGCTAGACAAACACTCTACCCATTGAGCTGCATCCCCAACCCCTCCTGAGTATTGAACATCTACAATTGATCAAATGCAGGGAGGCAGAAGCTGAGGGTACATTGGCCAGGTGGCCAGGCTCCCAGGCCTGAGGGGACCGTCTCTCCCTCACCACCTGCAGTGGGGGGATTGCTGGTTGCTCAGAATAAACATGGTACTTTTCAATGGTTGGAAATATCAGTTGTTTGCAGTGTCACGTTGATGCTTTTAGCAAAAGAAGGAACCCGCTTAGGACCCTGTCGCGTCCCAAATGCAAACGAGAGCAGCAGGAACCGTGGCACAGCCTCACAGACCTTTGAGACTTCTTCACGTCTGGAGAACCCGGAGAAGTCACTTGTGAGAGTCCGTGTTTAATCAAGCGAAGCTGGGTTGCCCTGGGAGCTGCCGTGGGCTCCTTAATTAAAGCAGCCTGGCAGTCTCCAGCCGGCCGGATGTGTTTAATTTGCAGGCAGTTCCTTAGTGAGCTGAGGTGGACTGAGGTGGAAGCTGGAGGCCCAGAATGGAAAAGTAAATTCTGTCAATTCTCAGGAGGTGTGGAAGGAGACCAGCACCAGCAGCCAGAGTCTCAAAAAGGTTTTCCACAGACGGGGCTGGAGAGATGGCTCAGCAGTTCAGAGTACTGGCTGCTCTTGCAGAGGACCCAGGTTCAGTTCCCAGCATCCACATGGCAGCTAACAACCATCTGTAACTCCAGTTTCACAGGATCTGATGCCCTTTTCTCACTTAAATGGGCATTGCATGACACAGGTGCACTTACATACATGCAGGCAAAACACTCATATACATAAAATAAAGTTTTTTAAAAGGGGCTTTCCGCAGAGTCTGGAAATATAGCAAGCGTCTGTGTAGAGCCCGGTCCCTCAGTACTGGAGGAGCCGACAGAACACCAAGATGGAACAGCCCCCTTGTTCATCCTCGCCTTGGCCCAGATTCTTTGCATCTTAATGCTTCATTTCTTTTCCAAATGCTGGGTTGGGACAGAGCTTGAGATTTGTTTAATTAACCTTTTGCCCCACTCTGCAAAGGATGAGCCTTGTAGCTAGCTTGCCTGTTCCCACAGAGGACACCGAGTTCCCTGCCAGGAGTCCACTAGCTCTGTCACCATCAGTTTATCTGGAGGAGGCTGATTTTCCCGAACCTAATCTTGTGCTTAGGGATAAACCTTGGTGGCTCCCGTCCTCCAGTGTCACAAGTTCTCCAGACACATATGACCCGTTTCCAAAGGGGTTCACCCACAGTGACGTAAGCTGTGGCCTTGCTTTCTGTGTCTGGATCTGCTCAGATTTGGGGGCCAGGCTGCTCCGTCAAATGCTGCAGCTACATGGACAGGACAATCCAGTGGCCCCTACAAAGCTGCCGCCAAGACCCCCAAGCACCTTTCCCTGTGGCCCGTTAGGCTATTCCTTCATTCTGACAACCTCCCACAGTGTTAGGGAAAAACCAGGCAGCTGGGAGATCAAGCGCTCATTCAGAGAGTTGAGAGTTGGAGGACTCGTTCACTTATTAAATGCGCCAATGGTCCCAAATTGAGCGCTCGCTCTGCAGTTATTGGCCCCAACAAGAAATACACAGATCTCAATAGGATTTTCCACTTCATTTCCTGACAATGACTGTATTGGTGGATTTGAGACTTTCTGCACAGATTTCTGTGTGCATTGGGCTATCACAGGAATCCTGTGGTCACTCAGGCTTTTTTTTTTTTTTTTTTTAAACAAAAGCCCCAGTGCTTACCCCCAGGTGAGTAGACACCTGCAGTTGGGGGAAACTAGATTAGCCTCACCTGCAGCCTCAGGGGGCTTGTGTAGTTATTACTACCCAGCTGCTCTCCAGGTAAGGTATGGGCACCTTCATATCTGTCCTGGGAGTTTGAAGTATGGCTGTTCCCAACCTTTGAGTCTCAGGGCCCCCAGGGATCTGTGGACCATACTTCTTGACCCGCTGACCAGGGATCTGTGGACCATACTTCTTGACCCGCTGACCAGGGATCTGTGGACCATACTTCTTGACCTGCTGATCTGTTGTTCTCCAACACAAAGTATCATTCTGTGTTTTGTATTCAAGACAGGATCTCTGTATGGAGCCCCGGCTGGCCCTGAAGTTTTGATCCTCCTGCCTTCAACTCAAAAGTGCTGGGACTGTAGACATTCATCACCATGCCCCACCCCAAAGCAAACTGTTTTAGGCTGTGAGACTCAGCAAGGGTGCTGGGTACTAGGTAGTATCAGTTATTTGCAACAGTGTAACCATCAGAATGTCAATAACCAAAAGGGTTTGCTGAGAGCTAGGTGAGACTAAAGTTTCTAGGGCTGGAGAGATGGCTGTGGTTAAGAGCACCCACTGCTCTTGCAGAGGACCTGGGTTTGATTCCTAGCACCTACATGGTGGCTGACAACCATCCATAACTCTAGTTCCAGGGGATCTGACACCCTCTTCTGACCTCCATGAGCATTGCATGACATGAGTGCACTTACATACATGCAAGCGACGCACTTCTACACACAAAAAAAATAACATGGGGCAGAAGGCGTGGCACCCAGTAGGGTTTCAAAGGCCACATGGTGTTGGAGAGGCCAAGGGTATGACCAGGTGTCTGGGCTGGGCAGTGTGGGGGTGTGGGTAGGAATCTTCCTGGGGACCAAGGGAATGAGGGAGAGGAATAGGGTTCACCTACACTGTTGTCCCCAAAGACTGAAGAGTGCTGTTCAGATCTGAGTTCAATGTAGGCGTGTTGTTAGACTTTCAAGTACAGATTTCAGTTTGAAAAGGGAGCCGTGGAAGGCTGTCTCAACACTACCTTCCTAGGTCGAAGCAGGCGGCCTGTCTAGGCTCCAGAGCCTGACTTAACTTCAGAAGTGGCACTTTCCTGACCAAGTGCTGGATCCTGCTGCCAAATCATTAGATAACCTTTAAGAACAAAGAACGCGTGCTCTAAAGGAGATGTGCATTATCTTGTGAGAAAAATAAATAGTAATAATTTTTGAAAAGAAAGTACATTCGATGAATCTGACCCACAGAAAATTACAGTCTCTTCCCTGCCCGGCTTCGATCCATCAGCCCCTAATGGAGGAAGCTTTCTGTGTTTGTCATGGCGGAGATGTGCCAGTCAATTAAAGTAGTCTGTTTCCTCTAGTGGAGATAATAGCAGGCTTGGACCCATCCATCACTGTGGCTTGGAAGGTGACCTCCGTATATTGAGTCAGAGACCCGAATGCAATCTCTCCAGCCTCATTACCATACGCAGAAATTACTGCTTATTGAATGAACATGATTTCCCTGAAATACCAAGCCACCAGGGCGACTGCTGGAAATATTAGAACTTAATGATTAGATACCGTGGCCTTGATATTGAGCTTTGGAGTGAAAATTGACAAGCTGCCTAACGGGGAAGAAGTGGTGGAGCTAAAGGGGGTGGGATTTCCTGTGGTGTTCCTTGTGCCTAGTGGAGTTTAACCGTGGTTGTCACCAGACGTGAAAGCAGACAGACATTAACTGTGTGCTGATAGCTGGTTCACGCAGTCACAGCGGGTCTGGGCCACCGCAGATCTGACCTTTCCTGCGCGTTTCCACAGTCCCAGCCAGGTCCCCAGAGCTTCATGGAATGACTGCAGAGGATGGGGCACCGGGGGCGAGGGCAGGTGAGAAGGGTCGGCCTAGTGTCTGGTGCTTATGGAATGACTGCATAAATGACTAAAGGAAATGCAAGGCCTTCCTGACTCTGGCTCCCAGGCTCTGGCTCCCAGGCACTCTCTTCCTGACTCACTCCCTGGGCTTCTGCGCCAGCTCTGCCCCATCACAAGCTGTCTGGAGACTCTGGACAGACCCTCCGTCCCTCCCAAGTCTTGGGTCTAAGTTGGCCGAGAGGGGCTTCCTATCGTGTGTTCCTATGTGTGAAGGTGCACATGTGTGCACATGTGTGGAGATCGGAAGACAACCTCAGGAACGTCATCCACCATCTCACTGGCCCTGATCATCTTTTTTAGGCAGGGCCTTCCATTGACTTGGAGCTCACCCATTAGGCTAAACTGGCCAGTGAGCCCCAGGGATCCGCCTCCTCTGGAATTACAAGCAAGCTCCACCATACCCAGCTTTCTGCTAGTTTTTATGTGGGTTCTAGGGATCAAACTCAGGAGCTTGTGCTCCAGGTGAGCGCTTTATTGACAGAGCCGCCTCCCCAGCCCGCCTCCCCCTGGCTTCCTCACTTGTCAGAGAAGGTAAATCTCATCTTGCCTGGGTTCCAGTAGCAATAAGAGGAAAAATCAAACTAGAAGCCAGGGTGCTGCAGCTGTGCCGGGCAACAGAACCGAGAACACAGAGGACACCGCACCAGTGACTCCCAGGCCCTGCCAGCAGGTGGTGTAGGACAAAGCGCTTAGGTTGAAGCCCCAAGTTGCCAGGCAGTTCTTTGTTGAGGGGCAGCAGCTCTTTGAGACTAGTCTCCTACACTCTCCTGTGGTGAGCACTTCCTGTTGGAATCTTCCAGACTAAGTTGGTGCAGGTGAAAGGCCTGGCGCCTGCAGTGACTGTCAGGAGAATGAGGCAGCATCGATCCAGACCTAAACACACATGGTTGATTTGAAAGAGGCCTTCCAGGAGAATCCTGCTTAACATCTGCCCACCAATGACTGTCCTCACAAGCCTTGAAGGCTCTGAAAATCTTTAATTTGTAATGAAGATGGAAAAAAATTATGATAGTGCTTTAAAAAGCTCAATTGTGCTATTTTCTAATAAGCTTGTTAGCACAAGGTTTTAGATTTACAGGTTCTTGTTTGTTTTTTGGTGGTGCTGGGGTTTGAACTCAGGGCCTCTCGAATGCTAAGTGAGCACCTTACCATAGTGCTATCCCCAACCCCCCAAAAATAATGCGTGAGATTGTGCTGAGGGCCGATGTATCCACTCTGTCTGGTTTCTCTGAGGCTGCTGGGGTATGGCCTTACATGGTTCTAGGCAAACACATGGTTCTAGGTTTAAGCCCTATCACATACTCAAAAAACTTAGTGTACATGTTATAATCTATGAACCCATATTAACAATTTATTTCTGTTTCTTTGGGGCTTTTATTTTTATTATTGTTGAGACAAGGTCTCATGTAGCTCAGACTGGTCTCAAATTCACCGTGTAGCTGAGGATGACCTTGAAATTCTGATCCTCCTACCTTCAAGGTGCCGGGATTACAAGTGTGTGCCTCCACGTGTGTTGGGGATCCCCGCCCCCCCACCGACTTCATGTACTCGAGGCAAGTGCTCTGTCCACGGCACTACATCCCCAGCCTTCTTCAGTGATTCATCCCATGTCATTTTGCCCTTTTTTTGCCTGGGGACCCCTGTGGCATTCAGTCACTGGGTTCCTTAGGCCCATCTCAGCTGTGGCAGTTTCTCCCCTTCTTGTTCCTGTGAACAGCACGGGGATTCTGCAGACCGGCCTCAATAGAATTGGGCATCCTCTTCATTAGGCTGAGATTGCAAAGACCTTAGGACAGGTGCCTTCCTGATCACACTAACCCATCCACATACAGTTCCTGTGGATGTTGGCATTGAGCACTTAGCTGATGTGGTGTCTGTCAAATTCCATAGTCTTTTCAAAGCAGAAGCTGGACAGGAGAGGTTCATGGTTTAAGTCCAGTGCTGTGTTGACATTTACCCTAAGACAGATGAAGTAGAATTTACAGCTGATACTTGTCATGAATGATGTGGAGACGCAGCCCGGAGGAAGGTGGGATCCATTTGAACCACAGAGGCAAGACAGGGTAAATTCAGGAGGTCGACAGGACCCCTCCACAATGCCACCTCCACACGTGGCCCTCCCTACAGTCTGCTGGGGTCTGCTGGGGCCTGACTGGTTCCAGAAGGCCACAGTAGGGAGCTGCTGGAGATCAGACTGTGTGCCACTATGAAGGGTGACCCCACCCCAAAGGCCAGATGACTGTGTCTCACTGTGCACCTGGACTCCACCGCTGTCCAGCACACACACGAGGCACGTGGTAGAAAATGCCACTCCTACAAGAAAAGTTACCACCTAAAACTTATCTGTGTAGACTGGGTCCCTGTGAGCACACCTGGCTGATGCGGGGCACAGCACCCTCACCTGTACCCAAGGAAAGGAGAGCACCTAGCACTGTGACCAAGATGGACTGTCAACCTGTCATCTGACCACCTGGTTGTGCAGCAAGAGACCAACAGGCAGTGAACTCCTGACTGTCCCTGGGGCTTCAGCTCAGCCTGATGCGCTCTGGTGACACAGCTTACTGGAATCTCTATCTGTCTATCTGTCCGCCTGTCTGCCTGTCAGTCTGTCTGGACTTAGCCCTGGGCCTCACCTCAGTGGCCCTGTACTTCTTCAGCTTTGCTTGACCCTGAGACCCTGCCTAGCTCTGAGCACAGCCAGCAGCTCTCCAACTGAGTTGTCAATATCTACCCACTGCAATATTTACCCTCCGTGTGTGTGTCAGCTCGGCCTCAGTCCCCAGGCAGGCCTCTTTAACTCTCTGCAGCCATCTGTAACACACATACATGACTGTGTAACGTGTTCTGACTGGAACAAAGGAACCGTGCTTGCCAATGGGCAGCTATCAAGGGAAACTGGGACCAGTTGACGAATACCGACCAGTGTAGTTGGGGAATTTATTTTTGTTTCATAAATTCTGCTGTTGTGGAAAGACACAGTCTGTGCTTCTGGTATCTGGAAGTTACAGGCTGTGCCACCAAACCCAACTTCAAAAGGTAGTTGTGATCCCAGGTTGGCTGTGAATACCAAGGGCTGCGGTGCTTCCCCTCCCCCACTGCTGCCTTTTCCAATCGTAACATGATGCTTTTCAGAGTCCCTGCAGTCGGCTTTAGTCTGGGGGCTGATTAATTTTGGATCTTCAATACTGGTTTTTATTTTCCTTTTTAGAAAAAAAAGTTAATTAACTCATCTATAGTTATTTATTTTGGGTGTGTGTGTGTGTGTGTGTGTGTGTGTGTGTTTGTAGGTCAGAGGACAGCTTGAAGTCAGTTCTCTTTTTCCACCAGATGGGTCCAGGAATGGAACAAAGGTTATCAGACGTGGCAGCAGGCATTTTATTTTTAAACCAACTGGGCTATCTCACTAGCCCAGTTCTGGATTTCTTTTTCAAAAACTTGTAGTAACATATACATAACCCAGCTGTAGTTCTAGCACTTTGGAGGTAGAGGCAGGAGGATCCAGAGTTTAAGGTCAGCTTTGGCTACATAGTGAACTTGAGGCTAGCCTGGGCTATGTGAGAGCCTGTCTCAAAACAGCACTTTGAATTGAACCAGGGTCTTCTGCAAGAACGGCAACAGCTCTTAACTGCTGAGCCATCTCTCCAGCCCTTTAAAAAATCTATTTTAGGGTCTAGAGAGATGGCTCAGCAGTTAAGAAGAACCCACATGGCAGCTAACAACTGTCCACAACTTCAGTCCCAGGGGATCCGACAGCCTCTTCCGACCTCTGCGGGCGTTGCATGACATGGATGCACTTACCTACATTCAGGCAATACACACATACACATAAAATAAAAAAATAAATTAAAAAAATTTAATTTTTATGAAAAATTATTTTATTTTTAATTATGTATCTGTGCATGTGTGTCTGTGTTAGGATATGTGCACATGAAAGCAGGGCCAGAAGAAAGCATCAGATCTCTTGGATCTGGAGTTACAGGTGGTTGTGAGCTGCCCAGTGTGGGTGATGGGAACAGAGCCCAGATCCCCAGGAAGAACTGTACATGCTCCTAACCACTGAGCCATCTCTCTAGCATGGACAGCTATCTCTTTATTTTTACTGAGCCCAGGCCCTGCAGCTCAGAATCTCCTGTGCATACAATGCAGGAGCCATATCTGGTTTGTCTCTCCATGAGTCAGGGGAGGTTGGGGTCAGCTCTCCCTCAGAGATAAGCCTTTATGATCTGCCAGGTCCTCATATATCCACCGTGTCCAGAGCACAGTACTTCTGAGAAACAATCTCTCCTTTGAATTTGTCCAGGTTACAGAGAACCAGAACCTTCTGTTATGAAGTGATCTTGGTTATGACTGACTTTGGCCACACTAGTGGACAGCACTGCTGAGGACTCTGTGATCGGCCACCCCGAGGCCACTGCTGTGTGATGCTGCTTTTTAAATTATCTTAAAAAAAAAATTGTGTCTGAATGTTCTGTATGTATATAAGTACACCACATGAGTGCAATGCCCATTCAAGTCAGAAGAGGGCATCAGATCCCCTGGCACTGGAGTTACAGATGGTTGTTAGCCACCATGTGGGTGCTGGGAACTGAACTCAAGTCCTCTTCAAGAGCAGCCAGTGCTCATAACTGCTGAGCTATCTCTCCAGCCCCTGTGCAGTGTTTCTTGAAAGAAAGAAAAAAAAACCCCACTAATCTCCATATTTTAATAGCTCTTGGTAATAAATATTCAAAAATCACTGATGTTTGAATAGTCTTTCCAAACCATGCATTTTACTGATTGCCTTGCAAATTTGAAATGTTGACAGTCCTGAGCTAATTCCCTGAGTGGAGTCAAGCTGTGTGTTGCCTGCTCCTGATTTAAGCATTGCTGGCTCACTGCTGCTCAGCCCTCGGATCTCTGCTAATGGTCCACTGTGGTGGGTGTGTGGATGGGAACGTTCTGACACCCGAGCTGTGAGCCCGAGGGAATGAGGCCTCTGTCCTTCAAGTCAGGCTGTGCTCTCAGCTGAGGGTCACGCTGAGCTGCCTCTGTTCATTTTCCCAATCAAGACACAGTCTAACTGATTTGGAAATCAGCTCTGTTCACTCTTCATAAACACTATGTTCTTTTTCACCATCAGCAGATAAAAAGGGTTCAAATCAACTTGTTGCTTAGACAGAATATTTCGGGTTAAGAGTAGGGCTTTCAGACCCAGGGGCCATACTTGACAACCTAAGTTCAATCTTGGAACCCATACAGTAGAAGGAGAGAACAGACTCCTTTGAGTTGTCCTCTGACCGCCATACCTCTGTAGGACACATTTACCCTCCTCAATCAATCAATCAATCAACAAATAAGTTAATAAATGTAGTAAGAAACCCACTGATGTAAAAATATATGTGTAAGGGGTTAGCTCAGTGGTTAAGGGCACTGGCTGCTCTTCAGAGGACCTGGGTTCGAGTCCCAGCACCTATATGACAGTTAACAACCATCCCTAACTCCAGGCTCAGGGATTCAATACCCTCTTCTGACCTCCAAGGGCATTGCACAACATGGATACATTTACATGCAGGCAAAACACACACCCATTAAAAATTTAATAATAAGGGGGCTGGAGAGATGGCTCAGCGGTTAAGAGCACTGACTGCTCTTAACCTGGGTTAAGACCGGGTTAAGGACCCAGGTTCGATTCCCAGCACCCACATGGCGGCCATAAACCATCCTTAACTCCAGTTCCAGGGGAATGCGAAGCCCTCTTCTGAACTCTTTGGCATTGTACTACACGGGTACCCTCACACATATGCAGGTAATACACTCACACATAAAATAAGAATTTTTTAAATTTAATAATAAAATATAAAAAATATATGTAAACATTTGTTAATATTGCATATGTGATGTGTGTGCATGGGTGCATGTGGAGGTCAGAGGACAGCTTTTGGAGAGTCAGTTCTCTGCATTGTGGGTTCTGGATGGAACTCAGGTCCCCAGGTTTGTGCAGCTCTAACCTGCTGAGCCATCTCTGTGACCCAAGATATGTGTGTAAAATGTGTGTATCTGAACGCACAGATGCAAGATTCTTGGAAACAAAACACATATGGGTTTTTAGTTCAAAGTGAGAATGTGAGCTCCCAGGGCAGGCCTTTATTGCCTGCGCGGAGGTCAGAAGAGGCTGTCGGACCCCCTGGAACTGGAGTTATGGACAGTTGTTATCTGCCATGTGGGTGCTGGGATTCAAACCCAGGTCTTCTGCAAGAACAATCAGTGTTCTTAACCACTGAGCCATCTCTCCAGCCCCCAAATAGTCTTTTAAAAATTTTTTTTATTTGTTATTTTTATTTTATTTGTATGAGTGTATTATTTGCGTGTATATAAGTGCACCCATGTCATATAATGCTCATGGAAGTCAGAAGAGGGCATTGGATCCCCTGGAACTGGAGTTATGGATGGTTATTAGCCACCATATAGGTGCTGGGAACTGGACCCGGATCCTCTGTAAGAGCAGTTGGTGCTCTTAACTGCTGAGCCATCTCTCCAGTCCCCCCCGACCCCTGTTCCTATTTTTAATGCTTGGGACAAAAACATCAAAAGCTTTCATGACACATGAAACTGAAAGGAATCCCTATCTGTTTAGTAAGTAGTTTCTCCACATACAGTCAGTGAGCTCATCTGTGCACACGCTGTGCTGTCCAGTCCAGGGCTGCGCTGTCCAGGACTGTGCTGTCCATGGATACCTTCATGCTTCCATGGTGAAGATGAGTTTGTGGCAGGCTGGCCCCTAGCAGGCCCCTGCCCTGGACTATGCTCTCCTCCTCCGGGTCTCAGGGAAACATCCCAAGGTGCTTTGGTGACTCGATCTCCAGACCAAGTCACCTTCCAAACTCAGCCGTTCAATTCTCCCCAACCCATTCATCATCCCTCCTTCCCCTAAACACTATTCTCAAATTAGGTGGGAAGGGAAAACAGAGCCTTTAATTTGCAGACAGGTAATACACGTGACAAAATAAATTCAGACTAACATGTGAATGTTTAACAGTCCTGGCATTTGTCTTTCTACCTACAAGTAAAAGGCTTTTGTCTTCTTTGCTCTGCTGGTGAGGGTAGTTCTGGGATGGAAGGGGTGGATTTAAAGGGTTTGCTCCTCTATTCTCTAGTAGCCATGGCCAGGGGAGTCAGATTGGAAGGGCGAACATCTTCTCAGGGATTCCCATGAAAGACTAAGCATCCACGCCTTGGTGCCCAGTTACCCACTCATCACTTACCTATAAAATATTAAAGAGCACAATGTGCATGCGTGGCCACACTGCGCGGAAGGAGAGCTCAGGGGACTCTGCTAACTGCAAACGCGTCCTCCCCCTACCCGCGTGATCATGTTTCTGGAATCATTTGAGTGGAAGGCTGGTGGTCTCGGCAGCTGTGAGAAGCCCCACACAGTTCACGCATGGTGGGGGAGAGCGATGCCGCAGTGTGAAGATTTGGGTCATCCTCTCATGCGCTCAGTTTTTACAGTGAAAATCACAGCCGACTTTCCTGCCAAATCACTAAATTAGCAGACTGATTAAATAACAGGGCTCCGAATGCTGGTTTAGATGGTCTGATTACAGAAGGCTGGAACGCGCCACCCCGAAGGGCAGGAAGATTGCTTCTGAAGTGTAACCTGGGGGAAATAAAGCGTTTTCTCCATCACTGAATCAATTAAACCTGTCCATCCCTTCTCCACACACTTCTCTCCCCAAATTGCTTGGAGCTTTGGAAGTGAGCAGCATGGGAAAATCTCTCATGGTCTCAGATCTCCCCCACCTACCCCCTCAACAAGGCTCCTTTCCTCTCCTGAAACCTGTAAAAGCTGTTTGTATAAACATATTTTGAAATCTATCACTTCTTTTTACTCATTGGGAAAGGGAAATAAACCTTGCAGGTTTTAAAACTCTGAAGTACTTACAGTGTGTTTGGGTGTGATGGTTTGGACAGGAAATGTCCCACACAAACTCATGTGTTTGAACACTTGGTCCCCAGTGGTGGTGCTGTTTTGGGACTTTGAGGAACCTTTGGGATGTGGAGTCTAGCTGGTGGAGATGGGTCACTGGGGGCAGGCTTGAAGGTTGTAACCCAACCTAAGTCTGGTCTAGCTCTCCTGTTTCCTAGCGATGTGCCTTGGGTATCCCTCAACATGGCTAAAACTGCTGCCCTGACCCAGTGGACTGAAATCCCTGGAAACTATGAATCATAATAAACCTTCCTCCTTGACGTTGTTTCGGTAACTAAGGCAGGAGACACTGATAAACACTGAGCCTAAATAGTGAGGGCAGCGCACTTAGCTGGGCTGGGCTGGGCTGGACTGGCACTTTCGGGTGGATCGCTTACTGACTTTCTTTTCCTCAAGGCATTATGGGGGTTAATTTATATGTGTGCTGAAATGTGCAAACTGTGGTGTATGTCTGGGAGACTCTTGTGTGTACACCTATAGACATTCACCTGGACCAGGCTAAGGAACGTGTGACCCAGAACTCTGATGCCCATCTATGCCCAGGTAGGTGAGACTCCCTGAGAGAAGAGAGGCTGCCGGTCTTAATGGAAAATAAATGCATTCATGAAGTGGGCACTGTGGGTCTGACTGCTTTTATTCATCATGACGTACACAACATTTTATTTAGTATTATGTGTGTAGATCTGTGGGAATACATGCCACAGCACATATGTGGAGGTCAGGGGACCACCTTTCTCTTTCCATCATACGGGTCTCTGGAACTGGACTCAAGTCATCAGGCTTGGCAGCAAGCTCCTTTAGCAATGGAGTCATTTCGCTCGTTTATGTGATTTTTGTCTGTTTGATTATGGTTTAATTAAAAAATTAAAAAAAATTTTTTTTACATGTATGAGTGTTTTTGCCTGCATGTATGTAAGTGCATCTGTGTTGTGTATGTCCACAGAGACCAGAACAGGGTGTCAAATCCCCTGGAATTGGAGTTATAGACAGCTGTTAGCTGCCATGTGGTACTGGGAACCAAACCTGGGTCCTCTGGAAGAGCAATGAGTGCTCTTAACCGCCGAACCATCTCTCCAGACTCTATTTATTTATTTTGATGTATGGTTTCCCTAATAGAGCTTATGTTGGCCTTGAAATCTAGATCCTCCTGTCTCAGCCTCTCAAGAGCCAGAATCACAGGTGTGAACCATGACGCCTGGCTCCCCGTGACTTTTTTTTTAAACGTTATTTATTTTGATATAGAATGTCTTGTAGCTCAAGTTTGCCTCGAACTATGTAGCCCAGGATAAACTTGAACTTCTGAGCCTCCTGCTTTACCTCCCGAGTGCTGGGATTATAGATACTCACCACCACACCCAGTCTAGGAGGTCCTGAGGACCAAGAACCCAGGGCCTTGTGCCCTCTAGGTGAGCACTGGAGCTGAGCCACATCTCAGTCCTGTGATGGTGTACGTGGGACGCCCGTACTGGTTCGTTCTTGTGCCTGTTCTTCTCAGCTGCCTCGTAGGATTGCACGGCATGTACATGCTGGCTGGCTGTTCACCCTCCTCCCTCATTATCTCTAAGAGCTGTCTGTTTGGTTTGCTTATGCTGAAATTTGGACAAATTAGCACCATGTAAGTGCCAGGTGAAAGCTCCTGGCATTCAGGATGCTGCTACACTGTCTCTGCTTTCTAACATCACTCTTTGGGCCCCATAGAGAAAAGCAGCTGGACCCTGGGCCATCTGTCTGTATCGCTCAGCCACTCTGTGTATGGGGAAGATGGTGGGAATGTAGGTAACTGAAGTTGGCTAAGACCGCATAGCATGTAACCCAGTGCGGAGCCTGGGGCCTGTGCAGTGTGAGCTCATGAAGAGGGTGTTTCTGTCCGTCACTCAAAGAGAGCCAGTATCTCTGGAAGCCACAGACTAAAAGTCAGACAAGTGGCTTCTGTAACAACAGCTGCACAAAAACCCGATTTTCCTAATTATTCTCCAAATGTAAAACGTCTCCAAAGCCAGGCGGGCTATGTGTGTTGCATGCTAAGAGACAGAAGGCTGTCTACAGAGGTGGGAGCCAGCATCTTATTTCTGCATCTCATTAGGTCCTCTCTTTGTACCGGATTAACACTCTGTTTGATGCTCTATGTGGTGTTCTGAAGTCTTACTTGGGCCTCACCAGACAGACGCAAAGCTTAGAGGATTGAGGTAGGGAGTGAGGACAAGGTCCTTTCTTTCTCTCTGAAGCAAATTCAAATACATCCACAGCCAACACAGGTGTGTGTGGTCACGTGTGCATGTGCATGTGGAGGCCAGAGGCCAGCCTTGCGTGCCCTTCCTCAGCAGCAGCCCACTTGGTTTTTGACACAGGGTTTCTCTGGGACCTTGGGCTCATCAATTAGGCTCGGCTGGCTGGCCATCCAGTCCCAAGGAATCTGCCTATCTTTGCCTCCCTCAGTGTTGGGATTACATGTACATACCACCACACCCTGCTTTTTACCTGGGTGCTGGGGATTGAACTCAGGGCCTCATGCTTGTGTGGCTAGTACTTTCCTTAGCCCCCAAGGAAATTTTTGGTCTCTGTTAGTGGCACATAGGAGGCTAAAACCATCATAACCATTGCAAGAGTCTTAAACCACCTTCCAAACTGCGTCATAGGAAAGCATCCCATCTTGTGGTGAGCATGCGTGGAGAATAAGGTGTGTGCGGTGTTGTCAGCTCAAGGCTGCTGTGTGCTCACCAGGGAGGGGACAGGGTGCCATGAACTTCACCAAGAAGCAAGTTTGCTTTAAAACAGGGTTTCGGTTTTGTGCAAATCAGGTCTATAAAATGCCAGGTCCCACAGTCACATATAGCCCAGGCCAGTTCCATGACAACAAATATCTTGAAACATAGGAGCTGGGCATCTTCTGAAATTTCCTTCACACTGTATGGTATTTTTTTAAAAGTAGAATTCAGACTGGAGAGACGGCTCTTTGGTTATGAGCACATAATGCTCTTGCAGAGGACCGGAGTTTGGTTGGAAATTACCAAAGGAAAATTACAAATTCTGCTGCTCTCTGGGAGTGAGTGTGGGGTCACTGATGAAACACTCATGTCACCTGTTAGTTACTGAGCCCCTCCCTATGCCCAGAACTGTCCAGCTGCCTCCACCTCTGACCTTGACTTTCCAGCTCCCTGTGCCCCACCCTCAGCCCCACCCCCTAAAAAGATCAGGGCGGCTCTTTTCCATTTTCCACTCAGATCATACTTCCCAGTTCTTCCCCCCTTTTTCCTTCCGGGTCAGTGATCCTCTGGGCTGTGGGGGCTGTTGGGGTGGGGTGGGGGTGGGGGTAGTATGTAGTATGCAGTTTCTGGGAGCTCCTTCCTTTCCCAGGTGAGATTCCAGGAAGCCTGGGTCCTTTGCAGTTTGCTTCCAGCTCTCAAGTCCCGGAGTCTCTGTCCTGCCGGACTCTGTCATCATCCTATGGGGATGTCAGAAACCACAGGGACAATCTCTAGGGTTCTCCCCAGCTTGTTAGCAACATCCAAATTGGGTTTCAAGATTGAAATACCTCCAAGACCCCTTTGGCTCTTCATGTCCCTAACTCTGACACCCCTTCTCCAGGGTTTACCAATCCAGTTCCAATACCAGTCCAGCTCTGAAATTCTATTCAGCTTTGTCCCCTGTCCCTGTGCCACGGCCATGGTACATACAGCAGGTACTTGCCTTGCTACTGTGACAAAACACCTGACAGAAGCCACTCAGGGAAGGGTTTAAATGGTGCACAGTTCAGGACGCCGTCCCTTGTGGTGGGAAGGCTTGGCCGCAGGAGCCTGAGGCAGCTGGTCCCATCACAACTGCAGCCAGGAAGCAGAGGGAGATGAACGCTGGTGCTCAGCTCGCTTTCTCCTTTTTATTCAGTCTAGGGCTTCAGTCCACGGGGTAGTGCTGTCCACACTGACAGTTTTCCCACCTCGATTGATCTAATCTAGAAAATCTCTAGGACACGGTCATGCCCAGAGATTTGTCTTAGATGATTCAAGATCCTGTCAAGTTGAAATAATCAAGTTGTTAGCTATCACACTGCATGGCCTGACAACTTGCCTGGTCCGTGTCAGGCATTCTTTGAAACACAGGGGCCACTGTCAGTCACTGGGCATCTTCTGAAATTCTTTCACATATGTTAAAAAGTAGATTCAACCTGTTTCTGGGTTTCATGGGGGTCTTGGACACTCCTCCACGCTTAAGGGGATGGCTGAATTCTCTTCCACCTGCCTGTGAGCCGCCGCTTCCTCAGAGTGGCATCATGGGGGTCTCAGAGGCTCCCCTGTGGTTAAAGGAGATGACTGGATTCTCCCCATCCTCCTACCTGTTAGTTTTCTCATGAGGGGCAAAGGTCATTTCCTTGTGGTCTCAGGATAAATAGCCCTTCCCAGGATGCTACCTCCCTATTCTTTCCTAAGCCCCAGACTGCTACTCCTTGACCTCCTGCCCAAGTCCCTGCTGTTCCTGTCCCACCCTTGGCCCATAACTCCATATGTACTGGGTACTCTGTTCTTCATGACAAATTCTGAGGCCAGGCAGAGCATATCCCAGCTGGAGGAACAGCCTGGTGCCCCTTCTGCCAAGGTATGTCCTGCACTGAATTGATGGCACTTAGAGTGCAGTGGTTAGCACTCAAGCTGCACCACGGGAGATGGGAAACCCACCTCACTTCATATACCCTGACCAACAGGCCGCATCCCAGTTCAGGTCTTGATAGCCCCTATCTCTGTAGGAACCACCCATTCTGGTCCTGGCACCTCAAGGCCACTTGACTTTCTCTCCACGGGCTGTCTCAGCTCAGAGGTTGCTTCTATCTCCAGCATGTGTAGAAATCCCTTCACTTCCCTCCGAGGAAGTCTCTCTGCCTCTGGCCTCCTCCATCACCCTCTGTTCACTAATCAGCCAGTCAATGTTGTGGGCCCAAAACCTGGTGTTCTACACTTTCTATTGCTGTGTTGAAAACACTGAGCAAAACCAACTTGGGGAGGAAAGAGTTTATTTTATCTTACATCTCCCAAGTCACAGTTCATCACTGAGGGAGCCCAAGGCAGGAACTGAGGGCAGGAACCTGGAGCACAGACCATGGAGGAATGCTGTGTGCTGGCTTGCTCCTCTGACCTATGCTCAGCCTACTTTCTTATACAAAACAGTTACCACCTGCCCACTGTGGGCTGGGCCCTCCCACATCAGTCAGCAATCAAGAAAATGTGCCACCGAGGTGTCCAAAAGACCAACCCAATGGAAGCAATTCCCCAATTGAGGTTCCCTCTTCCCAGGAGTGTCACATCGACACTAAGGCGATGGCGATCCTGTCAGGCCAGCATCCTTCCGAGAGCCTTTCCTGGGCCGCTCCTCTTCCTGCCCTTCCCCTACTGTCTCCTGGGGATCAGTCAGCAATCAAGAAAATGTGCCACCGAGGTGTCCAAAAGACCAACCCAATGGAAGCAATTCCCCAATTGAGGTTCCCTCTTCCCAGGAGTGTCACATCGACACTAAGGCGATGGCGATCCTGTCAGGCCAGTATCCTTCCGAGAGCCTTTCCTGGGCCGCTCCTCTTCCTGCCGTTCCCCTACTGTCTCCTGGGAAAAGCCCTGGACTGAGGGTCACTGTGCATGAGGCCACTGTCGCCCAGAGGCACTCAGTGCACCCTAAGCCTCCAGTCCAGTGCCTGGGTCCTGGCAGGGGCTCAACAGCTGACTTGACATATTTATGAGGCTAATTGAGTCTCGGCTTTCAGGACGCTGAGGCGGCACAAAGGGGGCGGCGGTGCCTGGCACCACGTGCAGGGTCCCCGGGCGCAAGGCGGCCTCCCCTGGGCTGCAGCCGAGGCCAGTCGCGACCCGGGGTCGGAGTGCCGGGCGGGGCGGGGGCGGGGACGCTGCGGGCCGCGCCCTCCCGGCCACTCCCCCGTGTCCTCCGCTCTCTCGCCCATGTCCTCCGCGCCACCGCGATCGCCCACCCCGCGGGCCCCCAGGATGAAGAAGGACGAGTCTTTCCTGGGCAAGTTGGGCGGCACGTTGGCGAGGAAGAAGAAGGCCCGCGAGGGTGAGTGCGCCCCCGAGTCCCCGGGGCTCCCCGCGGTGCCATCCAGGTCCGCGCGGCGCCCATGCGCCCTCCGGCCCCGCGTCCCGGGCTGCGCTGCCCACGACCTTCGGGACAGGCCGGTCCCTTCCCCGGGTCCTTACTGTGCTGGCCCAGAGCCGGAGCTCCGGCCTCTGTCCTGTGCGCTCAGCAGCAGGCGCCCAGCAGGCGCCTATTCCCAGGCCCACCCTTTCGAGATCCACATGCCCAGCCCTGCCTGGGACCCTCTGATCACAGTGATTGGACACACGCACTGCAGCCCGGGAGTGAGCACCCACTTCTGATCTCATTGCATGATGCCTGCAGAACATGTGGCTCACATTGAGCAAAGGGACACACAGGCCAGGGGCCTGGGAAGCCTGGAGCCAGGGCCACAGGCTCCTGGTTAACCCCCAGGTTCATGCCCCTGTGCCCTTAAAACAATCTGAAAGCCATCTCCATTTACTTTCTAAAACTTTTAGAATAGAATTGCAAGAAATGGCAGTCTGGGGCCATGGTGTGTGCCTTCAGCACACTGCTGTTCCCAGCTGCGGCATTCTTGAATTTCCCATTGTTTTGGCCTGGAGACTCCCTGGGGCTCTTTGTCTGGTAGTGAGATTCCTTAAGGGAATGGTGACTGGTGTTGACCAGGAATTGTGAGGGCTTCCAGGGAAAGGGCAGGTAGAAGGAAGCCCCAGGGCCGACTCTCCCCAGGGGTCATCTGGAAGGGACCGGCTAGTTAGGGTGTGCAGAAGGGTCTCCTCCTCCAGCCACTGGGCCTGACTGACTTCCTGGGACAAGTTATACCCAGGCCTGCCCTATTGTCCCTATTAACTTGTGTTCCTTGAAATGTGTGTGCTCCCAGGACATGGGTGACATGTTTACTCCAGAAGTCCCCCTTGGTCCCCCTCTCATGTCACCTCAATTGAAGGAGCCTTGAGACTCTGAATCATGGAGGACATTCATTCTGCCTTTTCAGGGCAACGTCTCAGGACAGTTAGGGAAAGCTCTGTGTAAAGCTTGGTACTATCTTTGTTTTGATATGACCCCTAAAGATGCCCCTCGCCTGCCACACCCCCTTCCCCTTGCCCAGACATGCCTCCCCGGGCCCTCTACCCCAGGAATGCCCTTAACCAAACTAGACTGTCCAGTTCCCTGAGGGCAAGCAGGCCTCATCACCTTCTCTAGGGCTCTGTGACTATTTCCAGAGAAATTGGCTCAGCCTCTCAGGCCGGCTTTGGAAGTCCCGCCCGAGGGACTTCCATTCACCGCCTTTGGGGACAGTGAGTGGTTGTCCCCAGTCATCACCTGCTGCCTGTCTGGTCTGCTTCCTCCCTTAGAGTCTGTCCTCCCCAGAAATCACGACTCTTCCTCATCTTACCCTGTGACAGTGACAGACCTGTGTCTGTCCTCTCAAACTCCCGGGCTTATGTGTAATCCCCCTGCCTCTGCCGCCCCCCGAGCTGGAACTGTGGGTGTGTGCCACTGTTGGTGGCTTATAGAATGTTAGCCTGTGTTTTGGAGGGAATCAGGACCTTGGCAAATAGAGGAGGCTCTCCTTTAGGGCCCTGGGAATAGAAGTCCTATGTGTAAACCTGTGAGTCGGCCGGCCCATGATCTTAAGCACCCACATGACAGCTAACAACTGTCTGTAACTCCAGTTCCAGGGGATCCGACACCTGGGACCTTTGGGAATGGGGTGATGTTTGGGTTGAACCCTAAGAAAGAAGACCTTCATAGAGGGCAAGCACACATCAGGTTGAGAACAGTTGCAGCTCGTGTGTGTCTGCATAAGTATGTGTCTGCATCTGTGTGTGCATGCATGTGCAGGCCAGAGGTCAATCTTCAGTGCCTTTTTCTTTTACCTTTTATGTATATGAATGTATTGCCTGCATGTACACAAGTGCACCCGTGTCATGTAATGCCTGTGGAGGTCAGAAGAGGGCGTTGGATCCCCTGGAACTGGAGTTATGGACAGTTGTCAGCTGTCATGTGGGTGCTGGGATTCAAACCCAGGTCTTCTGCAAGACCAGCCAGTGCTCTTAACCGCTGAACCATCTCTCTAGTTCCTTGAGTGTCTTTTTAAATCGCTTTCCCCCTTATTTTTTGAGGCAAGGTCTGTCACTGAACATGGAGCTCACTGACTCCACTAGGCTGCTTGGCCAGCAAACCCTAGGATTCTCCTGTATTCCCCAGAGCTGGGATTACAGAAACACCTGGCTTTTGGCTGTTTTGTTTTGTTTTGAGATGGGGTCTCACCAGGTACCATTAGGTCCTCTGTAACACACCTTACTGACTGAGCCATCTTCCTAGCCTGTTACAGCATTTCCTAGGTGATACCTATGCTCTTGGCACACAAGGGACACCTGAAGTAGTGAGCTGGCCTCAATTTCCAATGTTAAGTGCTCCTCTGTCTTGCTTTGATGAGCTCACGTGTTTCTAGGAAATGTGGGGCCCTTCTGGCTCTGTTTAAATGCACCTGGGATTGCAGCAGTCGGAAGCATCCGTGGTAAACAGCACGGACCCTAAAGCCACAGGGAGCGAGGTACCATTCTGTGAGTTAGCTGAACCTCTGCCTCTGTCCTCCATGTTGGGTTGCCTAGCACCCATACAACCAGAAGGCCACAAGCCCTAATTGGTCTCTGAGGCGGGAAGGGAGGGAAGGATGGGCCTTGGAAGGGCTCGGTGTCTTCTGTGTGGTCCTGTGGGAAGGAGAGAAGGAAGGCCTAAAGTGAAGACTGTAATGAGCTCTTGAATAATTGAGAGTTGAGAGCCGTCAGTATTTCGGCAGGCCTGTTGCCCTAGCAACTGGTCCTCTTGACTGTTCTTGGCCCTGACTTTGGGCGGTGGGAGTAGCATCGATGCCTGCTTGGAGTTTCCTGGCCTGCCAGCTGTGCACTCAGCTCGGTTTCCTCCTTTGTTAGAAAGTCCAGGGTGGACTCAGGGGGGCCCTGACAGGATGTTTCCTGAGCCCTGGACCCGGGAAGGGGGAGGGGAACACTGGGGAAGTTCAAGGTTTGGGATCTTATGGACAATTGGCCCCACCCAGCCTGGTCCAGTGGCAAAGCAGGGAGGGACCCACTGGGACAAAGGTCCTGTCATGTTCTGAGAGGGGGGATAGGAAATGGGGCATGCTGGGGTGCAGAGGAACCAGTGCAGGAAATGTGTAAGAATGAACTCCTGGGCGTGATTCAGCCTACCGGCCTTCCCCACCCACCGTGTCACATGGTGGCCTGGTCAGAAAAGGGAAGTGTGACTAACTGTGCCCATTTGAAAAATAGAAGAAGCCGCTTACAACCCTCAGGGCTTGTGAATCTGTGACACTTAAAACCCTCAAGGCTCCCCACTGGGAGTGTGTGACCCGAGAGGTCGGTGTTGGGGTGGGGGAAGGGCAGGGACCACACAGGTGTGGAGGGAAGATCCCCACACAAGGTCTCCTGTGACTTGAGAGGCTTCTTAGTCTAGCTGGCCAGGGGTGTGGGGCCAGAACAGTCACAGCCGCTATTTAAAGTGGCAGAGGCATGCACATCTGTCCTCCAGTGAGGCCCGGGAGGGGAACCACTGTCCTCTCACCCAGGCCCCAAAGGACGCTGGACTGGGGGGCAGCAGGAAGCACTGACAGGCAGCTGGTTGTGTATTGGGTGCCTCAGCTTTTTAACCTCTCAGAAAATACCCAGCAGGGCTGGGCATTGAGGTGAACAGACCCTTGCGGGCCCCTTGGTCAAGACAGTGGGGAGGGGCAGGTAGGTATGGGGTCTGAGACTTTGGGGACATACAACTGGACTTGAGGGGCTGGAGTTCTAGCTGGAGCTAGTGGCCTGTTCTAGTTTGCTTTTCTGTTTCTGTGATAAAACACTGACCAAAAGCGACTTAGGGAAGGAAAGGGTTTATCTTAGCCCATACTTCCAGGTCACAGTCCATCATTGAGGGAAATCAGGGCAGGAACTTGGAGCAGAAACCACAGGCTGCTCCCCAGGCTCAGCTAGCTTTCTTATACAGCCCAGGCACACCTACCTAGGGATGGTGCCACCCACAGTGGGCTGGACTTTCCCACAGTAATCATCAATCCAGATGTCTCTCACAGACTTGGCCACAGGCCAATCTGATTGAAGCTTCAAGAAAGGCTCCTCTTCCCAGGTGACTCTAATGTGTCAAGTTCACAATAAAAACTAACCAGGACATTCCCTATTGAGAATCAAAATGGTTGTGAATTAGCCAAAGGTGGGGGGGCTGGAGGAGACCTCCCCCAGCAAGCAAGCAAGCAAGGCCTGGTGGCTGGGCTGTGGGGTAGCATGTGGGGCCATGTTCAGCCTCGGAGGGAGGCTGGAGAGGTTCTGGGGTTAAGCAAAAGTGACACAACTGCTTTAGAGGCCCTGGTGGGTATTGTAGACAGGCATTGACCAATGGGGGAAGAAACTGGTGTGGACGTGGGCTCAGGCAGAGGTTGGTGGGGTGGGAAGAGCAGTGGGGAGCAGAGGGATGTCTGCAAGGAATGGGGGCATGGTTTAGACACTGGTTTCTAGAATGTTCTAGTAGAAAGAGGATGGAGGAGTTGCGAGGCTCTCTACTGACCCTGCCAACTAGTGAAACTGTTTCATCCCTTCTCTGAGCCCAGACCTTTCTTTTTGGTGCTGGGGATGGAGCCTGTGGCCGTGGCATGCTAAGCCTGTGCTCTGTTCTTTCGCGGAGCTGTAGCCCAGTCTGTTTCTTTTTCAGACGCTCTTCAGGTAGGCCCCCTGGCTGCGGAACTGGCAGCTCATGGTCTGTGATGGTGCTGCTTGGCCCCGAGAACCACACTCTTGCTGTCTGCCTTTCTTGGCCAGGCCTTCTTTTCTGTTCCAGCTCCACAACTCCCATTAGTGGTGCTCTGCTTTGAATTCCTGCCTCACCTTCGTGGAATTAGTATTTACTGCACATTCTGAGGCTGCTTACCCCAGCACTCCCTGTCCAGTCCTCAGAATAATTAAGGGTGTTTAGACAGTGTAAGTGGGCCAGCACCTGCCGAGCTGGTTCTAACACGCTCATTTGATTGATTCCGCCCTGCTGTGGCTGGCCAAGGCCAGCTGCCCGTACCTAGCTATTTTCTTCTGTGCAAATATGTGGTTCATCACATCAAAAATGCACTCGAAGAAAAACATGCTCTTCTCTTTACATTAGCTCAGCACTTCACTTTTTAGGAAAGCTGGTTTCTCTCATAATGAGTGCGTTTGCCATTTATTACCTTGTGCAGAGGCTGGGAGACATCCAAGGCTTATGAAGTTTAGTATACACTCGACTTGGCTTAATGGTTTAACTCTTGCTGTGTGGATCCCTGTCAGGGTAAGAGAGTGCAGACACAAATCAATCCATCCTAGGGACATGTGCCTCCTGCAGCGTTAATTCTCAGTGACATATTCAAAAGACAGATTTCTGGCTGGAAACTATGGCCTGAGGCTGGGGAGGTGGCTCAGTGGTTCAAAGCACTGGCTGCTCTGCAGAGGATCCGATTTCGTTCTCAGCAACCCACAGGGTGGCTCACCACCACCTGTAACTCTAGCTCCAGGGCATCCTACATCCTCTTCTGGCCTTCATGGGCACTGCACTTACATGCACAGAAACACACATACATATGAAAAATAAAATCATTTTCAAAAAATATTTTTATTTTATGTGTATGAGTGTATTGCCTGCATGTATGTAAGTGCACCCATGTCATGCAGTACCCGCAGAGGTCAGAAGAGGGCATTAAATTCCCCTGGAACTTGAGTTACGGACAGTTGTTAGCCACCATGTGGGTGCTGGGAATCGAACCTGGGTCCTCTGCAAAAGCAGCCAATGCTCTCAATCGCTGAGCCATCTCTCCAGCCCCCAAATAAAATCTTTTTACAAAGGAAACTGTGCCAAGGAAGAGTTTGGTTTAGTATTAGCCATATGCCACCATGAACATACCTGTGGCACGGGGACTGCACACACCAGATGTGGGGGTCTCATCCATTCATAATGGGGACAGGAGGTGATGGTGAATGGAGGCAGATGGACACCAGTGCTGTCTTGCTGAGCTGTTGTGTTCTAGTTGGTTGGTAGATGCAACCATTGGGGGTTGCGGGACACAACCATTGGGGGTTGGGGGCAGCAAGGTGGGAGGTGTTTGTAATGCACAACCTGCCTGCAGATCTGTGATGTCATCTCTCCCAGACTCTGCACTTCAGTCCCAAAGACTCAGAACCTTAGGCAAGATACAAGGAAGGAACTAAGCCAGCAGCCCATGGCTGCCAGTAAACATTGCTTATTGATAGACACTGACAGTGAGGCTTTAGGATCTGGGCTGCAGAGCCGACCTGGTGGTAGAGCCAGGATGGGGGATAGGAAGGTGGGAGGATATGGAGGGTAGCAATTGGGTTTCTTCCTGGGAGCAAACTTGGCTCAGTTTACAGTGACTGCTTAACCCTGTGTCGAGTAGGGTTCAGAGGGCAAGTTGGAGCCTAAGGGAAAAGGGTGCTGGGATCTGAGCCCCCCTCTTTCTCTCTCCTGGTCTCAAGTCTTATCAGTAGCCCTGGCTCCTCTGTCCTTCAGGGTTCTACCCACCAGGTAGGTGGGTGCTAGTAACAGTTGCAAAGGTCTCTAAACGTATTTGCCCTCAGGAATGTAGGTGTCCTAACCCTATGTCCTGGTTTCACTTTTGTTGCTGTGATAAAATACAACTCGGGAGAAAGTGTTTCTTCTAGATCACAGTTGCAGGTGCTGGTCCATCACTGTGGGGAAGTCAAGGCAGGAACTTGAAGCAACTGGTCACGTCCACAGTCAAGAGCAGAGAGGGGGGCTAGAAAGATGGCTCAGTGGTTAAAAGTACTGGCAGCTCTTGCAGAGGACCCTGGATTTGGTTCCTAGCACCCACATGGCAGCTAACAACAATCTGTAACTCCAGTTCTAGAGGATCCAACGCCCTCTTCTGGCCTCTGTGGGCATTGCATGCATGTGGTACATTTACATATATGTAGGTAAAACATTCATTACATATTAAGAAAAAAGGAGCAGAGAGACTTGCATGCGTGGATACTCAGTGCCCAGCTGGCTTCTCTGCTCAAACAGTCCAAGGTCCCAAATCGGGAAGTAGACCCGCCCACTTTCAGTCTGGGTCTTCGCAGTTGGTTAAGGTACTCAAGACAATCCCCCCCAGACACACCCACAGGCCAATCTGATCTAGACAGTTCTTCAGTGAGACTCTTCCCAGGTGATTTGAGAGTGCCAAGCTGATGGTTAAAACCCACCACACTCCTCCTCAGCACCTATGACCCAGAAGCCTTTGCTGCCACCTGAGGTCTGTCGAGTAGAGCCCCAGGTTTGTGTTCTTTTTTGCAAAATAACAGAAACTTCAGAGCCTTGTCCTGGGTGCTCACTGGTGGCTGCAGGAGGCTTTTTTCTCCCATCTGGCTCTCCAACCCGGCTTCCAGCCCAGCCAAGGGACAGGGACACTGGACCATTCAGGCCTTTTAGACTTGCATGCTGGTCACTGAATGCACGGTCCTTTAAGCTTAAGCTTTCTGAAATGCCAACCTTGGCTTGTTCTTGGAGCCTGTCCTTGCCAGTTGATCAGGATCCATCCTTAATGTGGATTTCCCTAACAGCGCCACCCTAGTTTATTTCTTTAAAAAGTTGCCTGCTGTTTAGAAAAATTATGCATGTCACACTTCCTCATTTAAAATTTACAATTCCCAAGAATCAAGACTTTAATATTAAGTTATTGTAAAGTCAAAGAAGCCACAAAGATTTTTACCTCTCCCAGGGTACACGTGCTTTGTCTGCTCAAATCCACAGGCTTCTGGAAGCAGCTGCTTGGTTCAGGGAGCCAAGGCCACCTGCCGGGTTGCTGCGACTCAGGTTACTTTAGGGAGCTGGAGCCCCCAGTCTCAGCTCTAAATATCCGGATGGAACAGCCTCAGTGCCAAGCTCTTGCACATGTGCTGTTGGTAATTTATTTTTAGTATCAGTGGAATTTGAGGGACAACGTGCCAAGCTTAATTTGAAATGTCTTCATCTCTCTTTTTTAAAAATCAACATTGTCTTTCAAAGTAAGTCCTACAGGTATCCGTACTTGAAATAGGTGTTTCACGAAAGTATATGTGTCCTAGTTTGTTTTTGTTGCTCTGATAAAATGTCCTGATCAAAACAACAATGACAACAAAACCAACAAACCAAAAATAAAAACAAAAGCTTAAGGGAGAAAGGGTTTGTTTGACTCCAGTCCCAGGTTACAGCCCATCTCTGTGGGGAAGTCAAGGCAGGATCTTGAAGCAGCTGGTCACATCACAGTCAGGAGCAGAGAGAGAACGCACACACACCAGTGCTGGGCTCATAGTCTCCACGCAAGTCCAGGACCCAAACCCAGGAAGAAGTGCTGCCCACAGTGGGCTGGACTTTCTCACATCAGTTAATGCAATCAAGGCAGTCCCCACAGATATACCCACAGAAGAGCCTGATCTATACAGTCCCTCACTGAAATGCTTGACCCAGGCAATTCTAGATTGTGGCAACTTGACCATTAAAATTGACTATCGGGACTGCGGAGATGGCTTAACAGTTAAGAGCAGTCAGTGGGTCTGGGTTCAATTCCCAGCATCCACATGGCAGCTAACAACAGTCTGTAACTCCAGTTCCAGGGAAATAGGATGCCCTTTTCTGACCTCCATGGATATTGCACAACATGGTTACACTTACATGTAGGCAATACAGTCTTATACATAAAATAAAAATAATAAATAAAATACTAAAAAAATAAAATTGACTGTTAAAATGTGTACACAGGGGTTGGAGAGATGGCTCAGCAGTTAAGAGCACTGACTGCTCTTACAGAGGACCCAGGATTGGTTCCCAGCACTCATATGGCAGCTAACAACTGCAAGTAATTCCAGTTCCAGAGGATCCGACATTCTCATCTGGCCTCTGTAGGCATTGTAGGACACGGGTGCATTTACTTACATGCAGGCAAAACACTCATATACACAAAATAAGAATAATAAATAAAATTTTTTTTTAAAAGGAGGGGATCAAGAGATGGCCCAGCAGTTAAAAGCACTGGCTACTCCTGAAGAGCCCCCAGGCAGCTAATAGCCTAGGGGACTGTTCTAGGGGACTCCAATGCCCTCCTCTGACCCCTGGAGGCACTGCACGACACGGGTGCACTTACACACATACAGGCAATACACTCATACACCTAAAATAAAAATAAATAAAATTTTAAAATGTGTATGTGAGTGTATGTTTGTATATGTATATATACATATATATGTGTATGCATTTTTGTTTATATATGTATTTGTTTGTATATGTATGTGCATATTTATGTGTAATTTTGTTTGTGCATATATGTGTATTTTTTGCTTGTATGTGTATATGTGTGTTTATGTTTGCACATGTATATATGGAGGGATGTGTGCATGTATATGTGTAAATATGTGTGTGTATATTTATCTGTGATAGCAGGTCACCTAAAACGTGGCGGAAACAGCAAAACAATTCAAAACAGTACAGGTCAGGTGGGAGGCTGGTGTGGCCAGCCGCACTCGGCTGGGCCGGCTCATGTTCTTGGCCTCGCTCACATACCCTGATCTACTCCATACGGCTAGGAAGTGGAAGGACTCTCACCCTGCAGGAGGCCAAGGCTAGGAGATGGAGGTACCCAGCCTGCAGCCGAGTTCTCAGCCCACACTGCAGTTGGAGGAGTGGCCAGCCCAGTGTCATCTTCCTCACGAATCCTGGTCTGGTACTTGGGCCATACTTAGCCCAAGAGGATACCATGGTGGAGACAAACTACATCCTCTCCGTGTGGAGCGGACCAGAAGACTGGACCCTGGCAGCCTTGCTCTGCCAGAGCACATCCTGACTCCCTCTGGCATCACCTGCCCAGCCACAGGAGCCTTGTTCACTACTGAAAGCCCCAAGGTGACCTTCCTTCAGGCAGGTCTCACCTCTTTCTATGACCTCCCAGTCATCCATCATATGATCTGTTCATCAATTAGGGGGCATTGATTAGGGTCCAACCCTTAGGGTCCAGCCACTTCCTAAAGCCCATCAGCAGCTGCCAAGTCATTAACACAGGAGTTTTTTGGTGGGCATTTAGGATTTATATACATATAATAGTAGGCCTTCCTTCCTTCCTTCCTTCCTTCCTTCCTTCCATCCTTCCTTCTCTTCTTCCCTCTTTCCTTCCTTCCTTCCTCCTCCCTCCCTCCCTCCCTCCTTCCTTCCTTCCTTCTTCCTTCCTTCCTTCAAAATTTTCATTTATCTCCCCCCCGCCCCCATGTGTGTATGTGGTATGTGTGTGGTGTGTGTCTGTATGGTCTGTGTGTGTGATGTGTGTCTGTATGGTGTGTGTCTGGTGTGTGTGTCTGGTGTGTGTCTGGTACGTGGTGTGTGTGTGTGGTGTGTGTGGTATGTGTATGTGTGGTATGTGTGGTGTGTACATGTGCATACCACTTTTGGAAGTCAGTTCTTCATTGTGTGGGTCCTGGGGATTGAACCCAAGTCCTCAGGCTCAGTAGCAGGCCCCTTTACCTGCTAAGCTAGCTCTCTGGCCCCTTCCTGCCTCCCCGCCCTTTTCTTTCCCTCTCTCATTCCCTTTCTCTCCATCTTTCCTCTCTCTTTTCTGTTCCTTACTTTTTTCTTTTTCTTTCACGGATGGAGATGGAATCCAGGCCTCTCATGCTAAGCAGGTGCTCATCCACTGAGCTGCCCCAGTGTCCACAGGAAGGCTCTTGTTGGAGGGTGGCAGGAGGGTGAGCCCATGAGAGTCGAGCTGGCGAGATGTGGGGCCTAGATCTCCCTCACTGCCTGTGGAAGCTGGAAAGCCAGGTTCTCCCTGAAGCCTCAGGGACCAGCCCTGCAGACAGTTAGCATTTGGAGTTCTGACACCCAGGACTGCAGCATCACATGTCTGGGTGTCTCAAGTGTTTTGTTTTGTTTTGTTTTGTTTTTTCAATATTTTTATTTTATGTATATGCATGTATTGCCTGCATATAGGTAAGTGCACTGGTATCGTGCAATGCCCTCTGAGGTCAGAAGAGGCAGTCGGATCCCCTGGGACTGGAGTTACGGACAGTTGTTAGCTGCCATGTGGGTGCTGGGATTCGAACCCGGGTCTTTTGCATGAACAGCCAGCGTTCTTAACTGCTGAGCCATCTCTCCAGCCCCATCTCAAGTTTTTATCTGTGATAATTTGTAATAGCAGTCCTTGGACACCAGTGACTGTCGATGGGCTGCTGCCTGGATCCAGATGAGGCATTCACTGGGCAGAGGTTTACATGTTTCAGTGTGACTGCTGATTTTAATGTAAGATCTTGGGATCACATCAGCCCACACAGGTGTTAGCATCTCACCCTCAGTTCCCCCACTGCTGCCTCTCCCAAACTCTGCCCATTGGGTGGAGAAGGGATTCTGGAATAGAGGAGAGGCTGAGCTGATGGTCAGTGAGAGGAAGTAATTAAAGCAGAGCAGGACCATCCATTACATTGGACCATCCATCACATGGGTTCATCCATCACACTGGGTCAACCATCACACCGGGTCATCTGTCACACGGAGTCATCTGTCACACTGGGTCATTCATCACATGGGACCATCCATCGCTGGACCATCTATCACACTGGACCATTCATCACATTGAGTCATCCATCACAAGGGACCATGCATCACACTGGGTCATTCTTCACACTGGGTCATCCATCACAAGGGACCATCCATCCATCACACTGGGTCATTCTTCACACTGGACCTTTCATCACAAGGGACCATCGACCACACTAGCTTATCCACCACACTGGACCATCCACTGTTGCATGTTTAGATAGCTGTTTTCCTCTGGGAAGACCTGACCATAAGGACTCAGCAGGGATGACTGCTGGGTGCCCCGAAGCTCACCTCTGCTGTCTTTGCCTTGGGCTGGCCTGGTCTAGGCGTGGGCATCTGCAGAGATGAGACAGGAAGGCAGACATGCCTGGGGATAGTCCAGGCCCCCCAGTTTCTTGTGCCACTGTCTGAATGTGCCTGTACTCTGCCAGGGGAAGCGGGGGGGGGTGTTGTGCTGAAATATGCTCAGGAAACATATTATTAGTATAATGAGATTTTAATGATTTGAGATTTTGTTGGGGCAGCACATGAAGAATTTTAATTTTATTGTGCACAGCTGCTGGTGTTTCTGTTTTATCTGTTTCAGGCTTTGTTGCAAAGATGCGTTTCTACAATTATTATTTGGTTTTGCTTTTGCTTTCACAGAGGTCTGCTTTTAAGCTACTCAATGTTTTTGTTGAAAAGATCTTTTTGAGACAGGGTCTCCCTGTAGCCCCAGCTGTCCTGGAACTCACTATGTAGACCAGGCTGGCCTTGAACTCTCAGAGATCTGCCTGCCTCTGCCTCCTGAGTGCTGGGATTAAAGGTGTGTGCCTGGCCACCACTCCTGGCCAATAAATTTTTTTTATAAGCTGGAAACCAGCTTGATTAGAACTGGAGTGTGAGTGTGGGGCTTCTATTAACCCTCTGTTCCCTACTCGTAATTGCCTTGCTATTATTGATAATGGGAAAACAAATTGTGGTATATCCATAAAATGGAATAGACTATAGTCACGAAAATGCAGGGACTATTGGTACATGGTACAGTGTGCACAGATGCAGAATGCAGGCTGCTGAGAATCCATTTAAAACCCAGGCCAGGCCCGGTGGGGCACACCCTTCATCCTAGCACTTGGGAGACAGAGGCAGGTGGATCTCTGTGAGTTTGAGGCCAACCTGGCCTACATAGCGAGTTACAAGCCAGCTGGGGCTCCAGGGAGACCCTGTCTCAAAAATGAAAAAAAAAAAAATCCATTCACAAAAGGACAGATATTTTGTGGTGAAAAATTCAGATTAGGCAAGTCCTTGGGGACTAAAAGTAGATGAAGGGTGGTTGGGGCCAGGGTGTGAATGCAAATGGGTACAGCATTCCCTTTGGGGGTGAGAAGAGTGTTTTTGAGTTGATGGTGGTGATGTCACACTGAATATTCTGGAAATCACTTATATACTTAAGTGTATATTTGAATAGACATGTCACACAGAATGTGAATCCTGTTTGACTGAGGTGGTGAAATATGGACACTTCAGAGACATGGCACTCCAGTTTGTCAGTGTCTTCCTCCATTGTGTGCGTGTGTGTGTGTGTGTGTGTGTGTGTGTGTGTGTGCACATGCATGTATATGTGTGCAAAAGCCTATGGAGGCCAGAGGTCAACCTCAGGTGCTGTCCTCAGGCACTGTTCACTTTTTATTTTGAGACAGGGCTCTCACTGGCCTGGACTTCACCCATGCCGCTAGGCTGTTTCATCAGCAAGCCCCTCGGATCCTCTGTCTTCATGTCCCCCCACCCCGTGCTAGGGTTACAGGTGTGCACACACGCCCAGCTTTTTTATGTGGGTTCTGGGGATAGAACTCACAGCCTCATGATTCTGTAGAAAGCACTTTACCAGCTGAGCCAGCTCCCCATCCTTACTCCTGGTTGTTAGGCTCCTGGCTTATTTCCCAGCTGAGGTCCTAGCCTGGGGTGGGGATGGGGACCCGGGCCAAGCATGAGGCTACACCTTTCCCTCCTCTCTCTCCTTCGCTGTCCCTGCAGTGGGAACAGCTGTCACCCATCAGGGGTTCCTGCTAACAGGATGCTGGGTAGGGAGCTGTTCAGACCCTCAGGAGACCTCCCAGGAGACCCTCAGGAGACCCCCACAAGATTCTCAGATGATCCTTGAGATCCTTATGAGGCCCTCATAAGGTCCCGCTGCTCCCCTAGGTTATGCAAGAGGCAAACAACTGGTTGTGAGTCACCCCAAGTTAGACTCAGACACCTGTCATTAGTCTGTCGTTGGCGCCCCCCCCACGCCCATCTGGTGTAGACAGACATTTCTCTTCAAGAAAAGCCATGTGGTAAGGCCAACATGGAGGACACTGGGGACTCAGAGGCTGGGGACACATCTGTTTACTGGGGCCTGTGATATAGTTCATCTTCTTTGTCAGCCTGACGGGATCTAGAATCACCTGGAGACACGCTGTGGGCACATTGATGAAGGGTTGCCTAGATCAGGTTGATGGAGGAGGGAAGACCCACCTTAACTTTGGGCACCATTCTGTGGGCTGGGGTCCTGAACTGAGTGAAAAACAGAAAGCGAGCTGAGTACCAGCCAGTGTTCATCTCTCTCTGCTTCCTGGGTATAGATACGATGTGACCAGCATGCTCCTGCCAGCATGCCTTCCCACCATGGTGGACTGTGCCCTCAAATTGTGACCCCAAATAAACCCTCCCTTCTGGACGTTGCTTCTTGTCAGATAGTTGGTCACAGCCAGGAGAAAAGTCACTAATATGGGCCCCAGAACACAGGCTGAAGACATTTGGGGGAGGAAACAGAGGGCCGAGCAGGCTTGTGTCCACAATGTGCAGAGGGAGGTGGCAACTTGTGTTCCCATCACACTACTTGCCTGTGCTCAGAAAATTTGCAGAGTGGCCCTGGGACCAGAGCTGGGTGTGCGACAAGGTGGCCCTGTCCTCCGGAGGCCAAGAGGCCCCAGAGAGCAGACATCTCTCCTTGACTCTGTGAGATGGGCCTGTTAGGGGTGGGTGGGGTGCTCTGAGACCAAGCTGGGGGGCAGGCTGCAGTTGGCTGTGAAGGTGGGGACTGACCAGGGGCCTTGAAAGGCGTGTCCTCCGAATTCATGGGTTGCAGTCCCAACCCCTGAGGCTTCAGAGAGTGGCCTCATTTGGAAATGGAGTCTTTACAAATTTTTATTTTTATTTTTTATGTGTATGAGTGTCTTGCTTGCATGCATATAAGTGCACCCATAATGTGCAGTGCTTGTGGAGGCCAGAAGAGGGTGTCCGGACCCCCTGGAACTGGAGTTACAGACAGTTGTTAGTCACCATGTAGGTGCTGGGAACTGAACCTGGGTCTTCTGCAAGAAGTGCTCTTAACTGCTGAGCCATCTCTCCAGCCCTGGAAATAGGGTCTTTATGGGGGTCATGAAATTAAGATGGAGGTATGAGGTGGGTCTGTGGTGCATTGCTTTAAAAGAGTCCTGAGCTTCTCCTAGGGTGCATGATGTGGAGACAGAAATTGGGGAGCTGGAAACAATAGTTTATCATCCTATAAGTTGGAACCCAAAGTCTAGAACCAGGGTGGGCCACCCTTCTCTGGAGATGCCAGGGCAGGTCCTTCCTCCGTGTGAAGGTCCTGGGGTCTGCCCCAGGCCTCAGCTGCCAGGGCTGGTGGCTACCTCCTCCCAGACCCCTGGCTCTCTTCCCTTGGGTCTGTCTAGTCCACTGGTATGCAGATACCAGTGGGTCAGGGTGGGCTTAGTGCATCCTAGTTTTAACCGGAGCTCCTTTGTGAGGCACCGTCCTGTTCGCCCCACCTCCTCCTTTCTCCCACACCCTTCTCTCCCTTCCCCTTTCCTGTCTCAAACTCAAGATTCCCCTGCCTCAGCCTCGCAAGCACAGGGATTATAGGCATGTGTCACCATACCCTGCCTAGTATGATACTCTTTTCATACAAAGTCACGTTTGGGGGTCCTAGGGTTAGGACTCCCACATATTTGGTTGGGGGTCATGGTTCAGGCTATAGCAGTAAACCTTGGAAATGACTGGAGAGGAGCTGACCTCAGGCCAGGGGAGCCCTGATGGGGGAGCTTGTCACTGCTGTGTATGATGGGGAGTGGGGTTGGTGGGGCCCTAGTTCACATCCCTGTAAGGCCGGGTAATGCCTGGGAAGATAGATGGGGATAGCTCACCTGTGTGCTCTCTGCTCCCTGAGTCTCCTGTCTGTATCAGGTAGGCAGCAAGCTAAACCTGGTGACTCCCCTCAGACCAGGGGAAGGTGAGGGCAGTACCCCGACTCTAGTGGATGAGGTTCAAGTCTGTAAGACACAGATAGAGGATTACAGAATTAGTCTCGAGAAAGGCTTGCCAGAGAGGGGAGACTGAGTGAGATCCCCCCTTTCCTCACTGGGCCTCAACCTCCAGGCCAAATGAACCTTCTGACCACCTCGCCTCCCTGAATGGGTGGTCCAACTCTTGTGTTTCTTTGATTAAAATTGATGTTGGGTTTGGGGAGCTTTTGGCGACTTCAGCCTGGGAGCGAGAGTGGGGGTGTTGGGCAGTGAGATCATCAAAGCCAGTGGTGTCTGGGTTTGTTATCTCATGCTCCAAAAGAATAGGAAATGGGGACAGAAATTGACCCAAGTCAAAGAAGTTTATTCATTAAAAAGTGAGGAAAACTCCCCAGTGTGGGAGGCGCTGCAAGGGAGGAAGCACTGCCCTGCTGGTGGCTTTTATGGGTTTTGTGGTGGAACTGGATAGAGACAGGGGGTGACCTGTATTGAGACTGGTCTTTCTGGAACATTCCGGGTGAGCCAGTGAGGAGTCCACATGGCCTGTGTGTGTTGGCCCAACAGGAAAAGTGATCATTAGTTATTGGTCCAGTCAGGGATGTGGTCACGTGTGCTGTGTGGCTGATGCATTTCTTACCGTCAGTCCTTTGCCCAGACTTCCTACTAGATGCTCACTCTTGTCACAAAATGATTCTTGCCATTCGTTATTTGGGGAGCACTAGGCTTTGGGGGTGTCAGGAACCCTCTGGGGCTTTCCCTGTGTGGACAAACAGAAGCCCAGTCCCCCAGCTGCTTGGGGTGGGAGCTGGGCTGCAAGTCAGACCTGTGCTCCTTCTGGGCTGCCTTCCTCCACATGAAACCTCATTTTACAGATAGGGAAACTGAGGCCTGGAGAGGGATGAGAAGCCTGGTCTCTTGTTGAGCGGTCTTACTGAGCCATATCCCCATGGAAGATTCTGGGAGGGGCTGGATATGTTAGGGTCAGAGTGAAGGACAAGTAGCCATGACCTTGACCATGACAGGCACTCAGCACTCAGTGGTTTGGGTTTGGGCCCCCTCCTCCAGGGCAGGTGCTGGGCCAGAGTCAAAGCCTATCTCTCAAGTTTCCCCCTGTCTGTTTAAAGTAGCTGAACTTTTTTGTGACAGAGGGACTTTGGGACTCACACATGCTGGGCAAGCACTCCAACACTGACTTCTCTATTCCCAGCTCATGTTCCATGCTTTTTAACGGGCATAAAAATATCCACCAAGTGACCAAGGCAGAGGCCACACAGACTGAGCCACATGCTGAGGTCAATCAGATGACAGATTCCTCCGGCAGTAAACAGCCTACCTTCAGAGTCCTGGTTACTGGTTGCTTTCCTGGGTGTTGGAGGGATCCCATTTGAAGCACTGTTTCAGAGTTGCAGATTCCTCCGGCAGTAAACAGCCTACCTTCAGAGTCCTGGTTACTGGTTACTTTCCTGGGTGTTGGAGGGATCCCATTTGAAGCACTGTTTCAGAGTTACAGAGAGCCCTGGGGACCACAGCAGCCCTAGAGAACGGGCTGGAAATCAAACTCAAATTGGTAACTGGTTCCTGGAAGCAGAGACAGTGGCTTCCTGGAAGGTGACCCATCTTAACCATCCACGTCACGGAAGGGTGGGTTTTTAAATTTTTCACGCTAGAGATTGAACCCAGGCTCCTGTGCATGCTAGGCGAGTGCTGTACCACCGAGCTGTGTCTCCATCCCTTTGTTTTGAAATACAGTCTCACTACGTAGCCCAGGCGGGCCTTGAACTTCTGATCCTCCTCCTGTCTCAGCTTTCTGTGTGCTGGGATTGCAGGTGTGCTTTATGCCTGGGATGAGGGAGCTGGGAATGCACACCCTCCACCTGTGCATGAATTGTGTCTCCATGCTCCCCTGTGAACCAGCAAGGGCCTACTTGACCTTTGGGGTTCTGTCTCGTGTTAGCTTTGACTTCTTGGGCACATAGCACCCTGGGAATGTGGCTGTGTCTGGACTTGTTGGCTGAGCTATGCAGTGTGGGGACAGTCACCTCTGGGCTTGGCTCTGGCAGTGGTGGAACTAATCAGGGGGTCTCTCACTGAACCTGGAACTTGACATTTTGGGTCGACTGGCTGGCCATCAAGCCCCAGGATCTGCCCTTCTCTGTACCCCAGCACTGAGGTGGCTGCTGAGAGCCTTCATGGCCAGCTTGGATGTGCGTCCTGGGGACTGGACCCAGATCCTTGTGCTTTTGCTGCGAGCACTTTTCCACCTGAGCTGTTTTCCGAGTCCTGTCTGAGTAAGTTCTACGGGCCAGCCTTGGGTAGGTTCAGAGTCTCTTATGAGCCCCCTGCCTGCTACTAGCATAGTAAATAAATAAAGAAGATCAAAAAGTGGAGGGTTGGGAGAAGGCTCAGTGGGTAAAGAGCTTGCCGTGCAAACATGAGGACCTGAGTTCGGGTCACCAGTACTCAGGGAAAAGCCGGAAAAAGCTGGACATGGTGGAGCGTAATCTACTGAGTCATTTTCCCAATTCCTTCTCTTCTCTTAAGCTAGTATTTAAAAAGAAACTCCAACAACTTCATGCCCCATGTTGTATTTGATATTCTCTAAAGCCTCAAATATTCAAGACTGATGGCTCAGTGACTGAACTGGACTCAGCCTCATTCCATCCCCAAGCCATGGGGACAGCAGTGGGACCTTCCTTGTCTGTTTTAAGAATGCTTTGTTTATTTGTTTGTTTGTCTTGAGACCTTGAACTGGAGACCTTCCCACCTCTGCCTCTTGAGTGCTGGGCTCAGAGGCTGGACCTCCACCACTACCTCTTCCTTCATTTTTTTTATTTGCCTGTCTCAACACAGCAGAAATGCCTGGTTTGGAAGTATGTGGTTCTATTTATGGGAAAATTAAACACATTTAAGAGTAAATTAAATTAGAGGATTCGCGATCATTAGCTAAGTAAATTATTTTTTTTAAAGTAATGAACCAGGCATGCATGGTACAGCATGAGGCGGCATGCTCAGTAAATATTTGTCGGTGGGAGCGATCATTTTATGAGCCAATCAAGTGGTACAGAATGGAATTATTTGCTTCTGAAACTAATGAGGTAACTGTGGGGCAGTAAGGGCTGCTAAAAATAACCTTTGTGTTTATAAAATTCCCCAAACCGAAGGAGTGCTCCATCCTGGGTCTCAGCCAGGGAGGAGGCCTGGGGACAGGTGGCACACTGTACCCTGGGTGTCATCTAGGAGGCTGCATGACCTTGGTGAAGACTGTCCTGCAGCCTGTGAGCATTTGTCAGCACTGGGAGCAGACTGGGCCCTGCTGCGGACCTGCCTCGGCCACTTAGGGAGGGTGCTGGTGTATAAAACTGGGTGCCTCCAGAGGACTGCGTAGATAAAACTGGGTGACAGTTGGTATAGGGTGTGGGGCCAGTCAGAACCTAGGTCTGCATGATGGGGGAGGGGAAGTCAGGGGCCTGAGAGACTGAGGGTGGGGCTTGAGCCCTCATCTGGTGTGCTTAGGTCCTGGGAAGCCACAGAGGGTTGTACATGTGGCATGAGAAAGGACCAGAGTGGGGACCCAGGGCCTCTTTCTCCACAATGTGTAGAAGCTTCATTGGAAATGTGGCCTCTAAAGAGGCACTGAGGTCATCGGCTACCAGCTCAGGTCGTCTATCTGGGGTGCACCCTGGCCCAGAGATATGACCTTGAACCTCAGCTGCCTCCCTCGTGCAGGAGGGAGATTAAAATTCCACCTACTGAGTTCTTGAAAATAATAAGCAAAAGCCAGGCGTGGTGGTTCTCAGCCCTCAAGAGGCAGCCTCAGCTGGACAGGCCAGCCAGGGCTACGTAGCGAGACCGGCCTCAAAAGTCTCTAAAACAACAGCAAAATCAGCCTGGTGTGGTAGCACAGGCGTCCAGCCCCTGGAAGGCAGAGGAGGAGGATTGCAGCAAGTTCAAAGTCAGCCTGGTCAACATAGTGAGTTCCAAGCCAGCTGGAGCTACGGAGCAAGACCATCTCAAAAATCCGTAAAAGAGCAACAGCAAAAATTGAAAACATAATAACCGGGATGATGCCAGCTCTGCATGCGTGTTTGGGGCTGCGGTAGGAAAGCACACCAGCTGACTTGAAGAATGGGCCTTCCCTTGGTCCCTCCTCTGTAGTGACTATGGGCCAGGATGTGGCAGGACCATGTCACATGGCGGTCTTCTGGTATATCTTGTCTCTCTGTCTTCCTGTGGCCTTCCCTCTCTGTATCTAGTTCAAGCGGCTCCCTCCCCATCCATCTGCTATGATTTCATTGTAAAGCATATCTTCAAATATCCTGTTTTCTTTTCTTTTTTTTTTTTCCTGAGACAGGGTCTCCCTGTAGCCCCAAACTTGATATGTAGATCAGGCTGGTCTCCTTCTCGCAGAGATCCACCTGCCTCTGCTTTCTGAGTGCTGGGATTACAGACGTGTACCACCATGCCCAGCTCAGATATCCTGTTTTCTTTTCTTTTTTTTTTTGGTCTTTTGAGACAGGGTCTCCCTGTAGCCCCAGCTGGCCTGGAACTCACTATGTAGACCAGGCTGGCCTTGAACTCACAGAGATCTGCCTGCCTCTGCCTCCAAGTGCTGGGACTAAAGGCATGCACTACCATACCCAGCCAAATACCCTATTTTCAAACAGGTACATTCTCAGGTCCCAGGAGGACATGAATTCTGGGGGACACATGCTCAACCCACAGTAACTAGGGCTCTGTTAGTTATCACAATTTCCTTTTATCCCCTCAGGGTCTCATGTAGTCCAGGCTGGCCTCAAACTCACTATATAGCTAAGGATAGCCTTGAACTCTTGATCCTCCTGCCTCTACCTCCCCAGTGCTAAGGATGGCAGGCCTGTGCCACCACACCTCTGTTATCGCTGCTATTTTCAGAGACAAGGAAACAGTAGGGAACAGATAGAGCAGAGCTGTTTGTATGTTATCTGGACCTCGCACCCTGTGGTTCCTTTAGAAGGACTCCTCTTCAGTTCCAGTGGGAGGAGAGGAAGGATTAGCTTTTGTTGATGAGAGAAACTGAGATGTTTGTGCCCAAGAAGCCCTTAACATCCCCCTGCTGTGTCATTTTGTTTTCTATAAATTTTCAATTGTAAATAGTAAATTTTCTGACATACATATCCATAAAATAAAAGGCACACCCTTGCGAGCCTTGGGAAGCTGGGTGAGCTAGCACAGTACCCCGGCCTGTTCTTAGGGGAGAAGAGGTGCTTAGGGTCCTGAAATGCCAGTGTCGCCTGTGAGTGCCGAGTACCATGTACCCGGTGTTGATCTCGGCTTAAGAAGAAAGACACTACACATGGGTACATGTTTCCTGTAAAAAGTCTCACTGAACTTGTTTGACAGGTGCAGGCAGTGTGTCATTAAACACAGGCGAGGCCTGCTGTCATGAGGCTTTAAATAGCACTTGCCATTCTGCCTATGACAAGCTTGCTGAGCAGAGCGGAGTGGCGGGTGTGACATCCAGGTTGATCTTCCTCCTCTCGCTGTCCTCTGCTCAGCACAGGAAGCAAATGATCTTGTGCTCTGAAGGTGGGAGAGATGCTCAGAAATGTGAGGGGCTTCCCGTGTGAGGGCTTTGTGGCCAGTTGTCACGGGGGCGTCCATCGTTAGTCCCGATACCCGGGGGACTGGAACTTTTCCTTTCCTTTCCCTCCTCCCTCCCAGTCTCCCTCCTCTGAGTCTCACTATGAAAGCCAGGCTGGTCTTGAACTTGAGACCCCTTGTCTCTTCCTCCTGAGTCCTGGATCAAAGGTGAGCTTCATGGTGCGCTGTAGAAGCTTCAGCAGGAGACCTTTGCACAGTCAGCAGGGCACTGGGCTGAGCTCAAAGAAGCCTGTGTTGTGGACCCTGCTGAATGTTGGTGCTTTGGATCCTGACGCTTCTGGTCTGACTCTGAGAAGGCCAAAGCTTTATGTGGGTCACATGTGATTTGGTGCGTGTCATCGGGCCACCATTATGTTGGACAGGAGTACCTTGCATGGTACATGATAGACCTGGGTTCTCGGAGCACCGACCAAGAAGGTGTTTTGGTGTGACATGGTGGCTGGTAACTTAGCTTCATCCCTTCTTCAAGACCCTCCACTCCCACGGTTTCTCCTGGTGAATGCCACAAACACTTTGAACAAGCTTCTTGTGAAGATACAGGCTCGTTTTTGGCAGGAGATCAGTATGTAATCTGCTTCATGTGTGTTACTGTTCAAAGACACCTTCCTTAGTCTGTAGTGCTGACAGCTGGGTGTGGAAGTGGAGAGGCCAGAAGAACCAGGAGTTCAAGGTCATGCTTTGGCTACATAGTGAGTTCAAGGCCAGTCTGGGATTCAGGAGACCTTGTCACAAAACACAACAAAACATGGACACACACACCATACATACCACACAGACACACCAGACAGACAGATACACATACATCATACACATATACATCACACACACCACACACACCACACACCACACATATCACACACCACACACTACACACACATACACTGCACACCACACACCACACATATACCACACACCATACACACACCACACACATACCACACACACACACCACACACAACACACACACAACACACACATACCACACACACTACACACACATCACACATCACACACCACACACCACACACATACACATATACCGCACACATACCACACTCCCACACACATACCACACAACACACACACCACACACATCACACATCACACACCACACACCACACACACACACCGCACACATACCACACTCCCACATACACATACCATGCACACATCTCACACACACACACACACACACACACGGGCACAGGCACACCACACACACACACACACACCACACACACATACCACACACCACATACCACACACGTACCACACTCCCACATACACACACCATGCACACATCTCACACACACACACACACACACATAGGCACAGGCACACCACACACACCACATACCACATACCACGCACTACACACACACCACATGTATACACACACACTCCATACACCACACACCATACACATACCATATATCACACACACACCACACACATACCACACACCACGCACACACACACCACACACATCACACACACACCACACACATACTACACACCACGTGCACACACACCACACACATCACACACACACCATACACGTGCGCACGCACACCACACCCACTGTGCCTCTGTGATGTGCTCCTCCGTCAGGCTACTGTGGTCCTGTGCTTATGAGCACTGGCCACTTCCCTACTGGGTCCATTAGGAACAGTAGTCACCAGCCAAAAGCACAAAAATGCAAAGAACATGGCACTAAATAGACCGTGAAATGGACACTTGCTCATGGTCAAGGGTGGAAATGAGGAGACAGGTCACCTTGTTTGACTTCAGCGGGGCTCGGCACCTCAGGAACTCATACTTCCCACCTCACTGAGTGTCCCCCCAACAGCTCATCTGGTTTGTGTTCCCCATGTCCCTCAGTAGCATCAGGAGGCCTCGTGGAGTGACAGCCCCACACTATTTTAGATGTCTATACACATGTCTGTGATGCACTCGTGATGAAATGGGCCACTAGTATTCAGAATGCACCTGTGGGGAGCAATACTCAGCTATAGTTATAATTACGACCAATAAGAACAAGTTGGTCACCGTTACCAGCCTGGCTCTACAGACAGCTTCAGAGTGCTGAGATGGCTCTGAAACCAGGCAGAGGTCCTGCGGCCTTGGAAAAGAGGATGGGCAGTAGAGCGAGCTCTACCTTGGCTTCTCCACCCCCAACTCTAGAACCTGTTTTTGCAAAAGGAAAAACAAAACCAAATAAAGGCCCAGGCCTGCTGCTGGTGCACACATGTGCTCCCAGCTCTGGACAGGCCGAAGCAAGAGAATCAGGCCTTTGGACAGCCCTGGGCAGATAGGAGGTGCTGTCTCCAACAAACCCAAACTGAAACACAAAACAAGTGGTTTGGCTTGGTTTAAACTGCTTCTGGAATTTGAATTCTGTTGTCATGGAAACCTTAGCCCGCTCAGGTTTGGTCTTCTGTATACTTGACAACCACGAGATGCCCAGTCACCCATGCCCATGTCATGTCACCTTCCCCTGGGGCCCTGAGAGAAGGTAGACACCCCCATTCCTGGTCTCCAACCCAGACCCCAAAGAAGCTGGTCTGGCTGGGAGTTGTTTGCTCAGTTTCCCACCAAGTCCCACGGGTCAAGTTACCCCATCGAGCCTCCCCGTCCCCACTCTCAGAGCCACCAAAGCATCTAGAGAGCAGCTGGCGGTAGGCTGAGGCTCCATGGTGGTCATGAAGCTGGGCCTGATGTGGTCAGTGGCGCTATCTCAGAGCAGCCCTGGCCTCTGTGGTTTCCTTAGAGCCATCTTCCCGTTTGCAAGTCATGGTGGTGACCCTCTGACCCTTATATGACACATGTGTGTCTCCACCTGCCTGGCCAGTGCCCGTGGCTGATCGCTGGTGGGTCTGCAGAACGCTCCTGACAGTTCCTCTGATGCACGTCCCAAGAGTGAGTAGCTCCTTGTCCTCCTCAAGAGATGTCAGGCTCAACCAGTCCTGGGGACGCCTTGCCATGTGGGCATTGTTTTACAAGACTGAACCCCAGGCTGGCCTTCTCCTGAGAAGATGACAGGGTGCTGGCGTCAGGGTGATGGGGAAGGGCATCCTCGGTCATCCAACGGCCCAGGGGGATGAGGGTCTGATTTGGGGAGATGAAACTTTCATCACTCTGGTGGGTTATGTGGGGACACTATCAGTACAAGTTGTAGTTAGGATGTGTGTGCATGCATACGTGTGTGTGTGCGTGTGTGAGGAGGGGTCTGATGGGAGATTTTCCCTGTAATGATCATGGCTTCTGTCCATCCCTTGTAACTGGCTGGACTTGACCTGTGTCAGTCACTCTTGATACTACTGCACCAGAACTTTGGTTGGTCTTGTGTTTAATGTTTTAAAAGTATTTGTTGTGTGTGTGTGTGTGTGTGTGTGTGTGTGTGTGTGTTTGTGTATATGTGCATGTAAATGTGCTACAGCAGGCTTTGGAGGTCAGAGGACAACTTGCAGGAGTCATTTCTTTCCTTTTATCATGTGAGTCCCAGGTTTGGAACACAGATCATCAGACTTGGTGGCAAGCGCCTTTACCCGCTGAGCCATCTTGTCAGCCTGATGGTATCCTTGGAGCAGCTGCTGGGAGGTGTTTTGTGTTGGCCAGGCCTGAGGGGGAATCCCAGCCTCAGTGGCCACTCTGATGGTCAGTCCAACATGAGAGTTGGCACAGCTGAGCCAACGTCCTCTTGACATGTTTTCTTTTACAGTGGAGGAAAACAGAGCCCAGAGGGATTAAACAACCTGTCTCAGGTCACTCAGCAAATGGGAACAGGAGGCAGGAGCTTGCTTACCCAGCAATCTAGGTCCATGCTCAGTGCTCCTATCACCACCACCCTGGGCTGCAGGGGGCAGGTATGATGATGTCCCCTATGTGTGGTTCTGACATCAGTGAGCGCTGTCTTTGGGGGCAAGGCGAATTCTTAGTGTCTTAGTTACTTTATGTATTTTTAACACAAAATACCTGACACAGCAATTTATAGAAGGGTTTATAGGATGGGCGAGGTGGCGCACATCTTTAATCCCAGCACTTGGGAGGCAGAGGCAGGGGGATCTCTGTGAGTTTGAGGCTAGCCTGGTCTACATAGTGAGTTCCAGTCCAGCTGGGGCTACAGGGAAACCTTGTCTCAAAAAGGCAAAAAAAAAAAAAAAAAAAAGAGAAGGGTTTGTATTGGTTTATCATGAGCGTACCATCCATCCTGGCCTGGCATGCAGTGGGAGCAGCTAGTTACATTATATCACAGTCAGGAAGAAGAGAGACTTGAACACTACTGCCCAGCGTTAATGAGAGAGAGAGAGAGAGAGAGAGAGAGAGAGAGAGAGAGAGAGAGAGAGAGGTGAGGCATGTGTGAAGGTCAAAGGACAACTTGCAGGAGTTGGCTCTCTCCTTCCACCTGTGGGTCCCAGAATCAGAGGAATCAAACTCAGGTCTTCAGGCTTTGCAGCAAGCACCTTTACTGGCTGAGCCATCTCACTGACTTCCCAGTAATCCTCCTGTTTCAGGGTGCTGGGAGTGCAGATATGAGTCATGGAGCCTGACTGGAGTTGAGGTTTGAAGGATTGCCTTGCGGGAAGGAAGGAGCCGGTGCTGGCTTGGTTCTGCCTCCCTCTCCCTCCTTCTCTTTCTGTCCCCCACCAGGCCCAAGGCCATGAGTGCTTCCAGAACTTTCTTAGATGTGTGTGTCTTCTCTGGCTGCTGTGATGGGGCGCTCACCACTGAGTTGGTTGAAATGTGACCATCACTACTGTGCCGCTTACCCTGCCCCGGGATGTCTCTGCTGGAGTCGGGAGGCTCCCCTACTCCAGCCTGCAGCAACCTCTGTGCTCATGGGGAAAGCAGGTGGCAGGCGTGGATAGAGGACTGCTTCTGAGCCCATGGAGCTGGTCCTGAAATCTCTGGCTCCACTCCCAGCCTCTCCCACTGTCCTTCAGGGTAGGGGACTTTCTGGGTACAGAATGGAGTGGGACGGGACAAGGGAAGGGGGGATTAGAGAGCAGGAGACTTTCTGATGGGACTTTGGGGGCACACTCCCTCCCTATCCCTGGTTTGTGAGACCCTAACCTGCCATCGTCCATCGAAGAAAGATGTGTCCCTGATCGCTCTTAAGTCCCCCACTTGCTGGGAACACAAGGATGGAAGGAAGGCTGGGTCCTCTCCTTCCACCTGGCAGGACAGCCACCTTCCAAACTCATCTCTGAGGCTACCTGCCCAGGGAGCCTTCCTGTACCATCCCACAGGCCTTCCTTACCCATTCACCCCCACCTCCTGGGTACCTGCTGGGTGTCACAGCCTCCTTGGGTTCTCCTGGGCTGTGCCAGGGATGACTTTTGTGGGTGTCTGCTAGTTGGATGCACAGACATGAAGTAGGCCAGGCCCAACCTGATTGTACTGTGAAGTCAGGCGGGGAGACGTGGGTGTGAGTGAATACAACCGACCTGCTCTCCAGCCCTGCCTCCCACCTCCCTCCAATGTCCATTGTAGAGAGAAGGGTCTAGGGTTTAGCATGTACAAATGTAGAGTTAGAATCCAGCCTCTGCCGAGATATCATCTGTGAGCCCCTAAGACTCCCAGGTACCAGATCTCTCATCAGGGAAGTGATGGTAGCCACACAGCCTGTTCCCCGCCCTCCCCTGCTTCCAGAGTGCTTGGCTGCAGGCTTGTGCTGTGAAACCTCCGCATCCTCAGAAAGCTGTAGGAAGAGACCCATTTCTGCCACGTGGGCCCTGCTTCCTCTTCAGAGACCACCACACTGTCTCTAGTGCTGGGCCTGAACTCTCCTCAGAATCTCTACCCCGCTGTTATCTGTCTGTTTGCCCCTGGTGTTAACTCTTAAAAAATTCCTTACTCTCCAACAACCCACCTCAGTGTCCCTCTTGAACCCCCATTTGAGACCTTTCAGGACAGAGAAGGTGTCCTTGGCAACAGAACTCCTGTGCAGCTGAGGTGGGGCAGGCCTTTGGCATGTGGGGGTTCACTTGGTGGTTGCTTGTAGGGGACAGAAGAGACCCCAGAGAGAGCTTCCTTCCAAACAGGAGGCGGAGCTATGGTGAGCTGTCCAGGGACAAGTTGTGAGGCCACCCTCTGGTCTCCAGCAGTGATGATGACTGGTGTTCACACACACACCCTGGTCCCTGAGGGGAGTCAGGACTGTTCAAATTGGGAGGCTGGTGGGGAGATACAGGTGCCCCTCAGGGGATGGGAGGAGTATGGGTTCCTGAGGGGTACTCTGAAAGTCCCCAGCTGGACAGGCTTCCAGCAAAAGGCAGAGGAAGCCTGCCGTGAGCAAGGTGGGCCTCAAGGAAGTCAGTGGACAGTGTGTGCATTTGAAAATGCCCACACAGCTCTTGAGAACACCTGAAGGTCAGGGGCAGGAAGACACATCAGTCCTGGTCGATTAGGGGGGCAGGGGGTGGCCTTGGGGACAAAGAGGAGACACAAGGTTTCAGGAGAAGGAAGGATTATGGGGCACAGCTGTGATGGGAAAGGTCACGCAATTAGCGCACTTGTGTCTGCTCTCTGTGAACTGTTAAATAGCCAGGTGGGAGCGAAAGCTGGTGGAGGCCTGGTCCGTGGGGTAGCTCTATCCTGCAGGAGGTCCTATGGTGTGTACACACAAAAAGTGATTTGTGTGTGTGGCGGGGGTGTTCTCTAGAAGTCTAGAAGTCTAGCTGCTGAGCCTCAGTGTCCTAGAGTGTGACCTGTGGCAGCCCAGCGGGAGGGGTGTTCTTCACAGAGAGATTAGACTGGTCTTCCCTTTTGTTTAATGTTTTTCTGTGGTGGAACCCAGGCCTGACCGTTTCAATAGCTGTTGAATGGCCAGTGAGAAACTTTCTGGCCGTCTGCAAGGCTGGGACAGCTGGCCTCTCCTGCAGGTTCCCTTCTAGGCCCTGTGACAAGATACCAGAACCCTAGCGATTTGAACAAAGCACATCAGTCACTTTACAGATGTGGAAGTCAAATGTGAGGTGAGCGTGGGGCTGCAAGCCTTCTAGAGGCTCCCACGAGACTCCATCTCTGACCTCTTCCAGTTCCCAGAGGCACCACCTTCTCCCTCCACCCGCTCAGCTGTGGACTCCGCATCCTCTGGCCTGTCTCAGCTCCTGGGCCGCGGCTCCTTCTCCTCCTGCCTCAATCTCATGGGGCCACAGGGATCACCCGGGTCACCCCATCACACGGGCAGAGACCTCTCTTGTCACAGAATGTCCCAGGCTTCTGGGATCAGGACGTAAACATCTTTAGAGTGGGAGTGCTGTGCAGCCATGCAGGAGGCCTGGTTCCTCATCTGGGACTCCTGCCCCAGAGGCCTCAGATGGGTGCTGTGGGTGGTGAAGGTCAGTCACTGTGGGTTGGATGGGTGGAGTGGCTTTTTGAGTGTCTATGTGGGAACGCAGTTTTCCAGAATCCAGGACCAGTGGTCTCCCCCTGCCCCCACGCCTTCCCTAAAGCAACTGCTCTCAGCAAAAGAAAAAAAATGATCCCCGCCCCAACTGCACCTCATTTTACTGCCGCAGCGCAGACGGCCGCTAGAGGGCGCTGTGCCCCCGGCGTTGCCCTCTGTGCCCTGCGCAGGGCTCCCAAGGCAGGTGTGCAGCGGGGCCCTTTCTGTTGTTGATGACTTAATGGTTTAATCTCTTTATTTTCGAAGCAGAGCTGCTTCCGACTTCCCTGGGTACAAGGGGACATTACCGATCAGATTAATTAATACGAGATCCACCGCTCAGAAACCCCCCACATTGGCTCTGCAAACTTATTTCTTGTTGCCGTTTCTAGAAGTCTCTGGTTATGAGCTCCTATTTCTGTCGGTGTCGAATCTCACGGGCTCGGCTCACCGCAAATGACAGGCGGGTTTGTCTTCAGCCTGCCTCGGTGGGTACCTTGTGCAGCTTTCCACGAATGGCCTGGCCCAGAGGGACCACGGCTCTGATAGACACAGGCGGGGAGGTGAGACTTTCTTTAGGGCTTCATGCCCTGCTTCTCCCTCTGCAACTCTGTCTTTCCCTTTATCATGAGTTAGTGACGGGTTTTCCGTGACCAGTGATTGAAATTGCTTTGAAGTGCTCTCGAAAAGTGAGCACAATTGATTGGAAAAAATATGACAAGTGCATCCCTCAGAAATCAGGGACCCAGAGCCTCAAAGCAAAGGACTGTGGAGGGTGAGTGTGGACTGTGGCTCAGACGCAGGCATCATTGGGCAACCGAACCCGGAGTGGGAACCAGGAAAATGGATGGAGAACAGGAGAGCCTTTTTGGGCTGCAGGGTGGCCGTCTTCAGCCTTCAGTCAGAGGCGGGTGTTGAGCTGGGAGGTGAAGTGCTTCCACACCAACCGGGATGAAATGGTGACTCTGGCCTGGCAGAGTGGCGCACACCTGTAATCCCAACACCTCGGAGCCTGAGGCTGGAGGCTTAAGAGTTCCAGGCCAACCTGGGCTACATCGAAAAACCCTGTTTCCGAAAAAAAAAATAACAACTCAAGGCTGGGAACAGAATCCAGTGTATGAGACTCTGGGTTTGACCCTAGTGGTGACCGGAACACACCTGTAGCTGAGCTCCCCTGGGCCTCCTGCTCACCTCACACCACCACCCCACCTGGCAGCTTCTCCCCAACTCTTCCTTTCCCTCTGCCATGTAACTGCATTTAAATTTCACCCCAGCCTTGAGGGCCTTACGTCCTGAGCCCCCACAGGCCCTGAGCTTGCATCTCTGCCCCTCCTCCCCCCATCGTGACTCTCCCTGTCATCTTTGACAATGGTGACTCCAGCATAGTGCAGGGACTCTGAGAGGACCCAGTGGTTTTTACAACACCAGCTGGGGTATGCTGTGCTGTGGGCTGCAGGCTGTGTCTCCATCCACACCCTGCCCCCCGCCCGTCACCAAGCCTGATGTGTGTCTGGTGGGGACCCGTAACTCTGTATAAACACCTCACTGCCTGAGCAGAGAATTCAGGGTCTTCCTGGTAAGTTGAGTCTGGTTTTCAAGGTGGACTTTTCGATGTCTGGATCCTCTGAGATCTGTGACCTTGTCACCTGCTTTCTGGGTCACTTGTGTAGTTGCTATGTGAGGCCCTCTGCACCTGGCACAACTGAGGCTTCCAGAACTGTGGTTCTCAGTTTGGTTCAGGTGGAGTGATTGAGCCCAGTAAATGCCAAATGTGCCCTGGTGAATGGGGTGGGTGAGACGTAACACCCTCAGCCATTTCTCCTGCCACCCTTGCTGTAGGCAGTTGCCACGACAACCATGTGATCCTGCCCAGTCATCACCCCAATGAGGAACAGTGTGCCCGTGGTCATGTGACTGCTCTGTGAGGCTCCTGAAGCCCCTGCTCTTTTTCTTTGTCTGACCTGGAGGGACCTGGATTAGGGGCTCAGAAGAGGGAGATGACGTTTTGTCCAAAGATGTGGAATTGACCCTGGAGGTAGTAGGGGACTGTAGTAGGCTGTGGAGAAGGAGGGGCTGGATGGCCAGTGTCCAGAGAGCACAGTGAGGTGGGTTGGAGGAGGGGATACCCAGGTGCTAGAGACCAGCAGAGGCTCCTGCCTGCCTCCCGCTGGTCTGACCACCATCCAGCCTTGATTCTCCCTGCTGTGTTCAGAGAGTGAACTAGAGAACTGGCTTTGTGTGTAGAGAGCCAGCCAGGCTTGCTTTTATCCCTAAAGGACCAGTCCTCTTTGAGAGAGGAGGCCTGGGGCCCCTCCCGTGTCCTGATTTAGCCCGCCCAGGGGGCCCATATGGTAAACCTGACATTTCACAAGGAACTTTTATTCCTATTCAAGTGACTTTTTTTTCTGTAGTTCTAACATTTTTCTGATCACCCTGGGGACAGAGGGGAAGAAAAAGACTGTGTTTCTAGGTTGAGGGAATTATCTGTTTAACCCTGGCTCCAAGCTTCAGACACACACACACACACACACACACACACACACACACACACACCTGATACCAGACCACATGTGGTGTTTGGACCTGGTTTCTGAGACAGGTGTGTTCTGCCTGGTGTGGGATGGGGGTTCTCTGGGACACCTATTATAGGCAGCTCCCCCCCCCCCCCCCCCCGCCCGGGTGAAGGAGGCTGAGCCAGGTCCAGTTGCGTCCCTGATGTCCCCTAATCGAAGGGTAGGTCCTGTCCTCATTGAGGGGTCTTGATGACCCATGGCTGAGGCACTAAGGTAAGCCTTGATGGGAGGCCTCTTTTCCACTCTGTTAAGTGGTCAGAGGTGAACTATGGATTGAAAACAGCCTCCTCCATCCTGGGTAGCTTCTCTGGCTGAAACCCTCTGCTTGTCTGTGTTTCGCTGTGACTATACACGCCTGCTCAGGTGTGTTCATCCTGTGTATTTACCACATGTGCATCCTGGGCCAGGTTTTGTGATGAGTGTGAAACCAGGTTCTGGACCTGGGGGCAGGGAGGTGACTGTGCCCCATGAATATACAGCTGAAGCAAGACTTTGCCATCACCATATGTACTGTGGGAACTATGGGACCTTGGGAGGGGCCACGTCTGGCACGTCTGAGGAGGGTGAGGTGTGCTTTGTTGTGTGGCCAACAGTCACTTGGTGGTGGGGGGCCGTTATTTGGCTTACAGGTTACAATCCATCATCAAGGGACACCAAGGCGGGAACTCAAGGCAGAAACTGAAGCAGAGGCCATGGAGGAGTGCTGCTCACTGGCTGGCTTCCCCTGGCTTGCTCAGTCACCTTTTTATACAGCCCAGGACCACCTGCCCAGGGACGGCACCGCCCACAGTGGTCTTGGCCCTCCTACATCAATTAGCAATCAAGAAAATGCCTCACAGATGTGGCCATAGGCCTGACTGATGGAGGGACTCCCTCAACCGAGGTTCCTTCTTCCCAGGTGTGTGTAGGCTTATGTCAAGTTGACAAATAACTCTGATATGTGATGTGAAGTGAGAGGCCATGTCAGGTGTGGCCCACAGGGCTGGGCTGTGCGGGAGGGATGTGTGAGGGCCATGGCTGGATTGGTGGGAGGTGGGTCCGTCATCTTGAGTCTTTGGAAACCACTCTAGAGCCCTTGGGCTTCATTCTGCAGTTGTACCATGGGAAGGACATGGGCAGCTTGTGGTGCTGGAAGGATCACAACGTCCAACAAGTCCCCCTCCACTTAAAGTGACAGAAAGCCCGATTCTCGGTGGCTTAGCAACAGAGTGATTCATGGGTGCATTTGACTGAAGGCCTGGCGTCAGGTACAGCTTGATCCAGCACACAGCTAGTGTCATGCACTCAGTTCTCCTCCCTTCGCCTGGAACCCGCTTTCTAGCTCCATGTGGTGACATGACATGATGACAGCCCCCCCTCCCACCACCCCCGAGTCCTTTCTGGGCCAGGGCCAGTGGGGAAGTGCCTGTCTCACTCCGTGTTCCCAGAGGGTCCTTTCTGTAGCCCACTGACTCTCACTAGGCCATACCTGCCTGACGTGTTCCTGGGAGCACAGTCTCCTGTTGGTTTCAGCCTGGGCATCTGTTCCCTGCTGGGGTTCAGACACACAGCTGAGAAGTGAGGCAGGAGTCTCCTCGTGGAGAAGCAGAGTTTGACTGGAAGATGGTGAATGGACACAGGGAGAAAAAACAAAACTAATGGTGCCTGGGAGAGGCACCCGCAGAAATGGCAAGGTGGGGATGATGCAGGGGTGTGTGGGGGCTCCGAGGGAGGAGGACAGGGCCACCAGGGCTCAGTGGCTGCCCTGGTGCCTCCCACCCACCCCAGGATCCAAGAGGCAGATTGGTGGGTGGGTCGCAGGATAGCACCGGAACCCTTCCCCTATGTTCCAGGCATTCAAGTTGGTCCCGCATTCCTTGACTGGGTGGCCTGTGCCAGGCTCTGCTCTCCCCAGTTCCCCCTCCTCCGTAGATGATTGTGTCCCCAAGCTGAACAAAACTGTGGCTACCCTGAGGGTCCAGAGTTTTTTCTGTCATTGAACCCAGTTGGTGCTTTCTTGTAGAACCAACTGCCACATCCTTGGCCCCACTAGGCCCCAAGGGTGCCTTGTCAGAACATCTCTACTTTCCACTCCTTCTTTTTAAAAAGTATTTTATTCATTATTTTTATTTTATGTGTATGAGTGTATGGCCCGCATGTAAGTGCATCCATGTTGTGCAGTGCCCTGGGAGGTCAGAAGAGGCTGTTGGATCTCTTGGAAGTAGAGTTACAGACGGTTGTTAGCCACCATGTCGGTGCTGAGATTCGAACCTGGGTCCTCTGCAAGAGCAGTCAGTGCTCTTAACCATTGAGTCATCTCTCCAGCCCCTTTCCACTCCTTTTTAAATATTTTATTTATTATTTTTATTTTACGGGTATGAATGCATTGCCTACGTGTATGTAAGTGTACCCATGAAATGCAGTGCCCTCAGACGTCGGAAGAGGGCATTGGAGCCCCTGGAACTGGAGTTAAGGATGATTGTTAGCTACCATGGAGCATTCCTGGGACTCGAACCCAGGTCCTCTGCAAGAGCAACCAGTGCTATTAACAGCTGAGCCATCTTTCCAGCCCCTACTCCTTTAATTAATTAAGTAGAGCTGCTTGTAGGACGAGGCATGGGTGAGGGGTCATTTACAAGCACAAGGGCACCTAACCAGTGGCTTCATCACTGAAGAAACTGTCTCTCCCCCCAGCAACACTTAACTGTCAACAGCTCCTCAGGGAAGGGCAGGGCCTCATGAGCCCCTCCCTCTTTTAATCTTTATCTTATCAAGAATATTATAGGAGGTTCCTGTCTCCTCACCTCAATCACCCTGTTTTAGAGGTACTGTGGCCTGAGTTGGAGGCCAGTCAGGCTGACGTATCCAGTTCCAGGCTAGCTAGGGCTACACAGTGAGACCCTGTCTTAAACACATACACAAAACAAAACAAACAACCAGGAGACAGAGTCTCACATAGTCCAGGCTGGCCTTGAATTTGCTTTGTGGTCAAGGAGACCTTGAGCTCCAACCTTCTAGCTCCTTGGTGTTGTGGGGTTACAGGGGTGTGCCATCATGCCCAGTGTTTTCTGTTCTGTTTTGTTTTGTTACTCTGGAGATTGAATGCGGAGCTTCAGGCATGCTAGGCAAGTACTCTCTGCTGACAAGTCCCGGATCCTGCCTGTCAGGAAGTTCAGCGCTGGGGTGTGCTCTGTTCATCGCTCATTGTGTGCACTGGTTCCTTTGGAGTGTTGTTTGAGCCCATGCAAGCCTGGCTGTGGGAATGGAGATGTGCAGGTGAGTTGGAGGCAGGCCCCGCCCTGGGATCCTTGACTCTGAGCCCTTGGACACACACGTCTTTGGCAGTGTCTCCTGCTGTCGGCCATGGGCACCACTGGCCTCCTTTCCCTTGTATCCTATTAAAATGCACACACACACA
>NW_008348199.1:1973202-1996804 GCF_000622305.1 Nannospalax galili | reverse complement strand
TATTAGCATCTGGACTTATTTTGTCTTAAGAAACGAAAGGGAAGCTCGTGCCCCAGCAGAACAAGCCCATAAATCAAGTGGTTCAAATCCTTAAGGCATCTTATCGCTGGGCCTTGTCAACAGTGGGGAAACTCCTCTTAGAAATTACTGAGTTAAATGTGCCCAGGCATCATGTGCTCAGTACATCTGGCCACGGCCTTTGTAAGAAAACAAGTCCATCCCCCTCAAATAGCAGCCCCGATGGACCTCGTGATGGTGGAGATGGTTTCTTTGATGGTCTGCCACACGGATGGCTAAATGTCATTCACTCTTTCTTGTATCTGGGTCCACAGCAGCAGTCACCGCCCCCCCCTCAGGCCCTCAGCCTTTCTGCATCCCATCCTGGGTGGCGCATCGTCCATCCTGCGTGTGGTCTTGGGAAACTCAGTGCCAAGCTTTGCCATCGCGGCTCCCCAGAGAGTCGGCCTCGCACATCAAGGCTTTGCATGTGTGATTCATCAGGGACTGCTGCCCGTCCCTTAGCCCTTCTGACCCTCCCGTCTGTGGACGTCAGAAAGGTCACTGGCAGCCGTCTGCCCCAGATGCCCAGTCTGGCGATATTTTTGCTCAATTTGGTTATTTTCAGAATCTGGCTGAAGAGCCCCTTCGAGGCAGATGAATTTAATTATTCGGATAAATTATAACTTCTGCAAAGTTAGAGAATTCATGGAAAACTCTCGTTTCTCAACCTTATTTATCAGAGGCACCCCGGGGGCCCTTGGTGCATGGAGAGGTCCTGGCACCCTCTTGGCTGGCCGAAGAGATAGGCACTGGGCTCTTTGTCTCCTGTGTTCTTCTGTGGCCCCACAGGATGCTCTGTCTTTAAAGCAGATCCGTGCAGGGTGCTGTGCAGAGGGCTGGCTAAGTGCCCCAAACTGAAGCAGATTTACTGCTGTTTTCTCAAATTCTTTTGATGTGTAGCAGGTTGGGCAGGGCCTTTTTGTGAGGTTTTTTTTTTTTTTTTGCTTTGATTATGGTACAGAGGGGGTGCGCCGAGATCCCCCCTGCCAATTCTTTGTTCTCTGTGAAAACGAAGAAGTATAGAAAGTCCCTATGATGTGACAGAAAGACGTCAGCGATGGCGTAGCCGTTGCTCCAGCCTCTGTTAGGTCTGTGCGTTCTTGTGGATCCCGCACCCACCTGGAGCATCTTCTCCGTCTTTCCAGCAGGTGTGTCTTGGTCCCCGCCCACACATTCCTGTGATCCCTCCTCACCTTTAGGGGATCCTTGCCTGATACTGTGGAAAAGAAACAAAGGGCTGCTGGAAATCTGTTTTTTTTTTTTTTGAAAGAATCTGAGTAGAAATAAATAAATAAATGGAGCCATACAAAGAAAGGATAGAAAATAAAATCAAAGGTGGGAGTACAGCACTTGGCCTGAGGTATAAATAGCCGCGCTCTTAGGAGGTGCACACCCGGCCAGGTTAGGTTCCGAATCTGTCTCCTCCCTCTGCGTTTCTGAGTCAGGAGAGGCAGCTTTTGCCCTTCTGTTTGCTTATTCATTAATTTATATTTTGAAACAGGGTCTTTCATAGCCTGGGCAGGCCTGTGACTCATCATGTGGCTGAGGATGCACTTGAGCTCCTGATCCTTCTGTCCCCACCTCCCCCCTTGCTGGGATTAAATAGTGCAGTCCTGAGTTTCACTTTTGGCTTTTTAAGCCTTGCTTTTTTAAGTCTCTGGTGAGGGCACAGGCCAGAGGCCTGCCTCTGTCACGCTCGCTCTGTTCTCTCTCTCTCTCTCTCTCTCTCTCTCTCTCTCTCTCTCCCTCCCCCCCAGGCTCCCATCCCTCCTTTCCTGGCCTCCACCTCTCTCTCCCTGGCCTCCATCTCTCTCTCTCCCTGGCCTCCACCTCCCTCTCCCTGGCCTCCATCCCTCTCTCCATGGCCTCCACCTCCCTCTCCCTGGCCTCCACCTCCCTCTCCCTGGCCTCTACCTCCCTCTCCCTGGCCTCTACCTCTCTCTCCCTGGCCTCCACCCCCCTCTCCCTGGCCTCCATCTCCCTCTCCCTGGCCTCCACCTCCCTCTCCCTGGCCTCTACCTCTCTCTCCCTGGCCTCCACCTCTCTCTCCCTGGCCTCCATCTCTCTGTCTGGCTTCCCTCTCTCTGGTCTCCATCTCCTTCCCTGGCTTCCTCTTCCCCTTCTTTACCTGGCACTTCTTGCAGCCCATTGGCCATGGCCCTTGAGATTGAGCATACCAAGGTGACCCATGTCTAGAGGGACCATGTTGGCTCTGACTCCTTATGACTGGCTGCTAGGTTGCGTGTGGACAGGGCGTTCACCTTGGAACAATGTGGACACTTGGAAAAGGAGAGGCAGCCTGTCTCCTGTGAGTCAGCGTGCTCACAAAACCGCCCCAGGTTTGGACTAGGCTCAGCCACTGCCCAGCCAGCCACCAGGCCACCCATCTTCAGATCCTAAGTCAATGACTTCTTGCATCTTTTAAGTGTGTGTACTCCTGGCAGCTGGACTAGGACTTTTAAAATCTGAGCATTCCTGGGATTAACTGAAAAGCCAGGCAGACTGGTGGTTGGCAGGGAAAAGGACACAGGCTCGGCAGGGCCGGTGGGTCCTCTGAAACTCCCCACAGGGCGAACACTGCAGACTCCTCAGGCGTAGGTCGTGATCCACAGAGGGCTCAGGCTGGGCCCCTCCTGCCATTTAGCATCTATAGGTTGCTGGGCTGGGCCCACACACTGCTTCTTCACAGACTCCAAATCCTTTCATGGCTGGTTCACTAGATGCCTCCTCCAGGCAGCCTCCTGTGGTTCTCCCTGCAGAAAGGAACCCACCCCCCATGCTTCGTCAGCAGAGACTCCCCTTACCCTCAACTGGAGCCATTTGTCAGACTCAAACCTCCTGCAACCTGAGCCAGGCACGGAGTCTCCCAGACCTCCCTGTTCCTCCACTGTGAATAGGGAGTCCTCCTAACCCTGTAAAACAGTGGGAAAACTGAGTCATAGTAAGGTGCTGGGGCCTAGCCTGAGGCCCACATACCAGTGGGCTACATCTAGCCAGTGGTTTGGTGGCCTTACCTTGCTCATAGTGCTGGCCCTGGGCCCTGTGACCATGTCCTCTCCTCCTGTCAGAGGGTCTGTATCCCCAGGGCCTTAGACAGGCAGGAACGCCCCAGGGAGAGTGCATGGAACACAGCCTCACGGGCTCTGTGCGTGCATTTCTTGTTTATTAAGGTCACACAGTCCCTGGCCCTGTTTAGTGTTGTTTTTGATGTTCAAGGGTGGTGTGGAAATTTCTGTTTTTATGTGACCCAGTTTCTGTGCTTTGACAGTGCCGTCCCCTCCCTCCTCCTGCTCTGAGATTTTGGAATTACATTCGAAGTCCTGTTCCTCAGCTACTGGGCACGTGTCCCACATTTGCGTAGGGGACTGATGTGCGTGGTGGTTATTGTTATTAATGTTTTTAATTTCATTTGTGTATGTGTTCATGCATGTACTGGTGTGTGTGTACATTTTCGGCCAGCGGTCAGCCTTATGTCATTCCTCAGGATCTGGCCACCTTAATTTTGTTATTTTTGTTTGTTTGAGACAAAGTCTCCCTATAGCCCTGGCTGGTCTTGAACTCACTATGCAGACAAGGCTGGCCTCAAAGTCACAGAGATCCGCCCAGCTCTGCCTCCTGAGTGCTAGGATTCGAGCATGTGCCAGCACACCTGTCTTTCATGGGCCTGAGGCTAGTCTAAGCCCATGGTCGGGGAGCTCCAGGAATCCACCTGTCTCTGCCTGCCAGTGCTGGGATTCTAGGTATCCCACCATGCCCAGCTTTTTACATGGGTTCTGGAGTTTGAAGTTGGCCCCAAGCTTGCACAGCCAGTGCTTTTCACTGGCCGAGCTTCCCCAGCCCTCGCTCTGGGTCTTCCTGAAGTGTCCTTGCTGTAACTGCTCTGCGTGGCTCGCCCAGCCTAGCAGGTGCCCTTGAGCAACCTTCCTCATAACCATTTCCTTTTCTTCCTCCTTGACATCAGTCACACTCACTCCTGCTTGGCTTTGGCTGAAGGGACTTCCTGGGCCACCTGTGTTTGCCTCTGGGACATCAGCAGGGCAGGATGCGGGAGACCTGGGTCACTAGGCTGTTGTGTGCAGTGTTTCCCTGGAGAAACATCTTTTCTGTCTCTACATTGCTGTAGAGTTCAAATATTTGTTAAAATTTGATGGGATTTTTTTTTTTTTTTTTGGTCTTTTTGAGACAGGGTCTCCCTGTAGCCCCAGCTGTCCTGGAACTCACTCTGTAGACCAGGCTGGCCTTAAACTCACAGAGACCCGCCTGCCTCTGCCTCCCAAGTGTTAGGACTACAGGCGTGCACCACTACGCCCGGCAAAATTTGGTGTTTTTTTTTATACTGGCCTGAGGCCTACTTGAGAGGTCTTTGTGTGTGTTAGGTAAGTAGGGCCAAGGAGTCAGGGTCCTATACCCTGACTGTGATCACTGGCTCACAAAGGCGGCTGTTGGCTTTCTCTCACACAGAGTCACAGTGAGAATTTGGGGGGGATTCAGAAATGATTAGTAGGGGCTGGAAAGATGGCTCAGTGAGATGGTTAAGAACACTGGCTACTCTTGCAGAAGACCTAGGTTCAGTTCCCAGCACCCACATGGCTGCTAACAACCACCTGTTGTAATTCCAGTTTCAGGATGTCCATTGCCCTCTTCTGGCCTCTTCTGGCACTGAATGCCAGAAACTGTAGGTGGTGATACATGCCTGTACTCCCAACACTGACTCAGCCAAAGTGGGAGGACTGGCCAAGGCCAGCTGGGATACAGAGTGATGGTGCCTGGGGCCTGTTTGGAAGCTGGTTTTCTTAGATTCCCGTTGTGTCTCCCACTGGTCCTGGTCCTGACCCTGGCTGTTGCCTCTGTACAAAGCAGATCCAAGTACCAGTGGGTGAGGGTTGGTCCCTACAGCTCTTGGCCTGGTCCCTGCAGGAGTGTGGAATCAGGAGCCTGGCTGTGGTGTGTGGGTGTTCCCTTGGGAGGTGGTCTGTTCCTGGGGGTCATTTTTAGAGAATAGTGATCAAGAAGGCTGGGGAGGGGGCAGAGGAAAGGGGACCTGTATCCAGCCTTAGCTGGTTTCTGGTCTGAGAGCAGCATCTTTAAAAATAGACATGGAGACAATGTAAAGTATAAGAATTCACTACAGCTCAATCAGCGCCTGTATCCAGCCTTAGCTGGTTTCTGGTCTGAGAGCAGCATCTTTAAAAACAGACATGGAGACAATGTAAAGTATAAGAATTCACTACAGCTCAATCAGCCTTCTGTCCCCATGTGTGTGGCCATCAACAGCACCACACGTCTGGTCATCTATGTGTTTAAGGAGGCCTGTTCATGTCTTGGAGCTACAGCCCAGGATGGGGAGGTGTATTGGTTTATTTTCTGTTGCTGTGATAGAAACACCATGACCAAGGGAACTTATAAAAGGAAGAGTTTATTTAGCTTACAGTCCCAAGGGGCAAGAGTCCATCACGGCAGGGAGGCATGGCGGCAGAGGTGGCTGGAGGAGGAGCTGAAGCTAAGCTCTCACATATTCAAACAGGCACAGGAAGCAGAGAATGACTGGAGATCTGCCAAGGCTTAAGAACTCTCTAAGCCCACCCCCATTGATGTGCTTCCTCTAGCGTGGTCATACCTTCTAAGACCCACCAAAACAGCACCACCAACTGGGGACAAAATGTCCAAATACTTGGACCTATGGGGGACATTTTCATTCAAACCACCACAGGAGAGAAGGGCAGCTCCACCTTCTCTGCCCTTGCTGGGGTGTAAACCATTGCCTACTACAGCAGCCTCAAGTAGATCTGGGCGGCTTTAGAAGCATCCAGAAGCTTCCAGAAACAGCCAGGCCCTTCCAGAAACAGCCAGGAGTTTCCAGAAGCATCCAGGAGCTTCTGGAAGCGTCCTTGTCTCAGTCACATGTTCCAAAGAGCAATAGGAACAGACTGGCAGGGCTTTGTGGGACTCAGGAGCTACTTGGTGCTGAGGGGGTGTTACATGTGCTCTGGGCCACGAAGCGGTGTTCCTTGGCCTCTCTGGGCTGTCTTCCCTGGAGGACTGTCTGAGATGCTGGATGCGTGTGGCTGTTTCTCTCTACTGTGTGGTCCCTGCATGCTGACGGGTCTCTCTTTCCCTCTCTGCCCAACAGTGACTGACCTGCAGGAAGAAGGCAAGAGCGCCATCAACTCGCCCATGACCCCCGCCTTGGTGGATGTCCACCCCGAAGACACCCAGCTAGGTACCGTGGCCGCCTGGTGACCCTGTTGTACATTCTTGGTGCGGGACACCACATGGGTGGGCGTTCGTGAACCTGAGTCTCAGTCAGGGTCGTGTTCAGAAAGATCCCTGGGGAGGAGGAGGTTCTGTCCTCGTCTTCAAGTGTAGGCTTTGTTGTCACCGTGTGTGGTGAGGCCTGTGGATTAGGACGATGTTGGAAACGCAACTGGCTAGCCCTCGCGGTTCCAGGAGCAGCCATGCAAGGCCCCACGGGGAGTGCACCGGGAGCACCTGGGCCAGGCAGCAGCAGAGAGGGAGAGGGCATTTAGGCTGGGTGTCCGAGCACACTGGCTTAAGACTGGCCGGTAGGACGGGGCATGACTCGGGGCTCGGGACTGGAGGTGTTGGGCTGAGTTAGCCGATGGCTGGCCTGGGGATAAGGGCAGGAGAGGGGAGGGAGTGTTGGTCTGCGGTGTGGGAGGCCATGAGACCTCTTAGAGGGGTAGACTGGGAAAGGGCCAGCCCTGGAGGGCAGCTTCCGTGGGAGTCTGAGAGCCTCAAGATCTCAAGATGTGAAAAGTAAAAACCAGGCACATGTCCAGATGTCTCCACCTCTGCCCTGATGTACATGCACCCCCCTCTATCCCAGCTCCGAAGAGCCACCACGGGCCTGTAGCTGGGGGTGTGGGACGTGTGAGTAGTGAAGGCCCCGGCTCCTTGCAGGATGCTGACAGGCTAGCTATCCATCTGCCCTTTCCTGGATCTGTGTCTTGTGATCCAGCCAGCATGGAAGGCAGGCATAGCACATTCTGCTTATTTCCAAACCCTGGTGCAGAGGGACGTCCTGGTCCATCCCCAGTTCTTGTGACAAGACCAGGCCAGCAGAGCTTCTGGGAGGAAGCAGGTACAGCCCAGCCTGTGGTCTAGAGCTGGTACCTTGGACTCCGGTCGGTAGGGTGTTTCCTCCTGGAGGGGCCTCTGTGCCTGCTGCTGCAGCTGAGCATCCTCACTAGCTGTCCCAGCAGGTGCTCCTGGGCTAGTCTGTGCCTAGGAAGCCGGAGTCTTCCCCCAGTCAGAGGGGCCACTGCACCCTGGCTTATGTGAGACATTAGTACTTTCCGTCCTGGCTCATGCCCGGCCCCACATCTCCATGGCCCACTCTCTTGATGAACTGCCGTTGGCCTCCCATCCATAGGAACATGGAGGAAAAACCCGCAGAGGAGGATGGGCTGGGCACGTTTTGCTGTGAAATGTAATCTTTTTGTGTTTTTGCTATTTTTTTCTAACATTTCCTTACACGTACTGTTTTGTGTTTGATGTTGCATACCGATCTGTTCCCATGCAATGTCTCAAGTGTTTTTTTTTTTTTTTGGTGCTGGCCCATCCACTACCCTGGATCTGTGTGAACCGAGGCTCAAGGCAACCTGGCGCTCCGGGTCGTCCTCAACTCTTAGGTCTCCACGGGGCACTTCCCAGGCCACTTGAGTGCCATTCTGCTGTCTTTGCACCAGGGTGATTTGGATGCCCTGTCAGCCTGGGAGGAGACGGCCAGGCAGAGTAATAGAGTTTGGCTTCATATCCTTCCACTGCCCTGTATGATTTGATTTCCATTTTGGTGTGTGACTGACCATGCTGCCTGGACCGTCCCACAGAGAATGTGACAGGTCCCTGCTTCCTCACCCACTTCCTGCCCCATGTGAGCGAGCAGGGAGTTGGCTATCCTCGGCTTTCCTGCCGTCCCCCTCAGCTTACCATGGTTGTCTTTGTCCCTGTCAGAGGAGAATGAAGAGCGTACCATGATTGACCCCACCTCCAGAGACGACCCCAAGTTCAAGGAGCTAGTCAAGGTGAGATGGTCTGATGTCATTGGAATGACCCTGCTGGCTCCAGGCCTTGTTCTGGGTGCCCCAGGTTCCAGCGGGCTCCTGCTGGGAGCCATGCCTCTGAGCTCCTGAAGGGAGCATTGACGCTACAGCAGAAAGGGATGGCAATGGGGGTGGCAGGTGGGCTGAGGGTTGGGAGAGGGCATAGACCTGCAGCGCCCGCTGCTCCCCTGTGCCAGAGCAGCCTGGGGGAGGGTCTTTACTTGGCTGTCCCATGGCACCTGTAAGAGCTGTGTGGGGCTTTTGGCACCTGGTGCCAGTGGAGGGAACTTTACCAGAGTCTTGGAGATGAGAACTCCTAGACACAGCCTGGAGTCACCTGAGAGGGATCTCAATTGAGGGAGTCCCTGGATCAGACTGGCCTGTGGGCATGTCTGTGGGGGGATTGTCTTGATTGTTAACTGATGTGGTAGGGCCCAGCCCCCTGTGGGTGGCATCATTCCCTGGGCATGTGAAAGCTAAGTACAAGTTTGCTAGAACCAGCAAGCAGGTTTCCTCCATGGTTTCTGCTCCAAGCTCCTGCTTGAGTACTGCCCGGACTTCCATCAGTGATGGACTGTGCCCTGGAAGTGTAAAACAAATCAACCCTTTTCTCCCCTAAGTTGCTTTTGGTCAGAGTGTTTCATCACAGGGACAGAAAGGACACTAGGACACTCAGGGACCTATAAGCCCCCATGTGGGGTGTGTGACCTGTTCCCCCCACCCCGGCAGAAATGTGACTATCAGCCAGGTGGGATAGTAGGCTGTTTTGTTCTGGAAGGTCACAGGAAGGAGGCAGGTAGGCCTGAGGCTCTGTGGCTGCTGGGGGTGGGAGTGGGGTGGGAGTGGGGTGGGAGGTGTCACCTTGCAGCTTCCATTGCTCAGATCCAAACCACAGTAGGGCTCTTGAAGGTACACTGCCCCACAGACCCGGAGCCGACTGGGGTGACCCAGGGGCTTTGAAGTGCTTTATGTGACTTCTGAAACATGGCTGTCAGCCTTCCTAGCTTTGCTGAGGCACTGAGCCCCAAGCCACCCCGCGCCAAGCCACCCTGCGTGACTACATTTTCTCAAGGGCTGACTAGGGAAGTGAGGCTTCTCATGAGCTGAGTCCTTTTCAGAATGTAAACTGAAAATGTCAGTTGTGGCCTTGCTTCACTCAGATGCCCAAGGGAAAATGCTGGGTGGCCGGCTTGAAGAGCCAACCTGACTGGGCCCCAGGGTGCCTGGGAGATACCATTTCTGGGCATGTCTGTCAGGTTGTTTCCTGGAGAGATTGGAGAAAAGCAGGTGACCTCCCCAAGGAAGGCAGGCAGTGTAAGCTTTGCTATAAGGAAGAATGAATCTCTCAATCTCTCTCTTTATCCCCCCCCCACCACCACGTGGGACCACACAAACTGGAATATACACATTCCATCCCCAGCATTCCCAGTTCTCACACCTGCACACTAGGCCTGGGCCGTACAGCACCCTCCCTCTGCCCCAGGGCATTTGCACTGCACCACCAGCCCTCCGACTCAGTTTGTGCAGGACAAGGTTGTGCCCCGCCACGTGAGGCAAGCCTTACAACCACCCTTGCCGTAAGACACGTAACTATTGGTTCATTTGCACTGCACCACCAGCCCTCCGACTCAGTTTGTGCAGGACAAGGTTGAGCCCCGTAGCCACGTGAGGCAAGCCTTACAACCACCCTTGCCGTAAGACAAGTAACCATTGGTTCTGTCCCCCTGCAGAGCACAGAATCCCCAGATACCCCTGGCTTAACCATCCCTCATGAAATATTTTAGTAGCAAAATAATTTACCATCCTCAAGGACAATTTTCTGTGATAAACAACAAAGTGGAGAATTTGGGGAAAAATTCTTAATTTGCTGTTGAAACCTGATTCCCTTGTCGTCCCCCCCACCCCCAAACACACATACCTGTGTCACTTGCCTCTTAAAGCCCTAGGCTATTTGAGCCTTAGTGGTTGAGGACTGGCCAGCTGAGTGTCCACCAGCCCATTTCTGGCATCTAGGGGAACTGTGGGTTTCAGCTACCTCTCTTCAGTTCTGTGTGGATGAAGGGCAGGAAGTGTGCAGACGAGAGAGGCTGGAGAGGTGGGAAGGTCTTGCTCTAGGGTAAAGGCGCTCTGAGGCTAGGTGGGAGTCGAGGGGCTCTGTAGGAGGTGTGCAGTGTGGCTGAGAGGGTGCCATTTTTTCCTAGCGCCTGCAGATGCCACGGGAGCCTGCAGATGTACTGAGGGCTCTTGAGATGGGCACAGCAACTGAGGTTATTAGCTAGCTTTCTGCTTTTATCTCTGCTGCTCTGATAAAATGCCCTGACAAATGCAGTGCAGGGGAGAACAGGTTTATCCAGATCCTCATTTCAGGCTGTCATCAGTCATGGCAGGGAAGGCAGACGGTCGGGTTGAAGCAGCTGGTCACATCCACAGCTGAGCAGAGAGAAATGAATCCGTGCACACTGGTGCTCAGCCTGATGCCTCCACCATCATCCGGTTCTGGATCCCCTTCCTAGGGAATGGTGCTGCCTACGTCGGTTAGCACCATCAAGACAACCCCCCACAGACATCCCCACAGGCTAATTCAATGCAGACCGTCCCTCATGGAGACTGTGTTCCCAGGTGATCGTGTCAAGTGGATGGTAAAGATTAGCCCCCGTAGCTGGGCAGAGGGGACCACGCTGCAGATGGAGATGTCGAGGGAGGATGGAATATTTGGCTTGGAGGAGGAAAGCCATGTGCCAAGGTCTGTACAAGGCAGGGCAGCAGGAGCCCCCTAGAGCCTCCAGAGGGGCCAGCTCCCCTCTCCTGACCCCTGACCACAGCCCAGTGAGGCTGGTTCTGGACTTCTTATCTCCAGTACATAAGAGGATCCACTGGGACCACTGAATGCCACCAGGGCTGTGGACAAGCCTTTGAGAAGCCTGGGGAAGCAGACCTTCCTTCCCCCACTGCTGGGCTTTTCTGCCATAGCTCACGCCATCCACGTGGGCCAGACAGGGTGACTTGGATTGTAGTGGCGGCAGAGTCCTTGCTGTGGTCCAAGATGGCTGGCTGCCAGACACTGAGCGAGATGCCTGCTCCACAACTGTCCCATCAGCCTGTGCACCCAGAGACTCAGACTGTAGGTCTCATCTCAAGGCAGGATGGTCTTTTCAAAAATTATGTAAACACCAGGAGCAGGGCAGCATCCCTGGGGGTCTAGGGGGCTCATGGGCCGCTGTCCTGGCTGTGTGGAGGGGCATATAAAAACCTTAAACTTTGCAGCAAAGTTGGCCTCTGAGACAGGCAGATGCGAATGGCAAGCACCGAGGCTCCGCATGGCCTAGTCGGGCTGGTCAGGTGTGCAAGGCTGTGCTGGAGGCCCCGGCATGTCACTAGGCTTAGCATTGTGCTTGTGCGGTGAATTGAGGATGGTCTGCCAGCTTGCTGTTGCTGGGACCAGGGGCCAGTGCCTGACTTGACCCAGACCCAGGGCTACTGCAGAGATGGGCTTGTTGGGCCTGCTCTGTCCAGCCCCTCTGGCATCATTCCCTGCCCACCCCCATCTCTGCTCCTACCACCCTGTAGCATTGGTCTCTATGTTGAACAGGTACCCTCTGGGTGCAAGATTAGAGGGGTGAGTTCCCCCAACACTTAATGGCAAGTGCAGGGGTCTCCAAGGTACCGCCTTGCATTTACCACTACCCTAGGGTGGATAAGTCACTAGGATTCTAGGACTCACTGGGAGCTGTTATCTCCAAGATCACAGTTGGTGATAAGCACATGAAATCAGCACCGGGGACCAGGGTCTTGGGGAAGGGATTGTGATTGCACCCCAATGCAGAGGGTTCCAGAACACTGTGGGAACTCTGGTGCTGTTGACCTGTCTTGGAGGTTCGGATGCAGCAATCCTCTGTGACTCCCATTGTTTTAGGACATCCCGTGTGCTACAGACTGAAGATATTTCAAGTCTTCCTTCGTGGGGGTCCTGTCCCGAAGCTGGTGCTTTTTCTAGTGATGGGGATGGAACCCAGAACCTTCTTCTATACCTCTGGCTCCTGGCAGCAGGTGTTTCTAACTTAAAACCTGTCCGGTGCACTGGCTTGAGCAAGTCAGAAGACAGCTGGGCCTGGCTGACACCCTTCCCTGATGAACATGGCCGATGTAGCTGTCTGTCCCTCACTCCCCACCTTGGGACCAGGGCTGCGTTTCTGAGGCTGGTCTCCCTTCCTCTTCTCTGTTCACTGCCCTCTGTTGTCAGGTGGTGGTGGCCTTCCTGTCCTCCCTCTGCTTCAGGACTGTCGCCTTTGCAGTGTTGAGCTGCCCTCTGCCTCTTCCTGTCAGACGTCCCTGGCTGGGCAGGGCAATGGAATTGAGATTGGCCATTAAAAAACTATTTTGAGCATCTGTCATGCAGATTGGCCATTAAGGGCTGAAGGTCTGATCCTAACCCAGAGGAAAGTGGATCACAACAGCCCACACCACACCACGTGCTCACATACGTTATCACTGTTGACTGGACGCTAAGGTCCTGAGAGGGACCAGAGCTGGTAGGGTGATGGAACTGGCCAGCTGGGCATCACCTTAGAAACGGCCCCCTCTTCTGTGGGCTTAGGACTCCAAAACACTGGCCTTGGCCTCCCCCTCTGCTCTTGTTTCTTCACATGGTGGGTGGACACCTGTGGGTGGATGGAGGCTTATGGCTGATATGTCGATAACTGTTCTCAGAGGGGCATCCTGTGCTTCCCTGCTAGAGAGAGGCCCCCATGCTGTGTCTGATGGGCCTGGCACAGAGCCACAAAACCCTTGGAGCTGCCCAAGAGCCGCTGCCTGCACTGTGGCTCAGGCTGGTTGGCCGTACCTGGTCACTGCTGATGAGGGCACTTTGGATGGGGGTCAGCCCTAGCGGGACCCACACATAGTCAGGGGTTGGCATTCTTGACCTCTGGAGAGGGGAGAGTCTGGAGGTTAGGATCCATCGCTGATGGACAGTGACTGAGCTCTTAACCCAGGGTGCTGGGTTCTCAGTAATGACACTGGCAAATGAAATGCAAAGATCCCTGAGGTCAGAGAGTTGGTGTTGGAAGGATGCATTTTGGAGCTGGGGATGGAACCCACCTAACTTTTCCTAAGCACCCTAGCCAGAAGCAGCCAAGCACTCCACTGGGGGTCCGTAGCTCCCCGAGAGCAATTTCACATCTTGCTGCCTAGTTATTGGGCAAGACTTGAACTGGTCTTGAAGTTGTTTTTTTTACCCCTTTGTGCCTGGGAAGAAATTCTCCATGAAGACATGGTCCTCCAGGGGAGGTGGTGGCACTGGGCTGCAAGGCGGTGCTCTGCCCCATCTACTCCTACCTGGTGCAGTAAGGTGTGCCCCGTCCCTGGGGACAGTGCAGCCAGGACTGTGTTTGGAAGTGATTAAAATGTAACTGTCGTAGCTCTGGGGGAGAGAAGACTGCAAGCCTGATGATAATTCAGAAGGACCTGAAGAGAAAGTACTTTTTTATTCTGGTTAAAGCAAGCTTGTAGAGCCATTTGTGATGGAGTGCCGTGTAAGGGCGTAATTAATATATGTCCTTGGTATTTGCCCGCAGGACTTGGGGCTTGCAGACAAGCAAGTCCCCAAAAATAATGGCCTGTGCTATCTTTAAAAGCTCTTTTGTGAATTGGAAGATTAAGATGGATGGCTGGGATGTCGGATGGGGTGATGAATGGTGTCCGCAAGTCACCTGCACCTCCTGGGGCGGCGGTGAGACCAGGGTGGGCCTGAATTTTGCTTCTGAGACCTGAGAGCCTGATCCACTGCATGGAGGTGGGTTTTGATCTCCAGGACTGTTGTCTTTGCTTTTGGGTTTGTATATCAAAGATCCTGTTTTTTTTTTTTTTTTTTTTTTTTTTTTACCTTTCTTTACATTTTAGTTTTCATAGTTGACACAGTTTCTCTTGTATTTCCTACTGGGACTGTGTTTGGGGAGGTCAACCTCTGGAACCAAAGGCCCGCAGGACCAAGAGACCTTTCTAGAATGCCCCAAGGCAGTTACTCAGTTTGAGACTGAGTCTGTTCCTATCTTAACCACTGGGGATTACAGTGCTGGGTAAAACAGAGGCCCCACTATAAAGCACACAGTGTACTTGGACAAAAGACCTAACAAGGGGCAGGTGAGTATGTGATTAGGTGGTGGCGGGGGGGTGCCTTGAAGCAGAGACCCTCTTCTGCTGTGTCCTGTAGGGTAGTCAGGGAGAATGGGTTTGAATGGAGACCTGTGTGTCAGTACCTGGGGAAAGGGTGACCAACTGCACAACAGTAGAAATAAAGGTCCTCTGGTCCGCAGGTACCTGGTGTGTTTTGGCGGCTATGAGCTAGGAGAGAGACACAGTAACAGGTCTAGGGACAACAATAACCTTCTTACCATCTTGGCTTTTGCTGTGAGGGGCCAGTTTTCCTAATAGCTGTCGCAGATGGGGGATGGGACCGACTGTGCGCCCTCCATGCCCGGGCACTTCCAAGCATACCATGGCATGTAACTGCGCCCGCCCCCCAGGTGGGTACCACCTTGCGTTTCTCTACATCCCCACTGCCCAGGACAGCATCTGATGCAAACACTCACTATGTCTCTTCCTCAGGGGAGATGCTGTGCCCCTCCCCCAGTCCATGCTTGGACCCATGGATAGATCCTGGCCCTATCAATGACTGCCACTGGTCCAGCTTGGCTAAACACTTACCATGCACGGTGGCTGTGGCTTTTGCAGTTGGAGTGGACAGCAAGGCAAGTGAGCGTTTCTAAGACTCACTCTCACCAAGCTTAGCCATCTCAGTGTGCATTCTTTTTTCTTTCTTTATGAAGTTGAATTTTCACCCTTTAGTGTCAAGCAAGCACTTGCTACACTTTGTTGAGTCCAGGACAAGAACTGAACCATGAGGCCCTTGGGCAGAGGATAGCAGACATGCTGGATACATCCCAATGACCTGTTTCTTCCAACTAGGCCTCACCTCCTGGTTTATGGCCCTCCAAAGTGGCCAGAGAGCCCAGGTCAGACCAGAAACCAGTCATCCAGAGGGGCCAGAGAGGGTGCTGGAGGTTTTCCCCTGCCCCTCAGAGATGCTTTGACAGGGCCACAGGGCTACGTGCATGACCCTCCTCCTGCAGCCTGCCCCCCAGACTCTTCCATTTCCTTTAGTCTCCTGTAGTTACTGGAAAGGTGCACTGGACTTCACAGGACTTGTCCTTGTGGCCAATTTCTCAGGTCACAGGTGTTCCAGAGAGTGACAGGGGACTGCACATTTTAGATTTCTGTCCTTTGATCCCACTGAGCGTGGTCACACTTCACAACCTCCCAGAAGTTAGGGGGACCAATTAGATAGCTCAATTTGTTTTGCTAGCATGGGAGAGCCATGGCCTGGAGGTTGTGGCTGCTGCCTGGGCAGGGGTTCACTTTATTGTGAAGGGCTGAAGTGTCCTGGAAATGGTGAGCACTGTCCTGGGAGCCCGCCGACCCAGAGACACTGTAGCAGAGGTGACCTGCTTCTACAGTGTGTCGCCCAGGGACTAAGTGGGAAAGTCCACTGAGGCTCCTGGGGAAGGCAGGCTCAAAAAATGGGAGCACGCGGCCCATAGAAACACCACGAGTATTCATAGCAGCATGATGTGCAATACAACTCAAATGTCCAGCCATGGGGGAGATGAATAAGATTTTCGTGCAGTCGTCCCACACAGTGCATGGTGTTCGCCCATAAGGAGTGAAGTGGCCCAAGCCGTGGTGGAGACAAGCTTCAAACACGATGCTGAGAGAAGCCAGGCATTAGGGGCGATATACCATGACCTCCAGGGGCAGGGGCAAGCGCAAAGGAATGGGAGGTGATGTGGGGCAGGGCTGGGAGAGGGAGGCAGGGCAGGCCTGGTTCAGGGACATGAAGTGTTCTAAAGTGGATTGGAGTGATGGTTGCACAGTTCCAGTATCCACCCCCCGAACCCCCCCCCCCCCCCCCCCCGCCACTGGGTGCAGCAGGTGGATTCTCCATCAGCAGAACAATTCAGAGTATTGTTTGAGGACTTTCTGCATTGGCTTGGGACTTCGGGCGGTCAGGATGGCTGTGGTGCAGGCTGGGAGGGAATGGAGCACTAAACACTTCATGGACCCCTTTTCTCTCTCTTCCGAGAACTTACATAGAGCCCAGTGCCTAGGTAGAGTGGTGAACCCCTCTACTGGGAGACACCCCACCCACCCCCTTGTCCATGGTCCCTATAGGTTCCCAGCCTGCCTTTCCTGCCCAGGGCTCCATTGGAGACTGTCCCTGCATGAGGCTGACTCTCCACCTCTGCCTTGGCCATGGACTGAGAGTCACCTGTTGTCTTCCAAGGTTACCAGGCCTGTGGCAGCAGCCCTTGTGTGTTTCGGCTGGTGTCCATCCAGCCCTGCTCTGGCCCCAGCCTCACTGTGCAGTGTGGGAAAGTGAGGCTGACATCCATCTCACCCATCTCAGGTGCTCCTGGACTGGATCAATGACGTGTTGGCAGAGGAGCGCATCATCGTGAAACAGCTGGAGGAAGACTTGTACGATGGCCAGGTGCTGCAGAAGCTTCTAGGTGAGTGCTGGGGTCCCACCGTGCAGCGCCATCCTCCTCACCCAGCTCCTGGGAACAGATGCAAAGCCCAGTTCATGCCTCCTGATGGCTCCTCTAGACCTCTGCCGTGGCCTCACTGTCTTCTGTCCTCGTGGTCTCTCTCCTGGACAGTGCACAGAGCACCCAGTAGGGCTGCAGCAGATCACACGTGACTTCTAGAACAATCCTGTTGGGCGCTCATACCAGGGATCAGGGTGACAGGTCATCTCTCTGACTGTCCTTGCTATGTCTAGTTATGAACACCTTCACCCCAGGATGGGGGCGGCAGAGGGCTGGTCTCCAGGAGATCCCCTGTGAGGGAACCCATTATCGTTCTGACTTGGACTTCTAGGTTTTTTGCCCCATGTTCTGGCTGAGGATGGTTGAGTGTATTCCCAGGATGGACTGATGGGAAGAAGGATGGGAGGGTGGGTAGCCTGTCCATCCAGTGTTACTGAGCCTTGCTGAGTGCTGGGTGCTAGGCCAGTGACTCAAGATGCAGACACGGCCCCTGGCGCCCTGGTGTGTGCAGTCTGTCTGAGCAGACAACAGTGATGGATGCTGTTGGATCTGTAATAAAGGCCATATGGGTGGGTGGTCTTACTAAGCACTGGGGGCTCGCCCTGGTGTGTGCAGTCTGTCTGAGCAGACAACAGTGATGGATGCTGTTGGGTCTGTAATAAAGGCCATATGGGTGGGTGGTCTTACTAAGCACTGGGGGCTTAGCTCCTGGGGAAGGTGAGTGAACACTTGCTAGAATGGAACATCCAAGGTCGGGGTGAGGAATGGAAATGGCTGTGAGTGAGATTCATGGTGCCTTAGCTGGGTGTGGTGACTTAACGCCAACGCCTGTCATCCTGGCACTTGGGAAGCAGAGTCAGGAGGATCCCTGGTTTAAGGTCAGGCTGGGCTATATAGCAAAACCCTGTCTCAAAAACAAACAAAACAAAACAAAAATAATGACACAGATTGAAGACCTGCACTTACAGTGTCTGCTGGGGGGGGGGGGGGGCACTCTTGGTTAGAACCCGAATCTCATGATCAAGGGTGGCAAGTCTCCAGCCGTACGGTGACCATCTGTCTTATAGCTGTTTATCAGGTGCCTTAGGCACAAACCCTCGATCATAGTCACACAGACATGTTCTTCCCATAACAGATTCTCTCAGAAACACAAGAACAGGCTGGATGACCTGTCGTCCCCAAGGAGTCCCCAGAATGGCTTTCGCTTTCATCCGGGACTGCCTACACATCAGCCTTGTTTTGTCCTGGCCTCTCATCCATCCCTTTCCCCTCTCCTTGGTTGTTCAATTTTGTTTTGTTTTGCTTTCCTCTCTTTTGTGATGGAGTTATGGGCATTTGTGGGTCACTTGATGTGGGTGCTGGGATCCGAACTCTGTTCCTCGTGGCTGAGTAGCCAGTGCTCTGAACCACTGAGCCATCTCTCCAGCCACATCCTGCTTTTCTAGGGAAGCAGTCTCACAGGTTGGTGCTGGATCTTGGGGTCGAAGTTCGGGTGTGGTTGGCTGTCAACAATGCCGGTGCCTCCCCAGGACCATTTTTGAGAGCAGGCATCGTTGACCTCTCTGGGCACATCCTGTTGGTTCCCTCTTCTGTTGTCCCGGCAACCACAGAGCCAACCTGAAGCTGCCCTGGCGGTGAGGCCTGCCCCTCCGTCCTCTACTCCGGAAGGAGGCTTAAGGCCCACCTGGTCCCCTCAGGCTTTGTACTGTGGAGTGGCTGTTCCCTCCTTTGAATATCTCCAGTTCGTACTTCAGCAACTCGAAAGCTCTTGGGGGTCAAGTGATCTACATATCACTTTGGAAGGGAAAAGAACAATGAACGAGTGTTCAGATTGGGAGGAAGGGGGACGTTAAGAACACCTCTGCCTGGTTTAAGATGTAATGGTGGGGGCTGGAGAGATGGCTCAGCAGTTCAGAGCACTGACTGCTCTTGCCGAGGACCCAGGTTCGATTCCCAGGACCCACATGGCGGCTACGAACCGCCCTTAACTCCAGTTCCAGGGGAATCTGAAGCCCTCTTCTGACCTCCGCGGCATTGCAGGACACAGGTGCACTCACATACATGTAGGCAATACACTCATACACATAAAATAAAAATAATAAATAAAATATTTTTTAAAAAAAGATGTAATGGTAACTCCAGTGGTCCATCCCTGGGCCCGGGGATTCTAGGAGAGACCTGGATGTGGGGGTTGGGAGTGAAACCAGCTGAAGAGTGGTGCTGAGCCAGAGCCAAGCGGTGAGCCTGAGGGGACCCCAGAGGAGTCTGCCAGGTCAGCACGGGAGGGGAGCCCGAGGAGTGTCCCATGTGGGAGGAGTGGAGGTGGAGGGCTCTGGGAAGCGTGCATGTGTGTGAATGTGGGCATGTACATGCCATGGTGTTGTCCCTTGCCTTACACCTGTTTGAGGCAGGGTCTCTTGTCTGCTGCTGTGAACGCCAGGCCAGCTGGCCCACGAGTTTCTAGGGAATTCTCTGGTCTCTGCCTCCCATTCTGTCCCCACGGGAGTGCTGGGGTGACAGATGTGCACACTACTGCATCTGGCTTTTTACACGGGTTCTAGGGCTTGAATTCAGGGCCTCAGGCTTACATAGCAAGCACATTATCCACTTAGCCATCTCCCCAGCCTGAAGAGGTGTTTGGAGTGGATGACAGTAGGCAATGAGGATGGTGTGTGACAGGCCTCAGGAGGCACCAACACCTTATCAAAGACTTCTGATCCCAGGGCCTGGAGGATGAGACTTTGTGGGCCCTTTGTTACACAGCCCGTGCTGACCCATGCACTTTCCTTCCCTGTTCTGGACCCTCCTCCAGGTGACATGGCTGGTCGCAGGGGACAAGGGATGTGCTGAGGTCTCTCTCTCCCTCTCTTCCTCCTTCCTCCCCAGTGGCCCCGCTCTGCCCTGTCCTTTATTGCTGCGTACTTATGAGCCCTGCTTGGCACGTATTTTCAGGTCGTTCATGCGTATAGCAGTGGGTGTCCCTGCTGGGACCTCTGACATAGGTGACAGGTGGCAGGAGTCTACAGAGGCAGGCTTTCTTCGTGTAGGCAGCGTGGGCTGGCCAGTTTGTTTTCCATCACGCTCACTCTGCCCAACCTGACGTCACATTGTCTCTTTCCCTTCTTGGCTGTCAAGTGCCTTCTCTATTCCCATACTCGGGGCCTCTCTAGGGCACCCAGGACAGCACCTGTGGCTAGTAGCTGCTTCATGGGTCAACAGGTGATTGAAGGACTGTGCTGTGCATGGCAGACCATCCTATTTTTGGTCTAAACTTCTGGGGGACTGCAGAAGATTTGCTTGTTCTAACTACGGGCGGGTGGGTGAGAATGCACAGGTTCAAGACTGCTGAAGTTACGGGTCCAGCTGAAGAACCTTGTAGGACCTCAGTCGGGTTCACAGTCTTCATTATCGAAGGTGGCCCTGCATCTGGGGCTGCAGTGTGTCTGGCTCAAGCCAAGGATGTGGTAATTGCATTCCCAGGAAGTCACCCCGAGTTGCCCTGGGCCTTTGCTGGTTGGCAGAGGAGACCTGTCAGGAAAGACGTCGTCTTGAAATTAAAGACTAGGAGGAAACAGGGCTGCACTGCCTTTAGCCGGTGCCCTGGAGCCCTGGCTGCTGCGTCCGAGGCCACCTGACCTCACCTGCTGCCTTACTCATTCCCAAAGGAAATTGAAGGCAGCTGGGTCTCCCGGCTCAGTAATTGAATCCTGAGCAAATGTGACAATTCTTGCCGAACTCCTCTGGAGTGCTTCCCGATTGCTCTGGGAAATAAGCAGTCACAAGCTCGGCAGATATCTAATCAAACTTCTTTTTGTGGTGTGAAAATGTTAGAGAGAGAAGGGGAGTCTGGGAGTGCAGAGGCGGAAGGCAGCCTTGAACCCTTTTTATCATGCTCACCCTAACCCTAACTCTATCGGGACACCTCTCCTCCCCACTTCCTCCCCCAGTTAACTTCCAGGTAGCTTCCTCTCCTAGCCCCTCAACTGCAACTTTTTAAAAAAATTTTATTATTATTGGAGGGGGGCACATACCACAGTACACTGTTCGGGTCAAAGGACAACTTTTCTGGTCACTGTCCTTCCACCGTGGGTTCCAGGAGTCTATTCCAATCCATCCAGTTTGCGTAGCAGACACTTTTACCCTCAGTCATTCCACCAATTTTTTTTTTTTAATGTGCATGAGTGTTTTGCCTACCGTGTATGTAAGTGCACATGTGTCATGCATTACCCACAGAGGCCAAAAGAGGGCATCAGATCCCCTGGAACTACAGTTACAGATGGTTGTTAACTGCCATGTGGGTACTGGGATCTGAACCTGGGTCCTCTACAGGAGCAGCCAGTGCTCTTGAGTGCTGAGCTACCCCTCCCCGCTTTTTTGAGAGAGAAAGATCTCGCTATGTAGACCAAGCTGGCCTGAAACTCTCCATCTGCCTCCAGTCTCTTGCCTCTCAAGTGCTAGGCTGACAGGTGACTGCCACCCCACTTGGCCCCAGCAGCATCTTGAAGCATTCTTTTCCATTTCATGTGCATAGTCTGTTCCCAAGTGCTCCTCCATCCTTAACTGCTCCCACCCCGCTCTCCCTGTAGAGTAACTTTCTGACAGTAAAAATGGCCACAAAGTTCAGAGTTTCTGGGCTGAACATGACACCACTTGCCCTGTGGTTTGTTTGCATGAATTTGCTGTACCCCTAGGGTTCCAATCCAGCCAGGGGACCAGGTGGCTGCAGTCCCTCCTGTTCCTCTTAACACTGCCCCCTGCTCTCATCCCTGTCCTTACAGAAAAACTGGCGGGGTGCAAGCTGAACGTGGCTGAGGTGACACAGTCTGAGATTGGACAGAAACAGAAGCTGCAGACAGTTCTGGAAGCCGTGAGGGACCTGCTGCGGCCCCATGGCTGGCCGCTGAGCTGGAATGTGGACTGTGAGTGACCTCCGGGATGGGGAGGAGTGTTTGCAGAAGTTCATCATCCCATGTGGCAGTGCAGTTACAAACGCTTGTACTTTCTTGACCGTTCCTCCAGAGGAGAGGTGGCGGAGGAGGACTCTGGGGTGGCTGGCGTGGGGAGCACACAGCTCCGCACGGAGTCACATGCTGGTGCTCTTCTCTCCTGTGCTTCAGAAGTGCAGCTCAAGGGGTTCTTGTTTGTGAGAGTGTGCATGTGTGCGTGGAGGCCAGAGGTTATCACCTTGTTTTTTGAGACAGGGTCTCTCACTGGGGCTCACCTTTTAGGCCAGGCTGGCTCACCACAGAGCCCCAGGAACCTTCTTGCCTCTGCCTCCCTGTGCTAGGATTACCACACATCCCACCATATCTGGGTTTTTTACATGGGTTCTGGGGATGGAACTTGGGTCCTCAAGCTTGTGTGGGAAGCACTGTATGGACTGAATTATCTCCCCAGGCCTGTTTTGTTTTAGGGAGTCTCATGTAACCCAGGCTGACCTCAGATTCAATATGTAGCCAAGGCTATCCTTGAGCCCCTGGTCTTCCTGCCTCTATCCCCTCAATGTTGGAATTAAAGCACGTGTGTCAACCATACATGGCCCCAGGGGCTCTTGTTGGGGCTTGATTTCAAATAGCCAGAGTGACTTCAGATTCTCAGAGTGAATTGTTATGCTAGTGGCCCACTGAGGTAGGAGCCCATGCCAGTTCAGAACTGTCCCGTCAGCTGACTTGAAAGGGATGTGACAGTCTTCAAAGCCCAGAATGGGGCAGAAGGGGAAGAGTTGACTGTAAAAGCTGGATGGTTTCCTGTCCTGTCCACGTCTCACCTCCTCCAGCTCTGTGCAAGGCAGGTGTGATGTGGCCAGGCACTAGAGCACACCCTGCAGGTCCAGGGCTCTGTGTCCTGCTTGGGGAGCTGAACTCTCAACTGCAGAGAGGGCTGGCTCTGCCTTTGACTTCTTAGCATGACCTTGGGGAGACCTGTCCTCCCTTTCAATTTCTGGGGACTGTGTGTGGGTGATGCCTAGTGGCTGTAAATCCCTACACAGATGTGCCTGTAACCTGGCCTGAGACTTCCCGTTCGTTAAGACCTAGGGGAAAGTCAGGGCCGACATGGGCCATTCAGGAGTTAAGTGTGTCATCCTCAGAACAGTTCCAGTCCTCGTCACCCACCCACATGGGGATGGCTGATTGCATAGCAGGAGAAGTTTGCTCATTGCCAAAGATAATGACATGCATTACCGTGGTGGGTACATAGCCGTGACCCGTCCTTCTCTGTATAATCTGCAGTTCACTGCTTTCAAAAACACAACGCTTTTAAAAGTGGCTCCCTGAGTCACCTTGGGCCACTAAGAAAAAGAGAAGCCAGACATAAGTCCCCTGGACAGCCCCTGGCTCTCCAAGGTCCCTTTGTCCTTTTGGCTAGGTCTGTCTGAGACATACCCTTGGGATGGGGCCCCTGCTTGCTAGAGCATCTGACCTGAGATATCTCCCATCTTCCCTCCCTGCACGAAGCCATTCACGGGAAGAACCTGGTGGCCATCCTCCACCTCCTCGTCTCCCTGGCCATGCACTTCAGGGCCCCCATCCGCCTTCCTGAACATGTCACCGTGCAGGTGGTGGTCGTCAGGGTAAGTGCCCCTGGCCGTCTCTCCGCCCGTCCCTCTGCCAGCAATGCGACCTGACTTTCTCCTCCTGTGGTTTTCCTGTTCGTCCCTCCCCATCTCAAGAGGCTACCTTCTGTTTTTCCCTCCTGACAAAATGCGTGTCTCACACTGCTCCTTGCGAAATGATTGGAGGAGGGACAATGGTGCTGATTTGAAGAGTGGCACACGGGTGTTGAGGTTTAATTTCCCAGGTTTCTGAAAAGAACATTCATTTCTCTCTAAAGCCAGCGAGTCGGAATTCAATCCCCTTGAATGTACTCGTTACTTGC
>NW_008348199.1:1944290-1971905 GCF_000622305.1 Nannospalax galili | reverse complement strand
GGAGAGAGAGAGAGAGAGAGAGAGAGAGAGAGAGAGAGAGAGAGAGAGAGAGAAGACGAGAATGCACCAGGTCAGGATATAAGTTCCCATCCCTCAGGGGCTTCAAGCAGGGACCTGAGGTTCTGGTGTGTGTGGGCTGCCAACCACCATCACCCCTGTTACCCTACCCTGGAGCCTCTGTGTACCTGCAGGGCCTGAGAAAGGGTTCTGTTAGTTTCTAGAGCTGGTGGGATGGCTGGTGGATTTCTTCTCCCAGCTCTGTAGGGTGTGATGAACAAAGCCACACCCGCTCTGGGCTTCTGGGAAGCATGCCCTCCACAGCCTGCCCTGCTTCTGTGGTCAGCAGCCGTCCTCCGCATCCCAGGCCCACTGCCATGTCCCTCCTCTATCTGTTTCTGTTCTTCCTTTTCCCAAGGATGCCATTTGCCCCAGCTCTGGGGTTTGTCACCCAGTGTGGCCTCCCTTAGCTAGCATCTAAAGACTCAGTCTTCAAAGAGAGTCATGTCCTGAGGTTCTGGGTAGAAGTTTGGGGGAACCCTGTGTGAGCTGGTCCCCACATCTTCTTTCCCTAGTACCTCCACAGTGACACTGTAAACCTTCTGACTGCTTTCTTCACCTGCCCCAGCTGTGGAATATGGGGTGCACTTGGGGAGTCTGGTCTGGGGTATTTCTCTTGAGTCCAGCTCAGTGACCCGCATCATGGAGAACAGAGGGTCACAAATAATTTGGGGATGGTCACAGCTGCTGAAAGGGTCCCCCCCTATGGTCGCCTGCAGTGCACCTGCCTGGGCATGGGGTCCTTCTAGGCTGGTGTCTTGCTGGAGGGTCACTTGACCAGGCTTTCCTGTATTTTCTACATGTGCCTTTCCATTCCTCCCATGCCCTGTGGTCAGCGTATTAATTTGTTTGCTTTGTTCCCCTTTCCAGAAACGGGAAGGCCTGCTGCACTCCAGCCACATCTCAGAGGAGCTGACCACAACCACAGAGTAAGTGGACAGTGGCTGGCCTGGCCCTGAGGGCCCTGTGCCTCATGGGAGTTGGCCTTCGGGGCCCTGTACCTTATGTATAATGACCTATGCTTCATGGGAGCTGGCCCTTAGGTACCCATTCCTTATGTAAAGTGTCCCTCACGGGAGCTGGGTTTTGGAGCCCCCTGCCCTGTGTGAGCTGGGTCCCAGGCTTCTCCTTCAGTGGGGGGTGCCTGACTGGGTGGCCCTGTCTTCCTCTCCGTGTCCCTTGGTCTTAGTGTGGTCTTTTCATGCTAGTGCCTGCCTCCTCCCTCTATCCACTTTCTTCTGAGCTTTCCAAATCAGAGTCTAACTACCCTCAGAAGATTTCTCATTCCCTAATTTAGAAGGTGAGCTTTAAGAATGTCTGATAGGAGCTAGAGAGATGGTTCAGTGAGTAAATGCTTGTCATGCAAACATGAGGACCCAGGTTAGGATCCCAGCACCTACATTAAAAAAACAAACAAGTCAGGTGTGAGGGTATGTATCTGTAACCCCAGCATTGTGTGTGTGTGTGCCTGCCCGTGTCAGAGTCAGGAGGATCCTAGAGCTCAGTGGCCAGCCACTCTAGCCAACTCAACAAACTACAGGTTCACTGAGAGAGACTGTCACAGATAAGGTGAAAAATTGGCCTCTGGCCTCCACATTTTTGCTTGCATGCATGCATATGCGCACACACACACATACACACACTTTTTTTTTCATTAAAAAAGAATGTCAGAGGGTATCATTTGTTAGCTTAAGATGGTCAAGGGATCAGGTACCCCCTGGTCATTTTCTAGTCTACCCTCTTTACTTGTTAGTCACTATTAGCTCCCTCAGAGGAAAGAGCTGTGTGTCCAGTCAGAACTTTCCTTTTGTGAGCACAGCTGAGCTCTCTGATCTCTTCCACAAAGCTGGAGGGTGATTTTTTTCAAAAGTCTGGAAGACCTTCACTCTAATAGCAAACCAGCTCGTGTACCCCATGTGCAGTACTTAGGAGCCCCTACAACACCCCAGGAAGCACTGTAAAAGCCCCCCGCATTTGTTCCTCTTGACCAAACCTGTTTCAATGTTTAAAAAATGGATGGTGTCAGCTAGCTCACCAGCTCCATTCAGAGACACTAACTACAGGCTGTGCATCATCTGTGGCCGTTCTACAGCCAGTTGACACAGAATCCACTCAAGTGTGGGGTGTGGGGATGATGCACTACCCCGCACCCCCGCAGTCCTCAGGGAGCTCCAAGCCTCTGCAAGGGAAGGGTAGGGAGCTGGGGATAGGGTGGGAATGTGGTTCTGTGCCAGCGCCACAGGCCTTAGGCTGCTTAGAGGAGCAGAGGTTGGGGTTGGGGCTGGTGATCTATAACAGGACATACTATCTGCAAGCCATTTCGGTTACTTACAAGTCCTTAGTCAGCCGTGCGGGCTGGGCTCAGCGGGGTGGTCCCTCTGCTGCCCTGCTGAGGTTGGTTCTGTGATGTCTATAGCTGAGGGTTCCCCAGGGATGGCTGGACTGAGATGGCCTCTCCTTCTGCCTCCCCCCATGAGCCAGCTTCCTCCTCAGTTGGTGGTCTGAGGCTAGTTCTTGGCCACAGACCCTCAAGGCTCCATCTTGGATTTTTGTACCATGTATTCCTTTTATAGATCAGAGCAAGTCTCAGGTTAGCTTGGGTCAGGTGTTTGGGGGACAGATGTTATCTTCTGGGGAGAGGTGGTTGGTCTGGGTACATTGCCTCGGGAGGTGTCCAGCCATGGAAATTGAGAGATAAAAAGTAGATGTATGATGAATAGAGCTGATCAAGAGAAAGCAGAGTTTATTAGCAAAGGAACACATGGGACAGATTCCCTTCTGCGCAGGGAAAATGTCTGCATGGGTCGTGAGCTGGGGCCTTTTTTAAGGGGGGAGGCTTCTGCTTCCTGCAGAAGGCAGGAAGATGTATTTTTTTTTTTTTTTAAGTTGGGGTGGGGGTGGAGCAGGACTGTTAAAACCTGTCCTCTTTAGAGATCAAAGGGGAAGCCTGCTGTGTTGGCCAAACAGTGGAGAAAAGTCTGCTTCTCTTGACTTTGAGACCCTGTTGGTGAGGGGGCAGGGCTATCTGAACCTTAACAGAAAGCAGCTGGGCCTTTTTTTTTTTCTTTCTTTTTTTTTCTGTCTTCTGGGGACGAGGCGGGGGGCAGAGAAGGCAGCAAGATGGATCTGGGAGCTCCACAGTCATTGGGGGTAAAACCTGAAGTCAGGGAGTGTGTGTGGGCAGATGCCTTCCCAACAGTTCACCAGCTGTGCCTAGCACTCCAGAGGCCTGCTGTGTGCCCACTGGAGCTGGGCCCTGGGAGAGTCTGGGCAGGTGGCGGGCACAGTGCCTTTTTTCCATGGCTGGGGGTCAGGCTGACAAGAAGATGAACGTGAAACCAGGCACAGGGGCTTTGGGAAGTGCTGTGGGCTATGGGGAATTTTCAGAGGCAGAGTGCACTGGAGTCAAGGAGGGGGGCACAGTTCCATTGAGGCCACTTCTACTGGGTACCAAGCAGTCATGAAGGGAGCTGGGATTTTCCAGCCCCTTATCAGCCTACCAGCCTCCAGTCTGGCCTCCAGTTTATTGATGACGTCACGGTACTACCACCTCCCATCTGTCCTCTGGTTCCCTAGAGGCCTCTGTGAGGCCACTCCCCAGCCCTCCTGACTTGGCAAGCAGGAGCACCAAGCTGCTGTTTCGGTCTCAGTGTCTCTGTCTCTTTGTAGGCTTTTCAGTAAATGTTTATTTAATAAGATGGAGTCCTAGGACTTGGCCTAGAAGTGTCTGAGGACTTAAATGAGTCTCCTGGCTTCCAGAAAGGGACCACATAGGTGGCCTAGATCTTGACGGGAAACTCATCTTCATCTCTCTTGTGGTTGGCTCCAGGACCAGGCCTCATGGGTCTTGGGAATCTTTGGTCTCACCTCACTGCAGAGGCTGGGTTCGTTACAGTGTCACCCTCAGTCTGCTAGATGTGGCTGTGGGATGCTGTTTGCAGCTTGAATTATCCCTGTGCTCTCGCACAGGGTCTGTCGCCTCCAACTGGCATCCCAGGGCAGTGGCTACCTCAGGAAAGAAGGTAGTTAGTAGCAATTCTTATGCAAACGTGAGCCCTTCCCCACAGTCTACTCGCCTCTGTTGGGTTAGAGCAGGGACGACTGAGGGGAATGAGTCCAGGTTCCACTTATGTTGGTAGCCCTGGGGTGATGTGACAGGGTCTGATCAGCTCCACCAGCACCCCCCCTTTTTTTTTTTTTTTTGGTGTTTTTGAGACAGGGTTTCCCTGTAGCCCCAGCTGGCCTGGAACTCACTATGTAGACCAGGCTGGCCTCGAACTCATAGAGATTCACCATGCCCGGCTCACCCGCATCCCTTTTAAGACCGGGGACTGGGTTCAAGCAAACTTCTGTCCTAGTTATTTCATATTGCTGTGATTAAACACTGACTGACCAAAACCAATTTGGGGAGGAAAGGGTTCACTTCACCTTACAGCTTATAGTTTGTCATGGGGTGGGGTGCGGGCAGGGCAAGGGGTTCCTCAGGGCAGGAACCTGGAGTCAGGAACTGAAGCAGAGACCTTGGAGGAACACTGCTTACTGGTTTGCTCCTCTAGTCTGTGCTCAGTCTGCTTTCTTACACAACCCAGGACCACCTGCCCAGGGCTGGCACTGCCCATAGTGGGCTGGGCCCTCCCACATCAATCAGCAATGAGGAAAATACCTCACACATATGGCCACAGGCCAGTCTAATAGAGGAAATTCCCCAGTTGAGGTTCCCTCTTCCCGTGTGTCAAGTTGACAATAAACTACCCAGCATACCATCTGACTCTCTCTCCCCCTCTCCTTCCTCCCCTTCTCCCTTCCTCCCTCCTTCCCTCATTCACAGGATGATGATGGGCCGATTTGGTAAGTACCCTGGCAGTGGTCAGATGGGATACTCTGAAGTCCCTGGGCACACAGGGGCCATCCAGGAAGCTCTGGGGCTCACAGTGTCCTGTGGGGGAGGAACCTGAACAGTGGGCACTGGGGCAAGAGGACTGAGGATTCAGGGAGGGAAGGATGCCATTCTGGAGAGGGGCATTAGCTGGGGGGGGGGAGGAAGGGAGTGAGGGAAGGAAGAGGGAGGGAGGGAGGAGGAAGGGAGGGAGGATGAGGGATGTTCTTGTTCCAGAAGCTTTCCTGCTCTGGTTGATTTCCCCTGGGTCCTGCAGTTGTGACTCTCTCGCCTCTCTGTTCCAGTTTGTAAAATGGGTCTGTACAGGGGCCTGGTGAGATAGCAAGGGCTCTGCTTGGCCTGAGCTATGCTTCTTTCTGGAGTAGTTACACTGAGTTTTCAGGATTGTTCCAAAGAAGGGATGCTGTCTGCCCACTTTGTACTAAATCACCCTACCCCATGGTCTGGGTGAGAGGGGGCAGACAAAGGGACCAATGTTTAAACTCCCAGAGGTGGAAGCCTGGCCTTGTACCCTAGGCAAGAAGGCTACTGTGGAGAAAAACTCAAAACTAGAAAGTGCTGGACCACAGTTCTCCAGTGAGCAGGAGGGGACGAAGGCTGTTAGGAGAAAAGTGGACGTCAGGTAGATGTTCCTGAGCTTGGCACTGGGGAGTCCTTGGAGGTGGGGCCGCCACCCCCAAAGTCCCACAAAGAGTCAGTCTCTGACCTGGAGGTTGTGATGAAAAGAGGCTGGCGCATTACTGCTGTGAAGAGCGGACGTGGTTCTGATGGTCTGGAAGGTCTTGAGTTTGGAAGAGCGCAGCAGCTGTTGGCCCCTGAACCCTCTCTAGTGGATAGACACTAGTCCTGATGGGAAAATTTACAGGCTTTTACATTTTTCTGACAGCAACTCAGCCTTTGCTCCTCCTCCCCCATCTTTAATGTCACTATTATTAAACAAGAAATAAAGGCAGGTGGCTCCCTGAAGGAGAGGCAGGGTACAGGCACCTGTCCCTGTCCAGGTGGAGTCTAGTTTGGAGCCTGGTGTCTCCCTGGTTCCTCCTCTCCCTCCTTCTTGCAGGGAGGAGTCTCTGAGGATGGAAAAGTGATGGATAGGAGGACGTCTGAGCTTGGAGCTGGTGCTTCTGTTTTGAGTTGGCCCCATTTCAGGTTCAGTGCCTTTGTCTGGGGGAGGTGAGCCTGGGTCTGTGGGGTTCCGGGAGCCTGGCAGCTGGGGAGCACACCAGGCCAGGTGCACAGGGTGTGGCTCCTGAGGAGAGAGTCAGGTGCTTCAGGACTCTGCCACAGCTCTGAGGCCATCTGAGGCCGCTCTTGAGCTCCACAAGAGGCCTCAGGGGCTGTGTGCACTCCTTCCCAGGATCCAGCATGAGATGAAACAGGCTATTAGTCGGTGACAGGCAATTAGTTCCGCCCCCGCCTTGTGCTTCTGCTGACGCAAACTCCAGGTCTCCTAGTTACGAGTCCCCTGGCTCCCCGGGATCCTCTTGGGGAAGCAGTGCACATCAGGTCTAGCCTTCGTGGTCACACGCCTTGTGCTTCTGCTGACGCAAACTCCAGGTCTCCTAGTTACGAGTCCCCCGGCTCCCCGGGATCCTCTTGGGGAAGCAGTGCACATCAGGTCTAGCCTTTGTGGTCACATCTGGCCAGGGTCTGGCCACCTTTGGGCTCCACAGCCTCCCCAGGATGTTGGCCCCTAGCTAGCCCTTCCAGGCAGTTTCTTTGCACATTGCTGGGGTGGAAGGGGGTAGTCTCAGAGCACCCCGGTCATGTCCGCTTCCTGTCCACAGTCCTTGCAGTGGTCTCTAAAGACCTCCTAGACACTCATCCCCTCTGCCCTCCTCGTCCTGCCCCATGAGTGTCCATACCCAGCCCTGTGTCCCCTTCACTTCTCTTGCCACCCAAGGTGTTCTTCTGAATTAGCCTTGGTTCCTTCCTTCATTGGCTTAACTGTCACTTATAAGGGATTCCCCACCACCACCACAAACTAGCATGCATACTCTGTCACCCTCAGCTTGTATTATCTGCCTCTGTAACCCCAGGACCTTTGCAGAGCCAGGTCTACCCAGGAGTCTCCATGATTGCATGTTATCCTCCCCATGCCCCTCACAGACAGCGGTACAGTTATTTGTAGGCATGTCCAACACCTCTTTCTTCACTCAGGAGCTGCACTCAGGAGCTTTGAACTGGAAGCATTCTGTAGGCTGGGGCAGGCTGGTGCCACTGGCACCCAGCCTGTGTGCTCTCAGGAGCCAGCCCTAAACCGCTTCTGCATTAAGGAGCTTCCAAGAGAGTTAGCCGATCCCCCTGCTCTGGGATTTCTGGAGTGGTTGCCCTCAACCTGCTTGGCTTTCAAGCGCTCTGTGTAGGAGGAGGGGACCCTCTCTGGTCACCGCCCTGTCACTCCTGCAGGTGAAAAGTTCCTAGCCCCCGGCCTGGCTGAAGGGAGGAACAGTCTCCCTGGAAACAAGCCTCCTGGGAGCTGGGAGGTTAGAGCCTGGTCTCCATGACAACGGCTTTGCCGGGTTGCCTCTTTAGCGGGTGACTCTTCCTCCTCCCCGGCTCCCCAACTTGGAGCCCATTCTGAGGTTGTCAGAAGGGGGGGTGTGAGAAGGGAGGAAGCACCTGCCTTATGGTGTCCTCACCTTCCTGTCACCCCTCTAGCAGAGCCAGTTCTAAAACTCTGACCTGATGTCCACACACCTGGTGGCAGTGCCTGCCAGGAGTTCTGGTCGGCACCCTCAGGTCACCTGGTCTTGAACCAGCTCCGTGCTCTCTAGTGCTTCATTTTGCATATTCCGTTACCTCTGGCTACGAGTCCCTTCCCCTTCGTCCCCTCTGAGCTCTCCAGCCTGGCTCAGATCCCAGAGCTCCTTCCTCTGTCCCACAGTCCCTCCTGCCCATGGTCTGTATGTACAAACTCAGGTGCTGCCAGGAGTCAAGGGCGGAATATAGTTAGATTATAAAATGAGAGATGGCCAACCCCCAGCCTCAGTGATGGAGACTCCGAGGAGGGGGAACCTGGGGAAATAGGACCCTCTATTCCTTATCCTTAGGGGGAGCTCCCTGACTCCAGTTGCGTGTGTGACTGTGGTCCTAGCCTCTGCTCTTCAGGAAAGAATCTTCTAGTCTAAAAACTTGCCTGCAAAGAAGACAGCCTGTTGGGGACCAGGGGTGCAGATCTGGGGACTCCAGGTAGCAGTGGTTGTGTTGACCAGTTCTCCTGGTCTGCACCCTTCCCCTGGCTGGTGGCTTCCCCAGGATAAGAAGGGAATTGAGCCGGGCGTGGTGGCGCACGCTTTTAATCCCAGCTCTTGGGAGGCAGAGGCAGGCGGATCTCTGTGAGTTCGAGGCCAGCCTGGTCTACATAGTGAGGTCTAGGACGGCTGGGGCTACAGGGAGACCCTGTCTCAAAAAGACAAAAAAAGAAGGGAATTGATGGCAGAATATGCCTGTGGGCTTGTTCCCTGTGGCCACATCCTGGTTCTTGCTCCACAGTGGCGGGGAGGGACAGTGTTCCTGCTCAGCAGGAAGAGACGTTTAGCAAGGGGTGAAAGTGTCTCAGCCTGTAGTCATGCTTTGGGGATTTGAACCCAGCTCTGCCCAGTCCTTAATGCCCCTGTTCAGAGCCCAAGCCCCTCCAGCCATGGGGCCACATGGTATTGTCCCCTAGGCTGAGGTAAGCAGCCAGCGTGGGAGGCATGCGGCAGCTGCCCCAAGTAGCCCGACTCTGCCAGCCCAGCAGTGGCCCAGCTAAATATACCAGTGACGTCAATGCCTGGGCTCCCAAGCTTTGCCACAGCCAGCTTCGCAGGTCCTCACTGCTTCGTGAAGACTAAGCTCCTCTGGCCTCTTTAACAGATTGTTTTCAGGAGGATAATCTGACTTGGATGATTATGGGAGTGACGGCTGGCAGTGGCTGGGGTGGCTTTTGTCCACACTGATGCTTAGGAGAAGGGGCTCTCCCCTCTCCCATAGGCATTTATGTGTGCACACACACAGGCACACACATGCATAGTCCCTTCTTCCCCTTTGCCTCTCACCTCCCTGGAGGCTGAGGAAGAGGCCTCCAGGCTGGGTTGGATGGGCACTTCCTCCAGGCCCTGGCCCTGGTGTCCGCCACCTACCCCTTGGTCTAGGCGGGTAGGGGACTTCCTTTGGACGGCTTAACTGGCTCCTTTCCCCGGAACCTGAGCTTTCTTGGCCACCCCAGCCTGCTTGTTCCTCCTTCCTCCTCCCTGGCCAGGCCCTTGGGTGACACCAGGTAGGTGTGACGGGGTTCCCTCTGGTCCCCCCACCCCACCCAGACTCCATGTTGCAGTTGGACACACACACACACATACACACTGTCCCCGGAACAGAGGACAGGCCTCGTCCCTTCCAGCACCTCCTCCTCCCTCTGTCAGTCCTAGAGACCACAGGTTTCCATGCCCCGCCCCCATCTGTCCCAGGTACCGTCAGATATCAGGGTTCAGAGAGCACTTCTGGAGGACCCCAGATTCTTGTGTCCCTGAACAAAGAAGTGAGGGAGACACAGCTGCAGCAGCGGGAGGAGGACAGGAGAGGCTCCACCTCCACTTCCAGGGGCCGAAGTGGCTGGAGCAGGCACCCAGGGCCGCTCATTCGCATAGAGTGCGCTTTTCTGAGCATGCTCTGTGGGTTCCACTGGGTTACACGTAGCTTTACGCACAACTTCATGCTTTGCGAGTCTCGGCAGCATCGGGGGTCCAGCATTCCAGCAAGCCACGGGTCAACTGCAGACAGTACAGAGGCACATGCAGATTTTCAGAGTTTTAAAACAAATTTCCCGACAACCTTGATGGGCCGGGGATGTGCAGTGTGAGAAGGGGGGGCAGCCTCCCTCTTGGTCGGCTTGTTTTCATGTACTACTTTTGCACGTCTTTGCCCACTGGTGGCCTCAAGCAGTTGGAAAGGCAGGGACTTTGGTGATGATTTGGGGTGACTTGTGCGCAAATGGCAGTTAGAGCAGGTTGGGGTTCACCAGGGAGGAAGAAGGTGGAAGGGGCACCTTGGGAGAAGTGGGCTGCTGGTCCTTATAGGTACCCCCAGAGGATTCTGCCTAGGGTTGGGGTTCCTTTACTCTGAGCATCTCTGTTCCTTCCCTGTTGAGTCGGGGAGTGGACGATCAGTATTGTCTTCCAGGAGAGGCTGATGGCCCAGCAGAGGACATGGTAGGGGGACATAGTGCCATTTTAAGAAGTGATAAGTGCAGGCCTGAGATGGTTGGGGTTCACCAGAGAAGGTGACCTTGGAAAGCAACCTGGGACAGTGAGGCTGTGTGAACGGCAGGTGCAAAGACCTTGAAGCATGTGCCCAGTGTTCGCAGGAGAGCGGAGAGGCTGTTCCAGAAAGCCCAAGGGATGTGTGGGAGGCTACCCAGCTTGTCATACCCCCAGGCCCTCAGGAGAGAGGGTGGACTGTATTCTAAGTGATGTGAGGCGGGGCTTCAGTGGGCCAAGTGAGGTGAAGGGGTCCAGGGGTACTTTACAGGTCTCTGCCTGCTGACAGGGAGGAGGCCGAGTGAGCTGGAGGCTGTAGCCATCCCCAGGGAGGGGTGTCGGGCTGGGCATGGGGTCAGCAAGCCTAGAGTAGAAGCAGTCAGATTTTCAGAGGAGTTAATGACAGAATCTAGGAAAAGCCAAGTGCATGGTGGGAGTGGGCAGGTGCCTATGTGTGATCTAGTCTCCCCTACCCAGTTAGAAGGGTCTGAGGAGCCAGGTCCAGCCTTTGCTGTTCACAAAACAGCTCTGTAGTCTGGTTTATGGAGATACAGCATCAACCAAGGGCTCCTCTGCTCTGACAGGAAGGTAAAAAAGGGACAGGCTGGGAACCCTGAGGTGTGGAGTATCCCAGGGGGTGTATGTCAGGGGGCTGTCCCCCGATGGGTGGCAGGGGACCAGGATCAGAGCAGCAGGAGCCCTTCTCAAAATCTCCTCTGTGCTTGCTCTCTTGCATGTCATGGCAGAGCGGGATGCCTTTGACACACTCTTCGACCATGCGCCCGACAAGCTCAACCTGGTGAAGAAGGTAAGGCACCTGGGCACTGGGAACCAGGGTCCGACTAGACTCTGTCCAGACTCTCTGCAGCCCCAGCGCCTGCTGGGTTGGAGATAGAAGATGTTTGAAGTCTCTAAGGTTTGCCCGGGAGAGAGTTCAGTGGCTAGGATAGCTTCCCCCGGGAGTTCTGATGTTTTCGGGACTTGTCAGAGCCTTTACCATGCTGCCGGGGTTGCTGGTCTCCCAGAAGGACTTTGACAGGCTAGTTTGTTGCTAGTGGAGTTTGTTTATTCATTTTGGACAGCACACATTCTGATGGAATTGTACATTTAGAAAATTTTGGTCAGGCTCAGATAGGGAGGCCGTTAGTTCCTGGAAGTGCATTTTTGGAAGGCCTGGAACCCTCCCAGGTCTTTCCTGGGCCAGAGCAATCCTGGAGCCCTTGGATGCTGAGAGCCATGCCTTGTAACCTCAGAGAAGCATCCAAGCTCCAGGCTACCACATCAGGTCCCTGGAGTCCTGGCAGGATCATCTGGTGTATAGACATCAGTCTGATTCTCTGGCTCCCTGTGGCCTGTGGCAGGTCTGACACTCCAAGCCTCAGTCTTCCCCATGGGTAGGCCAGGGTGGGTAAAGAGCAAACCCTTGCATTTGTCTCCGGGCTCCCTATTCGTGCCCCTGGGGCCAGTTGCAGTGTGTGGATGAAACTTGGATGCCAAAGCCTCCCCTGGCTTCCCTGACCCTGGCCCCCATCCATACTCATAGCCTAGGGGTTTACAGTTGTGTACTAGGCTGGGTGCCCACGTGGCCTGCTTCTACCCCCTCCCTTCCCAGGGCCAGCTCAAATTCCTTTTCCCTGACTTCCCTGGGCCTGCTTCCCTCTGCCCTGGGGGCTTACAGAACACCCTTACTGTGTAGGACCTTGTGACAGGACCTTGTGATGTCTCTGTCCCACCACTAGAAGTACATGAAGTCTTCAGGGCTCTTCACTGGGCCCCCTTCTGTCCTTCCAGCCCCGGCACTGGGCAGTGTGCCTGGATTTGGATGGTTGAATACTCGGTGATTTCCTAGGGTGGGGCAGGTACTGAGTTTGGGTTACTGCTGGGCTTGATGGCTGAGGGGGTTACAGGGGTTACCATGTAGTATTTTAAGCTTTTATCAGAGAGAGGCCTGTATCCCAGATACACAGGTTACAGGACCCAGAGAATGGTCATGGCTGAGATGGAGCCCTGAGGATGCCATGAGTGTGGCCAGCACACCCTCCCATTGAGTGCATGGGTCTCCGGGGTTACCTCTGGGATATGTCTGTAGATTTCATTCTTCTCATATGACTGTTGTTAAGAGCATGGCACATGCATGTGGACTGGACCCGAGAGCTCAGCTTTGTGAAGCGGCATCCTGTTGGCACTGTCTCATTAAAACTAGGGGATTGGCATAGGAACATGGACCCTACCACATGCAATTTGTGTTTTGGCCCCATTGGCGGGTCTGGAGTATCTCAGCCCTAGAGCACTCAGTCTACAGTGCTGGCTGCTGAGGAATCTGGTGGGTGATTGCTGATGGGTCCTTTGTCTCTGCCTTGACAGTCTCTCATCACCTTTGTGAACAAACATCTGAACAAGCTGAACTTGGAGGTGACCGACCTGGAGACCCAGGTAGGCAGTCCCTCTGCCCTGCGCTTCCAGCAGCTCTCAGCTCGGGTGGGGTGTGGGGACGGGTGGGACCACTTCGTCCATCATAGGAGGTCCAGCCACACTGGGAACTCCAACCTTCTGCTGAAAGGCTGAAGTCATGGACTCTGCAGCCTGGAAGTCCAGAGTCATGGTGTGGGCAGGCTGTCTCCATTCCATGCCTGGCTCCCCTGCGTTCCTGCTGGTGGGCTATGGTGTTGCTGTATTCGTATGTGTTTTATGTCTGTCTTCCAGTGGCCTCCCTCCTGTGTGTCTGTGTCCGCATGCCTGTGTTTGTGTGCTGTGTGTTTCCCCGGGGCTAGCTTCTAGAAATGGAGGCGTGAGAGTGAGATTGCTACAGGTTGGACTAGTGCCCACCCTAACGACTCCGTCACAACTTATTCTATCTCCAGAGATCCTGTTTCCAAGTGAGGTCACAGGCACAGGTTCTGGGGATTAAGATTCTGATTCATTTTGAGGGAGACACAGTGCAACTCATAGCACCCCTCAAAACTCTACCCCGCTCTGCCACAGGCCCTTTGCATGTGCAGGCCTATTGGTCTAGAACATTCTGTGTCCCCGCCCCCCTTTTCTGTAGCAGAGATGTTGCATACTTACATTTGGCCCTGTGGTGGCACTGAGCCAGTGCTCTCTAAGTGTCCCTTCCGGGGAGGATGTGATGGCTCAGTGGGTAAACGTGATCGCTGCTAAGCCTGATGACCTGGATTTGATCCCTGGGCCCACACGATGGAAGGAGAGAACTGACTCTCACAAGTTATCTTCTGACCTCACATGTGCACGCTGTCTCTCTCTGTCTCTGATTCTCTCTCTCATACATACACAGTAACAGCAATAGAATAAATGTCCATCCATCCGGCAGATATGGACAAATTACCTCTGCCGTAGGTTTATAAAACACACCCTCCCCAAAGCCACGCAGCATCGTGGTAACACATCTCAAAGCACACAATGAGCCTTGAAAGCAAAGTATAATTTTCCCCGGATTAGCTGTGTACCAAGTTGCGAGTCTGAGTTCTCAGAGGAGCTTATCCTCCTTAAACCCCTGGGCGATTTCTTCCGCTCCTCTCTCTTTCTTTAACTTCTCTCATCTGCTTTTCTAATTAAAAAAGTAATTCAGGCTCATTGTAGAAATGTCTGAAAATGAAGATAAGAAAAACAAACAAAATCACTCTAATCCTGTCACCCGGAGGGTGTTGTACCCCAGGGTTTTTTCCCAGCCTCTGCCGGTGCGGCCGGTCTCGGAAATGGTCGGTGGCTCGGGGCTGGGTGACGCTCCATCACAGAGCCCTTGCCTAGCATGCCCAAGGCCCCCGGGTTCCTCCCCAGCCCTGGTAACAGAGAAAATAATTGTCTCCCTGTTAGGTGTGAGGCTGCTCTGTTGTCTAAAGCAACCCTTGCTGCCTGCCTGTGTTCCCCCATACCACGTGTCCTGCACAGCTATTTGTGCCCATTTCCCCAGGGTTAGCTTCTAGAAACCTAGAAACAGAAGCAAGAGCAAAGTAGGGACACCGTGAGGCCTGGAAAGTCTGGCCATGGAAGTTGGCACTGGCCACGTGGGCAGCCGACCCATATCCGCTGCAGCCTGCCCAGCACCTCTCGTCTGGTCCCCCGGTGCTCGTAGCCAGAGCACCTCAGATCGGTATGAAATTTGTTTGATTCTTGATTTAGCTCAGTGCTTTCCTCCCCATCGTCACGCAGGTAAGGTAAGCACAGTCTGGCTTATCTCTCTCTGGTGTCCCTGTGAAGTCTTCACTCGGCACTGGGCCCCTGGGAGGCCTTCTCTCTGCTCACAAATTACCTATGCTTTTTGCTTCTTAGAGGCAACTTCTCCTGAGGGCCCTGGCTCTTGTCATCGGATATTTGTGGTTTTTCCCTCTTCCACTTAAATGCCGTGGGACGGCGTCTCTGAGGCCTGCCTGAATTGTGGAACGCTGGGCTGGAAAGGTCTGAGGTTTTAATAAAACGCCTTACCTTCTGCAAGCTCCCATTTACCAATTTGTGAGTTGCCAGTCGCACTCAAGGCCTTCTAGGCGGCGCAACCTTTCCTGCCTACGCAGGACTCTTACCTGAGAATCTTCTAGAACAGCATTGACTGATGGACCTTCCTTTAATGATAAGGTATTCTGTGGCCACTGGCCGGAAATGTGGCCAGTGCCCTCAGAAGCTACCCTTTCCATTTCAATTAGTTTTAAAGCACCAAATGGAAAGGGCCAGCGAGATGGGTCAGAGGGTGAAGGAGCTTGCTGCCAAGGCTAACAACCTGAGTTCAGTCCCTGGAACCCACATTGTAGAGGGAGAGAACTGGCTCTCACAAGTTGTCTTCTGACCTTCGCACATGTACTGTGGCACACGCATGCTTGCATGTGCACATACACATGAGTAAATAATGTAATTACAAAATGAGTCCGTTCCGCAGTTCTGCGTATTGGTTACACAGTAGTGTGGTGACGGCTGTCCGCTAAGAGTGGGAAGTTTTGTGTGTAGCTGCAGTTATAAAAGGACTAGTGAAGAAGAAAAGTCAGCAGAGGCCAGGCAGGAAAGAACAGATGCTGTGTGAGCTCCCCCAAATCAAACCCCTGGAGACATAAAAGAAGATGACAGGTGACAGCCCATGCCTCTAACCTCAACACTTGGAGGCTGAGGTAGGAGGAGTGCTGTAAACTTCAGACCAGCCTGAGCTAGAGAACATGTTTTAAAAGAAAATGGCGCTGGGGGTTTGACTCAGTGGGTAAGGGTGCTTGCTGTACAAGAATGAAGACCTGAGTTCAAGTCCCCAGCACCTTCATAAAAAGCAAGGTATGGTCAATGCACATGTAACCCCACTACTGCAGGGGGTGGGACTGGAGGATTGATGGGGTTTGATGGCCAGCCAGACCAACTGAAAAACGGTGAGCTCCAGGTTCAATGAGAGACCCTGTCTCAAGGGAATAAAGTAGAGCGTGACAGAGAAGGACTTCTGTGTCCTCTGGCCTCTGCACCCACACCTGTAGGGACATGCACACAACAAAACAACAAAATTCTAGCATTCAGGAAGCTGAGGCAGGAGGATGATTTTGAGTTTGAGGCCAGCCTGGCTGTCATGGCCCTTGCTGCCCTGCCACACCTAATTCCTTAGGTCCTTTTCAACAGAACCTGTAGCCTCTTAGGTGGTAATGGTAGTAAACACCCAAAATCTCAGCACTAAGGACCTGAGGGAGAAGAATTGTGAGTTTGAGGCCAGCCTGGGATACATAGTATGACCACGTATCAAAAGAGTTTGAGGCCAGCCTGGGATACGTAGTATGACCATGTATCAAAAGAGTTTGAGGCCAGCCTGGGATACATAGTATGACTGTGTCTCAAAAGACTTAAAGGAGAAGTGAATGAATGAATGAATGAATGAATGGGGATTCCTTAGGGCTTGAAAACCAGTGTTTAATGGGGACAGAGTTCTGGAGACAGCTGGTGGTGACAGTATGCATGTTGATGCCTCTCTGCATTCAGAAGCAGTAAAGATGGCGGCTGGCAAGATGCTTCAGCAGGTAAAGGCACTTGCTGCCAAGCCTGATGACCTGAGTTCAATCCCTGGGACCCACATGGTAGAAGGAGAGAACTGACTCCTGCAAGTTGTCCTCTGACCTCCACATGTGTGCCGTGGTATGCCCATGCATGTGCACACATACAAAATAAATAAAAATGTGATAAAAAATTTAAAGTAGGGTCTAGAGAGATGGCTCAGTGGTTAAGAACACTGGCTGCACTTGTGGAGGACCTGGGTTCGAATCCCAGCAACCACATGGCAGCTAACAACTGTCTGTTACTCCAGTTCCAGGGATCAGATACCCTCTTCTGACCTCTGTGGGCATTGCATGACATGGATGCACTTACATACATGCAGGCAATACACTCATACATGTAAAATAAAATTTAAAGTGGTTAAGATGGTAAGTTTCATGTTGTGTATATTTTACCAAAATGAAAAATGACTTACCCACATTCACACTGAGTCACATGGTCACTGGCTACCATCTTGGGCAGCACAGTTCTGTGATAGGAGCCGTACCTGTCTCCCCTGTGGGTCACAAGTGGACCACCAAGCTGCCACTCAGGACTGGGTCCCTCAGAGATACTGTTTCATAGTGGTGCTGAGTCCCACCTTGGGGATGCTGACTGCCTGCTGACCCTGGATTTCCTTCCGCTGGGTTGGACTAGTTGACCTGCCCTCGGAAGTCCACTGCCCCTGCAGTAAACAGAACCACCCCCTGTTTCAGCTTGTTCGGGGTGGAATGGGGCTGTTGAGAGTGGGGGATTCTTTCAGCTTGTTCGGGGTGGAATGGGGCTGTTGAGAGTGGGGGATTCTTTCAGCTTGTTCGGGGTGGAATGGGGCTGTTGAGAGTGGGGGATTCTCAGGCTGGAGGATTGGCTCAGTGGTTAAGAGCACTGGTTGCTTTTGCAGAGGATCTGGGTTCAATTCTGAGCACCCACATGGCAGCTAATAACTATCCATAACCAATTCCAGGGGACTCTGACGCCCTCCCCTGTCCTCTGCAGACATTGCATGACATGGGTGCACTCACATACATGCAGGCAGTACACTTGTACACATAAAATAAAAATAATAAAATTGTTTAAAAAGAGTGGTTGTCCATTCTACATTCTTGTCCCTTGCTGTGGGTGACTAAGGGACAACCCTTCTTGCCTGGAGTGCTGCTGTGAGTTCAGAGGGCAGGGTAGCAGTGCTGGGTGGGTAAGGGGTTTCTGGGGTGGGCGCTGCAGGCTTGGTGGCAGGTGTCTGTCCACACCCCACCCCCGCTCTCCCAGAATTGTCACTGAGTCTTCTCTGTAGTTTGCAGATGGTGTGTACCTGGTTCTGCTCCTGGGCCTCCTGGAAGACTACTTTGTTCCTCTGCACAACTTCTACCTGACTCCCGAGAGCTTCGACCAGAAGGTACGTGCCTGGTCTTCGTTCTTCGAGCAGCCCGAGCCATGCTCGCTGAGGTGGACAGCAGGAGTGACCACTTCGCTGTGTCCTACAGAACAGGAAACCACACAACACGTGGGGCTCAGTTGGATTGTAGCTCTGGGTAGACGCAACAGGAAACCCATTAGTGGCACACGACGCATCCATATCTCTCCCACAGGCTCATGTTGTTTGTAATGGCGGTGATCAAATGCCACACAGACCTCTGGGCTTCCTCCAGATGCTGTGCCCGGGGACGGCACATGCCACTTTGCAGCAGGCGTCCTGCTTCCCTGCTGGGCGTCAGTTCCTTCTATTCCTCCTGACACAACAGGGCTTTTCTCAAATATTTACAGTTACCACCCCTGTGAGTGCTGGGGACAGGTTCCAGGGCCCTCAGGTACCAAAGCCTGCAGATGCTCAGGTCCCATGTGTAAAATGGTGTAGTATTTGCATAAAGCCTACGCACTTCCTCCTGTAGACTTCAAATCCTGTCTGATGGCTTATATTACTTAATGCGATGTAAATGCTATGCAAAAGAGCTGCTTGCTGTATTGTTTATGGGGTGACTGCGGGAAAGCATGTTTGTTCAGTGTGCACGCAGTTCTCCAGACACTGTTCTTCTGCAGCCTGTATCTTCTGCAGATGTGTGTGTATGTATGTGTGTGTGCACATGTGCTTCATGTATGTGTGTATGTGTAGGTTTGTGTGTGTATGCTTATGTGTGTCTGTGTATGTGTGCATGTGTATGTATGCTGAATGTCTGCATCTCTCTCTCTCTCTCTCTCTCTCTCTCTCTCTCTCTCTCTCTCTTTCTCTCTCTCTCCCCACTTCATTTCAGTGGATGTTTTCCTGGGAACATTCCTCCTACAGGAGCCCTGGGTGGATTCTTGGGTCTGGGAGACCCAAGTGACCACTCCTGGTGTCTTAAGCAGGCACCTCTTGTTACCGTCTGTCCCACCCTGGCTCCTGGCAGTCAGGCCCCATTGCTGCACTGTTTCTAGAAGCCTCGCCTGTAGAGACTTGGCCACAGACCGTCTGGGTTGCTGGGGACTCACAGCACCTGCCACTTTATTTTTCCAAAGTGCTAGACCTGTGAATGAGGGAAGCAGGCAGTGGAAGCCAGAGCAGGAGCCAGTGTTTATCAATCTGCCGGCTGCTGGCACCGAGCAGTCTGTCTGCTCTTGGCAAAATGTCGTTCCTGTTGTGCCTGCTGAGATGGAATCGGACAGATTAAAAAGGTCTTGGCATGTCAGAGTGCACATTGCGGAGGAAGCAAGCGTGTGTGCGGCGCTCAGAGCTGTGGAACTCGGAACCTCTGTCCTGCGTTTCCAGGCCCCTGTGGCTGGCCACAGAGCATCATCCCGGTGAATCTTGTCTTTGTCCAAACTAACAAGGAGGCTGGTGAGACTGTGGAGTCAGCCAGATCTAAAACTGGGTCTTTGTCCAAACAAGGTTTTGTACAGATGGCAGAGCCTTCACTCCTCGGCTGGCTCTCTCCTTTGAAACCAGGATGAAAGTCCGTGTCAAGGCTGTCCTGGCCTGGAAGGCGTCAGACTTGACTCCTCCTTGGCCTCTAAATGGGAGTCAGAGAAGAGGGTACTTGGGGATCAGCACACAGTGGGGCCATCTTCCCATTCTTTGGGAGAAGCAAACTGGGGTCTTATCTCTCTGTAGGCAGCTGCGGCCCTCTCCTCAGGGAGGCGTGAAGAGAAGAGGGTACTTGGGGATCAGCACACAGTGGGGCCATCTTCCCATTCTCTGGGAGAAGCAAACTGGGGTGTTATCTCTCTGTAGGCAGCTGCGGCCCTCTCCTCAGGGAGGCGTGAGGATTCTTGTTCTTCTGTCTACATACATGTATTTACATATGTTGTGTTTACATATATAGTCTGTCCTCTTCTCTTGTGGGAGTGTGGGGGTATCACCATGGCAGCTACTGGCACATCCTGTGACCTGCAACCTGTGACCCATGTATTGCTCCCCTAATTCACACGGCTGCCAGGCAGGGAGGGGGCATTCTCCCTGGCTCGACCTGAGCCCAGCTCTGTGCTGGATACTAAGCGTCCTTTGCTTTGGCCCTGGACATCTTCGCATTTTCTTCATGGTGTTGAAGGAGGGTCAGAGATTCAGCAAGCAGGGTGGGAGATGTGCCCTGAGCTGCTCCCTTGAGCATAGTGGTGACCTGTGTTTTTAACCAACAGCATTAGACTGGGGATGTGGTCCAGTTGGGAGAGAGCCTGCCTAGCATGCACAAGACCCTGGTTTTGATCCCCAGCAAATACAGTATTCCCAGATCACGGTGACAAACTTCTGTCATTCCAGCACCGTCTCTCCTGCAGCTAGCTGGAGCCACTGCACAGAGAGCAGGGCGTGCAGCAGATTGCCACCCCTCTACCTCCATGGAAGCATCTCCTCAGTTCCTGGAGTCTCTGTGCAGGGCAGTGGGCTCAACTTGGCGAGGCCAGCATCACCTCCTGGTTAATGATCAAATGACGCTGCAAGGGAGCTTACTGCCCAGATCCTTGGCTCCATCACAGCGGAGCTGTGACAGTGTTAGTGTTGGAGACAGTGGGTTACTCTGAGCCCCAAGGCCTGTCCAGCCGGCATGTGTCTGTGTGCTTGCTGGTTTCCTGGTCTTTTCTGCTTGGGGCAGGTGGAGGCCAGGTGTGGTTTGGTTGATCTTCATGCCTGCAGACTTTAGGCTCCCACTTGGAGCCTTCCCAACCTTCCTTAGTAGGATAAAAGCCCCAGCTGGGCTCAGTGGTTCTTGGCCCTTTTGTTTTAGGGAGAAACCACAGAGCAGTGGGAAGGGAGAGGGTCTAGTCAGGACCCAGTCAAACTGGCCCTCGGGTTGACCTCACTTTCAACAGAATCCCAGTGCTGTCCAGGGTCTGGATCCCTACTGCTCTCAGAACACCGTGCCCCACAGACGCTCAGCTAGGCTTCCACCAGCTCTTGACAGTCATCCTGTAGACAGCAGGAGGCTGCTCTGTGCTAGGAGACGTGCTCAGGGCTGGGTACCTTTGCAAGGGACCGGTCCTCCCTGAGCCTCAGTTTCTTCATCTGCAAAATGGAACCACTGTTACTTCTTACGTGACAGGGTCTGAATCGGAGATAGAACTTGGCTAGAAATCCTAGGAGGAGGGACAGGCTATGTACCTCCATCCATTCCCTAACCCCAGATCCCTGACATAGGGACACCAACTGCTGAGTTACCCCCAGTGAATTCACCTCTCTGCCAACTCTGTCCTGGTGGGTTGGGTACAAAAGGAAGCAGGAAGTGGGTGCGGTGGAAATGTCCTTCACCACTGTGCCGCAGGCTATAGTCACACCTCCTTCCCACACTCATCAAGGAGTCAGTCATCCCTCCCTCCCAATCAGTTGACCTTAACTGCATGTAGTGGGGAGGGACAAATGATAAATGAGCGGAGAACCCCAGGAGGCCCCTCTCTCACCATTTTGTGTGGCTGTTGGGAGGTCACAGGTTCTGTATTTGAATGTGGACTTTACAGCACAACTGTAAATGTGGGGTACCAAGTAGGTGCAGGTGGTTAGGCCTGGGTGGGCGTGTCTATGTGGGTGGGTGGGATTGAGCGAAGTCAGCCTTGAGTGGGTGTGGAGGAGCTGGGTTGGCCCAGTCCGAGCTGTTGATGACCTGCTGCTGTTTCTTTCTGGCAGGTCCACAACGTTGCCTTTGCTTTTGAGCTAATGTTGGATGGAGGGCTCAAGAAACCCAAGGCTCGCCCTGAAGGTGATGCCCCACCAAGGCCCCTGGAACAGCCTTGTACAAAAAGAGGGATAGCGGGGTCGGGGGTCAGGGCTCCCTGGGAAACCTGCATGTCCTACCTGAGCATCCTAGACAGGGTAGCAGGCATCTTTCTGTGCATATTGTCACATGGCTGCAGGCTGGGGGAGCAGCGTGGGAAGGGACGAGTGGGAGGGGATGAGCGGGAGGGGATGGCAAGTGGGAGGGACGAGGAGTGGGAGGGGAGGAGAAGTGGGAAAGGACCAGTGGGAGAGGACACGGGCTGTTCTCTCTTGCACCAGTGCTGTTTCCTTCTGCAGATGTGGTGAACCTGGACCTCAAATCCACCCTGCGGGTCCTTTACAACCTGTTCACCAAGTACAAAGACATGGAGTGACAGCAGCTGACCCTGGTGGCTCTCCATCGATCCCCATTGCCTTCCCAGGAGATGCCTCCCCAGGGAGGCCACAGGCTTCCAGTCCTGATGTGCCCCCTCCCCTCCCCTCCCTCTTTCCCCTCCTCTCTCCTTCCTCCACTGTTTGCCTTGTGATTCCCCATCGGGTTAGGCCTTTGAAAACTCAGTGCGTAAATACCTGGCTGAGTTTGAGGCCTCACTTCATCATCTCTTTCCGGGATATTCTGACTCTGCTTTCTGTGTCTCCATCAAAAGATGAAAAAGAACAAAGACTAGCTCCAGCCCTCAGCCAACAAGGACGCCATCTTACGGAGCAGTTATCCAGAACGGGCTCTCTGTAGCCTCTGGCTCCAGCCCCAGCTCCAGGGACTTGGTCCTGCATGTCCTTGGGAAATCTCCCCAGGTTGGACTCTCCTTGGACGTGGGGTCTCTCTATTTAATGAAAAGGTTTTGAAGTTTGAACGACTTCTCTCCCAAGTCTTAGCAGCTGTCGATGTATGGCCAGTGTCCCCACCTGGCCTTCCTCTGGTTTCTTGGTTTTAACTGACCTTTCACATAAATGCTCATGATCTGGAATGGGCGGGTTCCCAGGGCAGCCTCACGGCGTGTCTGGGCGTCTTGCTGGCTCTGAATGTGAAGCTGGAGCCAGAACCTTCCACCCCAGAGGCCCCTGTTCAGGAATGAACCTGTTTTCAGAGACTTTACGAAAGGGCAGGGATCCATTTCGGGGGTAGCTGGACCATATGCTACTGAGTAACAGAAGTGAACATCCCACAGCGCCAAGCGCCGTTGTCTTTCTGAAGTGAGACCCGTCCCCACCCCCCATAGCATCACTGACCCCATGCCATCTTCAAGACTCCTGTCTCCAAATGCAACCTCCCTGACATCCAAGAAGTAGATTTGGGGGGTGTGACTCAGCTGGTAGTGGGGGGACATATGAAGTGTCCATCTCACTTCTCTCATCTCTCTGCTGACCCCCCTTCAGTGTTTCCTAGAAAAGAAAATGTTGGAACTCCCATGCGTGTTCACCTTGTGCCGGTCTCTACTCTGGAGGGAAGTGGGGTCCCGTGGCTGACTGGCCCCTCGTCTCTGGGTCGTACACCTGTGGCACCGCACCTCCCACCCCCCGCCCCCACGTTGTACACCTCCCCCTCTTTCCTTGAGCCCCTCGGCCTTCTCAGAGTCCCACCCTGCCACAGACAGGGCTGTGGAGTGAGTTTTAGTATTAAATTGAATGTCAGTGTTGAAGTTCTAGAAACCAGTTTAATGTTCTCCCCGGTCCCACTGTTGCTAGGCTGGGGATGGGCCTGGAATAGCCTCTCCAACGGAGGTGGCTTCCCAGCAGGGGAAAGAAAATTAAAATGGCATTACCGGGTCTCCCTGAGGGATTTGGTGACATTAAAGAGCCACGCTGACAAAATAGCTGGACTGGAACGTTCTGTGTTTCCCTCCTCACGTCCCTCCCTGCTCACAGGTGGCCCGCATCCTTGGGGCAGGAGGCAAAGCGTTTGCAGAGAACAGGGCAGTGGGGTCATCAACCCAGTCTGTCACATTGGAGGGGCCGTAGCTTTCCGGCCAGCCCCCATCTGGAGGATACGTGTCCCACTTTGATCCACATCACACACTCCTGCTTGGAGCTGGACAGTATACGGGTTGTGGGAAGCTGACAGCTCCTCTGCCTCACAGCAGAGTGGTGATACAGCCACAGACAATCAGCTGGGCCCTGTTGCATAGTCACCTGGGGGAGTGAGACCCTGGTAGCAAGATGTCCTTTCTCTATGCCCCCCAAACAGCTTTCCCATGACTGGAATGGCAATACTTTTGCGTTGCTGATTCAAGGACATCCCATAGCCTTCTAACCTGGCTTGGGCGAACATTCTTGTGATACTCCTGTAGCCCCAACTGGCCTGCCTCTGCTCTGTGTGTGCCACCACGCCCTGTGTGATATTGTTTCTTTGAACTGGGACCTGGCCTAGAGGGCTGGTAGAGTTAAGATCATTTGCCACCCCCACATGGGGGGAGCCTGCTCAGCCCTGTACCAGGAAGAGTCCAGTCTGCACCTCCTGGGGCTGCAGGCCAGGACCGGGGATGCTCCCCCTCGGTTCTGTGCTGAGCGGTGTGTCGGCCCCCTCCACCCCGTTGGTCTCGGCTGGACTGCTGGCAGCTCTTGTTCCCCTTTCGAAGACAGTTGTGCAAGCCCAACCCCAGGGCCCCATGGCATCCTGATTAGTCTGACAGAGTGATCTTATTTTCAAATAACAGAACCTTTCCCCCACTCTTACTGTCTTTTTAATTGTTCGAAGCAATGTGTCCTTTGGATTTCTGGATATTAAATAGAAGCCCCTAAACCTCCAGCTGTGCTTTGATCAGAGGCGCCTGGTGGACAGCAGGGACATCTGTGCTTGTGATGTGCTGCAGCTCAGACCCAGTGCTTCCTGGGCCAGGGACACAGGCAGGGGACCGGCATGGGTGTCGGTGGGCTTCGGCTCACACCGTCAACAGCTCCCGAGCACCCACTGACCTCTGGCTCTTTTGGCTGCCACTTCCCACACATTTGACTGTCTGTTCTTTCTGCCCAGAGCTGAGGTGGCATCATTCCACACTGCCTGGCTGGCTTGGCCTCTCCAACAGGTGGATGCTTCCAGAAGGCTGGAACACCACAAATAAGAGACAGACACTGCTGTGGGCCGGAGCATTCGGGGTCCCCTGCTCTCTCTTTGGAAGGGATAAGAAGTTAAAAACACCCCGAACTTGGTACTAATACCCTCTCCCCCCACCTCCATGAGGTCCTGGGCCACCTCAGGTGCTGATGGTCATTGAGATGCCAGGACTACAGGATGGCTCAGAGTTCAAGGCTAGCTTGGACTACATAGTTCCAGGGTAGCCAGGGCTATAAAGTGAGTCCCCAGCTCTAAACAATCTTTCCCTGATCCAGCTTTGTTTCCTGTGAGACTGGTGGGTTAATTTGCCTGAGCCCTTCCAGCTCAGTTTGGAGGGACAGAAACCAGCCACCCTCGCCCCTCAGGCTGTGCAGCAACGTCTGGAGGTGGCTTAGTTGTCTCACTCCAGGAGGACAAGACACTGGCCTGTTGTGGAGGCCTGGCTTGCCGCCCCACACCCTACAGAGCGCACAGTACAATAGTCTGCCCTCCAGTGTTTGTGCTTCGTCTGGGATACTCTGAGGCAGGCCACTAGCACCTAGGGCAGCGGGCTTCCATTTCTTTATGGGGGAGGAGTTGTCTGTTATTATTGAGGAAGGTAAACATTTCCCCTTAGGACCTGGGACTGTAGCTCAGTTGGTAGAGTGCTTGCCTAGCATGCTTGTGGCTCTCCTGGGGAAGCTGAGGCAGGAGGAATGCTACAAGTTCAAGATCAGTCTGGTGCATGCCTATAATACCAGGGAGGTGGAGGCCGGAGGATTAGGAGCTCAAGGTCATCTGTTATACAATAAGTTGGAGGTCGGTCTGACCTGTGTGACTCCTGGTCTGAAAATAAAAAGGTGCTGTCACTTTGGGTACCATTTCAAGGCCAATCATCACTGGTTTTCCTCAGAAGGGCTTTTTATCCAGGGTCTGGTTGGTCAGGTCAGAATCTGGGTGGCATGGCCAGGGATGGAGCTGACTGGTTCAGAGTCCTGGATCAGGTGACTCCTGGTGAACGAAGGTGAAGAGGGCACAATATGGGACAAACCTGTGTGGGGGTAACCAGGCCCTGGAGCAGGGGCTCAAAGCCAGCTAAGAACAAGGAAGACAGTGGTTGAGGGTTCCTGAGCTGCCCCAGGCCTATGGCCAGCCTCTGTCTCTCACAGAAGTGTTCTGTCCCACCGGGTTGGTCCTCTGTTGTCAGGCACCCAGGAGAAGCCCCCAGTTCTAAATGGTTTCTCTGCTTGGGTGGGATCCCTCTTCCCCTGTGGCCCTCTGGGAAATGTAACTACAAGTGACCACTTGCCCTTGGCCACTGGCATCATCTGGAATTCAAACAAGGAAGGTGGCATCTGCTGTGAACAGTCCAACCCTTGGGACCTGGTTCAGGTTTGACGGGGCAGGGGAGTTGCTCTCTGCTTTGCTTGAGGTACCAGAAAATCCCTCTGTGAGTTTGAGTGGTTTCAGGATGTTACCGCTGTTGTCCATCCTGGGTGAGCTTTGCTCTGGGCAGGAGTTTGGGGAACCCCATGGGTCCCACACTGAAGGATCTGGAAACATTTACTGAAAACCTACTGTTCGCCACTTCCCATGCTACACTCACTGGGATGCAGCAGGAAGCACGGAACATGGTGGGGGAGGTAGAAGGCCCACCTAGAAAGACAAGCTAGGGCGATGTGGAGCCAGGAACAGGGGAGATGGAGAGATAAGATGGCACAAGAGACGGGGAGGGGGCTGCAGCCTAGGAGGAGCTGGAGAGAGCCTACACCATCTCGTCCCCACCCAGCTTGGATTTCAGTGGGTCATGTGGTTCAGTTCAGCGGCCTCACCTACGGGGAAACAGGGAAACACTTGCTGGTCCGTTTAAGTACATGTCGCCTCGGTTGACACAGTGTGCTTCTCAGAACTGCCCCACGAGACACTATTGTGCCAAATGCGCTGAGAAGACTCTGCCCAGCGACAGGCAAGCTGTGTGCCAGGGATGGTGGGGCAGGCCAGAGCGACGCTGGATCAGAGCCTTCTCAGTTTTGGGTGATTTGAACACTAGGAAGAACTGTGCATTAAAAAAACAAATATGCTGAGCACTGTGGCAGTGTGCACCTCAGCACTCAGGGAGGCTGAGGCAGGAGGGTGGAGACTTGGAGGCCAGCCTGGGCTACATAGGCATTCCAGGGCAGCCTGGGCTACAGAGTGAGACTGTCTCAAAACAAACAAAGCTATAGATAGACAGCTAGATGGTAGATAGATAGATGGTAGGTAAACAGATAATAGGTAGGTAGATAGATAGATGATAGATGATAGATAGATGATAGACAGAAGATAGATGATAGATAGACAGAAGATAGATAGATGATAGATAGATAGATAGATAGATGATAGATAGATAGTAGGTAGATGATAAACAGGTAAGTAGATGATAGATGATTGACAGGTAGATGATGAGCATGGTGTGGGGGCTTCTTTCCACATTTTATTTTTATATAATATTGAGCGTACAGAGAAGTCACAGGAGTTATATCAAGTCCCCATGTTTGCCTGATGTCTGTAAACACTGCCAAGTTTCCACTACTACTTTAACCTATTTCCCAATCTGCATTTTCCTCTCCCTGCCCTCCCTTGCTGTCTCTGGATATTTAAAGGTGTATTCTGGTTGGTCGGTCTATCTATCATCTATCATTTATCTATCTATCATCTATCATCTATCTATCTATCTATTATCTATCTATCCATCATCTATATCTGTCTCTATCATCTATCTATTATCTGTCATCTATCTATCTATCTATCTATCTATCTATCTATCATCTATCGGTCTATTAGTCTATCATCTATCTACCTATCATCCATCTATCTATCTATCATCTATCATCTCTATCATCTGTCTATCTACCTAGCATCTATCTATCTAGCATCTCTCTATCATCTATCAATCAACTATCTAGCATCTATATCCTATCTATCTATCATCTAATCTATCATCTATCTATCTATGATCTATCTTTCATCATATGTCTATCATCTATTGGTCTATCTATCTATCATCTATCTGTCTATCTATCATCTATCTATGTATCTATCTATCATCTATCTATATCTATCTATCTCTATCTATCTATCATCTATCTATCTCTATCTATCATCTATCTATCTATCTCTATATATCTATCATCTCTATCTATCTATCTATCTATCTATCTATCTATCTATCTATCAT
>NW_008348199.1:1933336-1944207 GCF_000622305.1 Nannospalax galili | reverse complement strand
ATCATCTATCTATCATCTATCATCTATGTCTGTCTATCATCTATCATCTATCTATCTATCTATCTATCTATCTATCTATCTATCATCTATTGATCATCCGTCTACCATGTCCTCTCTCTGTCCTCTGTCATTCTTTCCATCCTGCACACAGCTCACCCTCACCTGTGCACACGGCCCTCCTGGAGCTGTTCTGTGACACAGCCTTAGTACCAGTGCCCTCCTGAGGGAACAACGTCGTCACAGCAGCATTAACTATATCTGGCTGTTTGCCCCGTTGATGTCCTTGATGCGCATAGGAAATTCCAGCCCTGCTCTGCAGCCTTTGGTGCTAAGAGCTCTCAACTGGCAGAGCCTGAGCAGCATCCACATCCCAGCTGAGCCTGAATGAAGCTGTCACCCTGGGTCCTGCCAGCACAGCAGAAACCACCTGCCAATCAAGCCTCCTTATCCTTCAATGATCAGATACTGGGAACTTCCCATGAATCCACAGGAGGAGCTAAGGGAGAGGCAGCCATGCCAGCTACCTGCTCATGAAATTTACTTATGTGATTAAGGCCTGCTGGAGTCTGACCCCATCTCTATCTCTTCCATTGACCATGGAACACTAGGACATGCTGGCTTTCTAGACTGACAATGACACCCAGTGTCTAGTGGACCATTCAGGTCGATGGTTACTTAGGACACTGTCTTAGTCTGTTTTCTGTTGCTATAACAAAATACCCGAGCCTGGATAAGTTATAAAACATAGAGGTATATTTGGCTCATGGTTCTTGTGGAGACTCAGGTCTGCTGATGGACAATGGAATTGTTGAAGGCAAAGAACCAAACTCTCAGGTGGAGAAGTGTGGGGTCTCTCCCTCTCCTCATGGGTCATTGGCCACCGGTCCACGAGGACAAAGGGAGCAGAAGCCCAGGCGCAGTGATACAGCCCCAGACACAGTGAAACAGCTCCGTTTATTCAGTGGGAGAACTAGAGAATTTATAGTGTGGAGACAGTAGCAAAAGCCTCAGTTGATAGGTGCTCATAGTATGTTTTATTTACATGTGGCAGTGGGCTCCTATCTTCCAGACTATCAGGCAATGCCTGATTATCACATAGAAAAAACCTGGGGGTAGTTTTTACTCCAGGTAACTATGCCAAAGGTCATGTTCCAAATAAGGTCAGGCATCCATGCTTGGCGGCACTTTCCAGGTAAGTCAGGATTAGAGCAGGAGGCCCCCTGCTGAGAAGGGGAGTCCTTCCATATAGCGCGGAGCCCCTTAGAGCTATCCGGACATGGAGGACTACAACCCTAACAGCAGGGTTCCCCAACAGAGAAGAGTAAGTTTAATTCTAAGAGTGGCTCTTTATACCTGATGAGCAGCGTCGGCCAAGGATACAGTGTGCAAAACATAAATCAAGCAAAGTTCAAAGTAAAGAGTGTTTTTCTTTTCTGTTACTAACCGAACTCTCCCAGAGCTCTAGTCCGTGAGAAAGGAAAACACAAGCCCATCCACTATCGTTACTGTCCCAAGGCGGAGTTCTGCCCTTGACTGAGAGGTGGTGTCCGCCAATATCCAAACAGTCTCTTGTCCTCAACAGACAGCTGGACTCTGTCTTGTCTTTGATTCACCTTCTGCAGAACTGAACTCCATCAATTCTAGAGGCTGAGGAGTCTGGGAGCATGGTGTTGACACCTGTCATGGACATTTTGCGTCAGGAGAACAAGGTAGAGAGAACTTCACAGAGATGCAGAGCAAGTGTACCAGCTCAGGTCTCCCTCTCACATAGCCACCCTTGGGGACCCTACACTCAGGATTTCATCCAGTCCCAGCTACTTCCCTGCGCCCAGCCTCCAAACCCTATTAGCATATGAGCTTGGAGTTTGGGACTCAAGTCTCCAAACCATGAAGCATTGGTGGATGGCACATTCAAACCACAACCTGCTCAGGAACCAGTAGCAAAGCTGGAGGTGGGGGGAGTGAGTCGTCAGCATAAGGAGTGAGATGAGACAGGATGTCATTGGTCCCTGAGATCCCAAGCTGGGATTGAGTCTTCTCCATTGCCCACTGTCCAGCATCCAGGTACATCCCACACACATCATGGACCTGTGGCTGATCTGTGGGCACTGTTTCCAGCAGGCTGCTTTCAAGCTGTGAGACCCAGACGGGACATCTGTTGCTTTGTCATCCAGAGTCTCCATCATGTCACGGAGCACAGGGGGGCTTTCTTCTTAGCTGCAGAAGGATGGCCCACTTCAGTTTCATTAGGCAGGGTTTCCAGACAAGTATCTCCCAGGGGCTCAGTGGGCAGCTAGTCCCTGGACCAGCATGCTGGTGTCCCCACAAAGCATCTGGGACAGGACTAGCCACTGCTGCCACGTCACAGGATGTATACAAAGCAATAGACCGTTGAGGGCACACTGGACAGACAGATAAAGTTGATCATGGGTAGCAACGTCCAGCCTGAGTTCTGAGCACCCCATGCACCAGAGCAAAAAAGTCTGACATTACGAGCCCTCTGTGGGAAGCTCTGGTTTCTGGTACCTGCTGTGGTTTGCCCACTGGTCCTGTTGACTTGTTGGCATCCTTGGAGGGGGCAAAACCCGCACCCTTGAGATAAGGCTATAGTCTTTGTGGTCCCAGGCATGAGCGTGCACTGTTCTACCTGCCAGTGAGAGTGCCTGTCTTCTGGGCTGATCTGGATCAAGAGTGGAGTTTGCTGGCTGAGCACTGCAGGCAAGGATCTGGGTGTGGTGCAGTTGCACCCTGGCAAGATCACACCTAAGCAGCTGCAATCACTGGGGGCTCCATCTGCCTCTGCACAGACAGATGCCTCCTTGCAACTTTGAGTCTGCCTTTTGCTTTTTCAATTTGATAAAGATGGAGAGCACAGAGCACTGGCCTTTCTTACAAATGTCTCACCCCCCAACCCCACCCCCAGAAGAGCAAGCTGCTCTGAGACCCTGCCAGCTGGGAAGACTGGGCAGTGAAGGTCTGGGGCTGGGTTTTACTGAGACCCTCTGTCACAGTAGCTGCACTCCTGGCCTGCTGGATCGACCTGAGTTTCTCTGATGGTGCAGGTCCTTGGTGGGTGGCCATCTGTTTCAATCCTGGACAGTTGCCCACAGCCCAATGGCCCTGTGGCCAGACCCTGCTGTGCATTACTCTGACCATGCTTCCCACAGCCTTATGGCCCAGCACAGCAGCCCAGTACAGTATACAGTTTGTAAAAATGTTGCAGTAACCACCACCACCATCCCCATGCCTTTTATTGACTCTCAAATTGCCCGTGTAACTATCCATACTCTATAACCATATATGCTTTATACTTTACATTACCTGTATAACCATACATCTTTGGTCCAAAGGACAATAAAAGAAGTGACGCCAAAGGACATTTGAAGAGTTCTTGGGGTCTGTCTCTCTTGCTGGGGATAAAGGTTATAGGGTCAGCAGACAAGAGTCCTGCTCAACAGCACCTGGGCATGAGGCCACAGATGTCTGAGAGAGTCAGCCAAGGTCTCCCATCTATCCAAAGACCTGCCCAGCCTACCCAAAACCATGTACTAGATAGAAGGCTGCTAGTTTGAGCCACAAATTCTGGGATGGTTTGTTACACGCCAAAGACTGACTGACTGCTTTGACTTAGCTGTTGCACAGGGATCTCACCAGAAGGTCTCCTGGCCTTTCCACATGCTGCTACTCCACCTCCAACATCCCCACCCTCTTCGATCGGCAAACGATTGGACCATCAAGACCCTCTTCCCCTCTAGAAAGCCTCCTTGGTTCCCATGATGGTTAATTCTCACGGTCAGTTTGAATGGATTTAGAATCACCTAGGAGACACACCTCTGGGCATATCTGTGAGGGAGTTTCCAGAGAGGTTTAAGTGAGGAGGGAGGATCCATCCCATGGGCTGGGGTCCTGGACTGAATAAAAAGGAGAAAGTTAGCTGAGCACCAGCATTCATCTCTCTGCCTCCTGACTGTGGATGCCATGTGACCAGCTGCCTCATGCTCCTGCCACCATGCCTTCCCACCATGATGGACTGCACCCTCAAAATGTGAGACAAAATAAACCCGTCTTTTAAAATATTTTATTATTTTTAATTTATGTGTATGAGTGTGTTGCCTGCATGTCATACAATGCCCGCCAAATTCAGAAGAGGGCTTCGGCTCCCCTGGTACTGGAGTTATGGATGGTTGTTAGCTGCCACATGGGTGCTGGGAACTGAATCGGATCCCCTGCAAGAGCAGCCAGTGCTCTTAACCACTAAGCCATCTCGCCAGCTCCCAAAACCCTCCTTTCAGTTCCTTTTGTCAACTTTTTTGCTTTCTTTTTGAGACAGGGTGTCATGTAGCCCAGGTTGACCTTGAACTTGTTAAGTAATGGAGGCCGAACTTGAACTTCTGAGCCTCCTGTCTCCATCTCCTGAGTGCTGGGATTATTGGTATGTACATCATGTCTGATTCGTGCAGTGCTGGGGATTGAACCCAGGACTTCCTACATGCCAGGCAAGTGCTCTACCAACTGAGCTGCATCTCCAGCCTCTGTTAGTTATTTTTCCATAGCAATAAGAAAAGCAACCAGCACAGCACTCTTTGCAATGACAGCCATCAAAGTGTATTTATTGAGTCCAGTTTGTGCTGGTGTTGTTCTAGGTGCTGGCTTTGAATAGTGAGCGGGAGAGAGGGGCCCTCCCTGTGGAGTCCCTGGTGTGATGGGGTGACAGGAATCAGACAGCAGTAAACCTCACTGGTTGAAGCAACACGTTCATGGGTCTGAGGAAAGGAGGACCCACATTAGGCAAAGCAGTCAGAGAAGGCTTCCTGGACGCAGTGGCATGCAAGCCCATGTTAGGAATGAGATCTGAGCTGTGCTCATGGACGTGGGGAACAGTCTGTGACGCCAAAGTAAAAGCCTAAGGTATTGTCAGGGAACAGGCAGATTGCAGCATAGTGGACAGGGAAAAGACAGGGGAGCTGTGATGGGTAGACTATGGGTATGGGGACGAATGGGCTGGGACCTGTCCTGCAGACTGACTTTTACTTAAGAGCTATTGACTGTGTGTAGTGGCCTATAATCCAGGCACCTGACCTGTTGATAGTTTTAGTGTCAACTTGACACACCTGGTGAGAGGGGATGGCAACCAAGGAACTGTCTCCCCTGGACAGGCCTGTGGCCATGTCTGTGGGCATCTTCTTGATTGTCGAGTGATGTGGGAGGGCCCAGTCCACTGTGGGTGCTGCTACCCCCGGGCAGGTGGTCCTGGGTTGTGTAAGAAAGCAGGCTGAGCACAAGCCAAGGGAACAAGTCAGTAAACAGGGTTCCTCCATGGCCTGTGCTCCAGCTCTTGCCTCCAGGTTCCTGCCCTGACTTCCCTTGGTGATGAACTGTGACCCAGGAGATGTAAGACAAAATAAACTCTGTCCTTCCCAAGTTGGTTTTCGTCAGTGTTTTTGTCACAGCAATAGAAAGCAAACTAGAACTGCAGGTAAAGGCAGGAGGATCAGGAGTTCAAGGTCATTCTCAGCTAATGCTGAATTTGAGGCCAGCCTGGGCTACACATGACTCAAAAACGACGAAAGTAGAAAGAACTATCGGACAGCTGTAGGGGCTGCTCAGGTGTTAGGTGGGTTAGGCTGGAGCTGGAGGCAGAGGTCCTGCACAATAAGGACAGGGGTGGAGGAGAGGTCATAGTTTGCTATGAAGCCCTGACCCTGGTTTCTAGCCTAGTAGCTGCTGTTTGAGAATTAAGGAGGCAGTGGCAGGGAGCATGGTATCAACAACTGCGTTCAAGATGCCCATGAGCCGTGGAAAGACTGAGAAACAGGGCAGGGGCAGGGGCTCTAGCAGCCTTCTGGTGGATTTGGGGTGCCAGCATCTCCCCAGCCACAGCTCAAAGAAGAGGAAGCTCCCCGCAGCCATCAGAGAGGCAGAGGAAGTGAGCTGCAGTCTCCCCCCCTCACCAACCCGCCCCAGGCAACCCGCGGACCCGGAACTGCCCCACTGCCTCTGTTGGGAACCTGGCTGCCTTCTGAGCTGGCGGCCTTATCTCCTGGTGTACAAAGAAGCAGCAGGTAAGGACATCTGGTCTCTGTGGGAACCCTGAGCTGCTAGAACCTTCCACAGGTCCACATGCTTGGTACAGATCTCACAGAGGAGGGCTGAGCTGCTTCATGAACCGGAGCCCAGAACCACATCTTAGCTGTGGCTGCATGGCGAGGGGGCTTCTGTCAAAAGGAAACCCCAAGTCCCTCCACGTTGCTGAGGCTGCCACATCATTTTCCTGAGGAGCTGTGAGCCCCACAGAACGGCCCTGCCTACCTCTTCTGAGCCAGATGAACAGTTCTTGTGCCATGGGCCCCTCCTCAGAACGGCAGTGCGTAGGGTGAAAGCTCCCACAAGAGGATGGGGTGGGGAAGAGACTTTGCTGGGCCTGTGGTCACCAGAGGCAGGTCCAGGTCCCTTTCCACTTGGCTGGGCGCTGAGTCCAGCTGTTCCTCATAAGGATGGGTCAGGACCGGAGGGAGGGGACTGGCCTGTGGTTACCTGAGCCAGGAGGAGTGGCCAAGCCTCCCCACCCCAGCCCAGCTCTTTCCTCTCTCTAGCCGCCTGGGGATAGTGGGGTGGGAGTCACTCTCAGGGGCTCTGTCATCCCACTCCGGGCTTCAGGGCAGCATGGGGCCTCAGGCGTCTGAGGAGGGTGACTCCTGGGCCCCTGAGTGTCTGTTTCTCCCTAGCTCTGGGACTCCTTGCCTTGATTCCTTCCAGTGTGACCTCCAGACCCCAAGTGTCTGAGTGGGTTTGAGAGCACTGGCAAGATGGAGAGAGAGAAGGGGAGGGTCAAAGGCCACGGCACAGCAAGTGAAACTTCCACAGAGAGGAAGTGGGCTGGGGAACCGGAAGCGGGCCGTTGGCTTCTGAATCTGACCCCCTCTGGTTATGGGATGAACCTGGCACTGTACATCATGATGCTGAGGGATCACTCTGGTCCTCCACATGAACATGCACCTTGGGCTTCATGGGTTGCAGCCCTGAGCCCGGGCCCCTGGCCCAAGCCTGAGGATGTCATGAGAGAAAGCCTCATTCAGAACTGGGGCCAGATGACCCAGTCCCCCTCTGCAGAGCCAAGCCAGCATGGGGTTGGGGACATGTCTGGGTGACTTTGGCCCAGCAGCCTGGTCCACTCCATCCAGGGCTGGTGGAGTCCGTTGTGGGTCAGTCTTGGATTCAGGGGGCCCGAGGTCGCCCACACTCAGACCCAGAGTTCCCTTCCCTTGCTTGCCTAAGATTCTATGGGAGCTCAGGGCAGTACTCCCTGTTCTGTGTCCTGGCTGTGCATGGTGGGCTGCGGTTCCTGGGCAGGGCAGGGTGGACAGGCCTCTGTGCACCTCACTGATAAGGGACCAGCTTTCCCACCTAGCCTTCACCCAGGCTGTGTCCTAAACATATTAGTGACTTTTTTTCTGTTATGATAAAATGCCTGGCAAAAGCTATTTAAGGAAGGAAGGGTTATGTTAGCTCACAGTTCAAGGGTGCGTCCGTCATGGTAGGGAAGGCCTGATGGCAGGAGCTCGAGGCAGCTGGTCCTTTACATCTGCAGTCAGGGAGCAGAGATGCTGGTGCTCAGCTCACTTTCTCCACTTTTTTTTCTTTCTTTCCTTTTTATTTTTATTTTATTTTCCTTTTTGAGACAGGCTGCAGTCAGGGAGCAGAGATGCTGGTGCTCAGCTCACTTTCTCCACTTTTTCTTTCTTTCTTTCCTTTTTATTTTTATTTTATTTTCCTTTTTGAGATGTCTCCCTGTAGCCCCAGCTGGCGTGGAGCACACTATGTAGACCAGGCTGGCCTTGAACTCACAGAGAGCTGCCTGCTGCCTCCCGAGTGCTGGGATTAAAGGCATGCGCCACCATGCCTGGCCCACTTTCTCCTTTTCGTCCTAGGACTTCAGCCCTTTGAATGGTGCTGCCCACATTTAGGGTGGCTTTTTCTACCTAATTCATATAATCTAGACAGTTCCTCACAGCCATGCCCAGAGGCTCGTCTCCCAGGTGATTACAGGCCCTGTCAACTTGACACTCAAGATTAGCCATCACAGCCCAGGGATCCCCCCGCCAAGGCTCGGCACTAGGTCTCTCCACAAGGCCCCCCTCCTCACCTCTGCCTTGGTTGGTCCTTGGGTGATGTGTCCACTCAGAGCTGAGCTCCCATCCTCCCATCCTCCCTGTCTGAATGAAACAATGATCACAGAATGAGTCTGCGTCTCTGAGACAGTCACACACTGTCTTGTTCATCCTCCAGGGAAGACGAGAAAAGATGGAGCCCGAATCCCTCTACGACCTTCTGCAGCTCCCGAAGGAGGAACCGCCCACAGAGGAGGAGCTCCCACGAGGTGCCAATCCTGAAGTGCCATGGGTTGGATCGGGGGAGGGAGAGAGTCTGCGTCACCCAAAAGAGACAGGGAGTGCCTGGGGGCTACCCATGTAGTCATCCATCCATCCATCCTCCACCCCCTTCATCTCTCTATTGATCTATCCATCGTCCATCTACGTCCATCTATCCATTGATCCATCTACCATCACCCATCCATTGATCTAGCCATCATCCATTTACCATCCATCCCTCCATTGATCTATCCATCAATCCATCTCTCATTGATCTATACATCATCCATCTACCATCCATCCATCCATTGATCCATCTACCATCCATCTCTCCATTGATCTATACATCATCCATCTATCATCCATCATCCCTTCCTCCCACCATCCATCTATCCATCCTCTATCCATCTCTCCATTAATCTCCCTTCCTCCTCCCTTCCCTTCACTCACTCGTGTGATCAGTAGTTCACCCTAGGCCCGGCACATAAGTCCCATATTCTAGTCATTCTCCTGTCAGAGGTTTGGGGGGCACCCGGCACGTTTCTGGAATGGTCATGTGGCAATTTACATTTTATGAGCTTGGGAAAATTAGTCCCATGTGCTGACTCAGTTTCACCCATATACACCAAGACCTTCTCTAATCTACAGGGTTCCTCTGAGCCTGCTACTTTGTGGGGGCCCTACTGAGAAGGGAGTGACTGGGCCTCGGAGGACACGGGGGCTTCAGTGCTCCACCCTGGCAGCATGGGTGATGTCAACCACCTCTTCCCATGCAGCCTTTGCCCCTCTGAGCCATGCTTTCCCCTGAGGCAGGTGGTGAGGTTGCCAGAAGATCCTGGACATCAGCTGGACCTTCAGAGGGCTGAGAAGTGACCCAAGAGTTTAGTGTGCCATCCCAGTATGAAGCTGAGCTGAGCTGAGCCAGTGCTTGGGAGGAAATGTGAGGAGAGAGGCAGGCTGGCTTCCCTGGGGCCTAGGTTCTACGGGGGTCTGCAGGGAGTCAGGGCCCTGTGGGTGATCTGCCAAAGGCCCGCAGGATTGCCCCCCACCACCATGTCATACCCACATCTGCTTCCAGGAGGAAAGAAGAAATACCTGCCCCCCAACTCCAGGAGGGACCCCAAGTTTGAAGAACTACAAAAGGTACAGCAACCCCGTTCCCTCAGGCCCTGATGTTTCTAGAGCTAGTCTTGGTGGCCCTAACACGCAGACACCCCATCCCTCTCCACACCCCGTTCTCACATTGATGTCCTCTGTTCCAACAACACACCCTGCGTTCTTCCCGGGACCTCGCTAAAGCACCCGCAGCCTGTACATTCCCCAGCTTTCCCTTGCAGGCAGCCTTGGCTTTGTAACCGAGCACACATTGCCCACTGCTACCATCACCCAATTTCACAACCACACCCCTAGTTTTAGGTATTTGCTACAGCAATACCAACTTCCTAGTACCAAAATTCAATGTATTGTGCTGACAGCCCCGCAGGGCTCAGCCAGGTGGTGGGGAGATTCTGGGGGTCTTTGGGAACTCAGGTTGGGGCCCCTCATGGCCTGGAAGATCAGGGAGGGCTTCTTAGAGGAGGTGTCACTTGCCCAGACCTTGAAGAGTGGGTAGGAGTTGGCCAGTGGAAGAGGTCAGAGGTGCTGAGGCTGAGGTCAGAGAGTGGCCTGGTGACCTCCCACATTGTGAACTGTCCTCTTGTGGTCAGCAGGTGCTGATGGAGTGGATCAACACCACGCTCCTCCCGGAGCACATTGTGGTCCGAAGCCTGGAGGAGGACATATTTGATGGGCTCATTCTGCACCACCTGTTTGGTAAGTAGAGGTCCACGCCCTGCCCTCCCCCTACCTGTTCCCTAAGTGGTTGATTTCAGAATTTCCAGGTCATGCACACCCCAAACTCTCCAAACACATGGCTTCTGTCTCTATTCCTGTCACAGACCCTGGGGAAGGAAGGGACCCCTGGCTTTCTAGACTGCCGAGCTGCAGAGGTAGAGATACTGCCCTAGCCTGGGGCTGGCGGGACAGAGCTATGGCTTTTTTTTAAATAAAAAAAAGACTTTATTGAGAATTTCATACATGCATATAAGGTGTTTTGATCAAATCCATGCCCACTCCCTCCCCTCCAACATTCCCCCCTCTGAAGAGGTAACCCTAAAATCTTTTAAGGATTAGATACAAGCTCCCAAATACTTTTGACATTTTTGGACTTGCAACAGAGTATGTTGCTAACAGGCCCAAGGACATTTTGACTTTTAGCCCAGAAACTGGCTACATTTCTTTGGGGTCTTTTTACCCTGACTGCCTAGTCAATTCCTACCTCCTATTCTTATCACGCCATTCTCTGAAGGGGTTACCCAACTTGCCAATAGGGCATAGGGATGCCAGCTGCTCTGGCTTCTTCCATACTGAACAGGGACACAGGGTGAGCCAATTAGAGTACCCCTTCAGTGGGTCTATCTAAAAGACTCCCAAATTGCATAACTCTTATCTGTAGGGGGAAAG
>NW_008348199.1:1930039-1931107 GCF_000622305.1 Nannospalax galili | reverse complement strand
GTCCAATTCCCTCTAGGACTTTGAACATAAATGCATGCTGAATTTTGTCCAGAAGCCTTTTCTGAATCTATTGACAATGTGGTTTTTGTGTTTGAGTCCACGTATATGATTTATGACGTTTATTGAGTTACATATACTGAACCATCCCTGCATCTCTGGGATAAAGCCTACTTCAACATGGTGAATGATCTTTTTGATGTGATTTTGAATAATTTAAGTAGTATTGGTTGGAGGTCTTCTTTAAATGTCTAGTAGAAATCTACTGTAAATCCATCTGGGCCTGGGCTTTTTTGGTTGTGTCTTTACCTGGTTTTGGTATTAGAGTGATGCTAGCTTCATAAAAAGAATTTGGGAGTTGTCCCTCTGTTTCTATCATTTGAATAATTTAAGCAGTATTAGTTAGAGGTCTTCTTTAAATGTCTAGTAGAATTCTGCTGTAAATCCAACCGGGCCTGGGCTTTTTTTAGTTGGGAGGCTTTGTATCACTGTTTCAATTTCTCTTCTTGGTTTAACTTTGGAGGTTCCAATGTTTTCAGATATCCATCCATTTCTTTTAGACTTTTAGATTTAGTAGCATATAGGTTTTTAAAGTATTCCCTTATAATGGTTCAGATATTTTAGTTGTCTGTTGTGATGTTTCCCCTTTCATCTCTGATTTTGTTGATTTAGATTTGCTCTTTCATTCTTTTGGTTAACTGGGCTAAGGGTCTGTCTATCTTGTTTAGCTTTTCAAAGAACCAGCTCTTAGATTCCTTGATTCTTGTATTGTTTTTGTTTCTAGTCACTAATTTCTGCTCTGATTTTTGTTATTTCTCTTCTGCTGGGTTTGGGTTTCATTTGTTCTTGCCCTTCCAGTGTCTTGAGTTGCAATGTTAGGTCATTTATTTGGGCTCTTTCCAATTTTTTAATGTAGGCACTTAGAGCTATAAATTTCCCTCTTAGGACAGCTTTTAATGTATCCCAGAGGTTGTGTTATGTTGTCTTGTCCTTTTCATCAAATTCCAGGAATTCTTTTATTTCTTTCTTAATTTCTCCTTTGACCCACTCATTGTTTAGGAGTCTTTTGTT
>NW_008348199.1:1928792-1929145 GCF_000622305.1 Nannospalax galili | reverse complement strand
GAAGGGCTGGTTTTGTGGACATGTATTCTTTCAGGCTATTCATGTCATAAAAGATTTTTCTTTCCCCCTCAACTATAATGGACATTTTTTGCTGGGTAAAGTATTCTGGGCTGGAATCTATTGTCATGTAGAACTGTAAATACCCTGTCCAGGCTCTTCTGGCTTTCATAGTTTGCACTGATAAGTCAGCTGTAATTCTGATGGGCTTTCCTTTGTATGTGACCTGTTGTTTTTCTTTTGCTGCTTTCAGTATTCTCTCTTTTTTTCTGTACATTTAGTGCTTTTACTATGATATGTCATGGGGAGTTTCTTTTCTGATACTGTCTATTTGATGTTATATGTGCTTCCTGTAT
>NW_008348199.1:1928482-1928617 GCF_000622305.1 Nannospalax galili | reverse complement strand
TTTAAAGAACACACTCTTTGCTTGAGTGGTCCAATTCTTCAACTTTATCCTCCAGTGTTGATATTCATTTTCCATTTCATTCATTCTAGCTTTCATGAGGCTTTCCCGTTTTTCAGGTTGGCTTATTGAGTTTGG
>NW_008348199.1:1927800-1927964 GCF_000622305.1 Nannospalax galili | reverse complement strand
TTAGTTCTTTGATTTGTTTGTGTGTTCTTCAAATTCATTGAATTCCTTGATTGTATTTATGATTGTTCATTTAAATTCAGTGTCCTGTGTTATCTCTAGGGGGTTCTCCTTGTAGAACTCTTCTACAGGATTGGCGGGCTTTGGTGGAGACATAGTGTTTTAAA
>NW_008348199.1:1922187-1927677 GCF_000622305.1 Nannospalax galili | reverse complement strand
GGCTTCAGATCAGCTATTCAGGGGTACCCACAGAAGCCCAATTCAGGTTCCAGTCAGGTACACTCAGGCTTCCTTCATCATGTGGTGGCATGATCCGGGCTCTCTCAGGCAGTGCTGTGCATTGTCAACCCTATGCCAGAGGGAGGCCAGAGTGGGGGCCAGAACTCAGCACTCTCTGGCAGTCTGCTGAGATCCCATCCTTAGCCTACCAAATGGCCTTGGGAGGGGCCTCACAAAATCCCAGGTAGGGGGATGGTATGGCACAATTAGTGGAAGCTCACCATCTTGTGGAGGCAGGATCCAGGGGCTGTCAGGCTGTCCCCTGGGTTCTCAGGCCCTCTGGTAGTTGAAGGCCAGAACCCACCCTCTCAGGCTGTCTGCTAGGGTCTCCCAGCTGGCATCTTAATGTCAGGCCCTCCTCCTGCCGCACCATGGCCTCTCCAGCATTTATGGAGCGCCTGCTGTTTTTAAGGACTGCAATATCCATTGTCTGTGCCCTCAGTCTGCCTTGAGCTGCTTGAGAGGACTCAGACTGTCCTGAGTGAGGTAGCTCAGAGGCAGAGGCGAGGGTGGCATTGTCTGGCAAGTCCCGGGGTCCCTGGGATGTCACCAGTCAGGCCATACCACATCCCTGGCAGGTTTTCCTACAAGCCCCAGAGTTGCCCTGCCTTTACCCCTGATGGTCATGGCTGATCTGTAGGAATCTTATGCAAGGACAGGGGTCTTGGGAAGACAGAAGGACCCAGCTCTGTAATCTCAGAGGCTGCCTGGGCCCACTGAGCTGAGTAATTCCCACAGCCTGGGAACAGTCTCAGTCAGCCCCCACTGCCCCAGGCTCACTGCTCTTCCTCTTAGATGAGCATAGGCCAGGCCACGCTGCCCTGTGGAAGTGGCACGGCTGTACCTGGGCAGAAACTGGCGACCGGAATAAGGTGGGCCAGAGGGGTGGGTGCAGAAGGCCTGCATATATGGCCCATGAGCCCTGTTGGGACAGGGATTCTTTGGGCTGATGAGTATGTCTGGGTAAGGCTTCAGGGGTCACCCAGGACTCAGCACCCGCAGTGGGTCCCCTAGATCTGTGTACCCCACGTACTCTCCAGTTTCAGCCTCCCAGAGGGGCCCCTTCCTGGCCCTTATACTCCCTCTGCCTTTAGAGAAGCTGGCATCCCTCAAGTTGGAAGTGGAGGAGATTGCTCTGACCGCTGCCAGCCAGAGACGCAAGCTCAGGGTCATCCTGGAGGCCACCAACCACAGTCTGCAGGTGGATGAGCTGCAGGCCAAGTGGAGTGTGGAGGGTACGTGGGGCTGAGCCAGGGTGCGTACCTGGGAGGGCGGTTTCTGTGCTGGCTTCTCATTTACCTGAAAGGCATGCTCATTTCCCAAGAACCACTGGGGCTGGGAAGGACTCAGAGAACTTAGAAAGCTCAGAGAGCAAGTCTGAAGCTGGACGCAAAGTCAGGTATTTGGTGGAGGAGCAAACAGCCCCCACACATCTGGCCCTGAGGGCTTCAAGTGACCAGTGCTGCCTAAGGATAAGACTTACCAGTGATTTGGCCAGTGCTGAGTCTGAGAATCATACCACACCCCTCGGCCTGGTCAGATGGTGCTCACAGCCCCACTTCAGTAATCACCAATCATTAACCAGTGAGTATGTCGTGCGCACACTTTCACCAACCCTGCTATCAGTTTGGTAAGGATTACAAGCTAGGCCTGGAGGTGCATGGGAAGCTGAGGCATGAGGATTGTAAGTTTAAGCCTAGCCTGGGCTACAGAATGAGTTTAAGGCCAGCCTAAGTAACTTAGTAAGACACTGTCTCAAAATTAAAAAGTGAGAAGTGAACTGGGATTGTAATTCAGTGGTGCAGTGTTTGGCTAGTTTGTGTGGAGGCCCTGGGGTCCATCTCCAGAACAACAAACACACATGCATATAGACACACACACATGCATACATGTGCACACACACACACACACATGCACGCCCTGGGGTTGATCCCCGGTACAACACATACGTGCACTACACATGTGCACAAACATGAGCACTCTGTGTTCACTGGTGTCGATTCCCAGTACAACACGTGCCATACACATACACACATGTGCACACACTCATGCATGCACACACTCACAGATTTGCTTGTGCTCAGTTCTCCGTCCTCCAGTGTTCTGGAGAAGACCGAGGCAGGGAGGCGTCAGGGAGCACTCTTTGGGTGGGTGGGAATGATGTTAAAAATCATTTTCTGAATCCCCACTATTCAGCCCCTCATCCGTGAATGGTTATGACACTGGCCTTGCAAGTCACAGCCAGCATGACTGTCATGATTGTTCACTGACGCCCACCAGGGGACAGCTCACCGTTCCCAGTGTAAACAAGGCTGAAGTGAGCATCTTTGTGTCTAAAGTCCCAACCACAGATTTCAGCATGGTGGGTGCCTTTTCCTCCTGAGCATGGCTCCATTCTCTGCTCCCAGGTCAAGGTCAGTGGTGGGGACGGGGTCACTGTGCAGCCTCAGGAGTGCGGAGTGAGTCAGGCCGTTCGGTGCTCGCCTCTCACCTCGTGCCCTGCTTTGCTTTGTGCTCACTGCCTGGGCAACCGGAGCTGCAAACATTGTCAAAATCGAAATGGAGTTGTGTCAACCCTAAACCAAAAAATTATCTAGCCTAAGAGCTAGAAGCTGGCCACCAAACTTGTGGTCTGTACAGGGCAGTGCTGAGCGTGGCCATAGGTTGTGATGTCCACTCAGCTCTGACCTGCTGACTTCTCCCCTCCAGCCATCTTCAACAAGGACCTGCTGGCCACTTTGCACCTCCTTGTGGCCCTGGCCAGGTGCTTCCAGCCCGACCTGCCCCTCCCGGCCAATGTCCAGGTGGAAGTCATCCGCATTGAGGTACCCACTGACCTGAGGAATGGGATGGGTCATGTGAGCATCTTGCTCCTTGCCACTGCACCTTACAGGGCTGCTGCATGAGGAGGGTTCCAGGGGCCCAAGGAACATCACCTCCTACCAGGATAGCTGTCTTGCTCTCAGCAGCTGGCTGTACCTGGCAGGAACAGAGGCTGATGGGGAGGTCCAGCTGGTGGCACCACATCTCCTGGAGGCCACAGATGGCCACCTGTCCCCTCATCTACCAGCCATGACCATGTCCTATCTTCTTTGATTAAAATTTACTGCTGAGCTTTGAAAATTTTTACATACATTAGAAGTAGGGCTGGTGAGATGGTTTGGCAGGTAAAAGTGCTTGCTGCCAAGCCTGACGACCTGAGTTTGATCACTGGAGTCCACATGGTAGAGAGAACCAACTCCCAAAAGTTGTCCTCTGCCTCTCCACATGTGTGTCATGGCCTGCACACGCATACACACACACACACACACACACACATACACACACACACACACGAGTGAATGAATGAATGAATGGAAAAAAATATTAAACCAGAGGTGAGCATTTCTTTGTTCATTCATTAACTCATTCATTCATTCATTCATTCATTCATTCATTCATTCATATCAACACATGTTCACTGACATGCCCCACCCCCAAGACTCTGGGGTATCTCAGGAATGAGGCTCAAAGCTCATAGGAAAAAGGGCCGTTAAGCCAGATCACAGGGACATCCTGAGGTGGGGGTGATGCAGAGTGCACCTTGGTTTCAGGGTTTCTCTGGGGGCCACACCATTTCTTCCCCTTTCCCCACTACAGAGCACCAGGACTGGCCTCAAGTCGGAAAAGGTGGTGGAACAGCTCACAGAATGCAGGTAAGGGCAGGCTGGGCTGTGGCTGGGCAGGGGTGCACTGGGGGGGTGCAGGGGTGTTCTAGGCGGGGCCAGGCCCTCATGTTACCTGCTGCCTTCAACTGGCTGCAGGGACCCCTCAGCCCTGTGTGCTGGATAGCTTTAGTGTCAACTTGACACACCTGGGTTGAGGGAGCCTCAATTGGGGAATTGCCTTCATTGCACTGGCCTGTGGCCATGTCTGTGGGGCACCTTCTTGATTGTTGAGTGATGTGGGAGGGCCCAGCCCACTGTGGGTGGTACCACCCTTGGGCAGGTGAGCCTGTGTTGCATAAGAAAGCAGGCTGAGCAGGGGCCAGGGGAGCAAGCCAGTAAGCAGCGATCCTCCATGGCCTGTCCTCCAGCTCCTGCCTCCAGGTTCCTGCCCTGAGTTCCTACCTTGGGCTCCCTGATGAACTGTGACCTGGGAGATGTGGGCTGAATAAACCCTTTCCTCCCCAAGTTAGCAGTGGCCAGAGTATTTTGTCAGAGCAATGGAGAGACAAACTAGGACACCATGACAGTTTGTCTCCATAAAGCAGTCCAAGCATTCTGACATGTGGGAGCCATTTGGCCCCCACTTTCTACACTATACTCTGCACCTCCCCTGCCTCAATTGCCCAGAGAAACGACCTGGAACCCTTGCCACCTGCTGGTTTGTCCCACCAGGCGAGGAGAGGGCCGCACACTTGTCTTTCATTCTCTTTACTTTTTGTCTCCTATGATCCCTCCTCTAGTGCACACAAGGACCAGTCTTCACGTAAGTAATTCAATAACTGAGAAGATCTTTCCATCTCTCCCCATCCAGCGTGCCGGAGGGGCTAACTGCTGGCTCACTCTGTGATTCTCTTGTGGTTTATTTTGACCCTATGGCAAGCTTGTTCAAGAATCTGCCCCTCCTGTCTGCCCAGCTCTGAGCTGCCTGTTTGGTCCTGTTCCCTTGGGGAGAGACCTACAGTCCATAAGCCAGGATGGAAAGGTGGTGATGGTGAGGGCCACAGACTCACCCATTAGCCATGTGCCCTTGGGTAGGTGCCTTAACCTGTCTGTGCCACAGTTCCTCCATCTATAAATTGGGTTAAATAGTGGCGCCCGCTTCTTAAAGTGGTGGTGAGGGTTAGAGGAGGTCATCTGTGGGCGTGTTTAACGTGGAAAGCTCTCGATGTGTGTCCAATAATGTGGCTGCTGCTCACATGATGATCAGCTCACCAGTCAGTGCACTGAGCTAACTCTTGCTTCTTTCATTTATCTGTTCCTTGGCCAGTTGGTCAGAATCAAAATGAGTCAACCATTCATCCATCCACTCATTTTTTACATCCTTCCAAATATCCATCTACCACCCATACTACCTTCTTATCTTTCCATCAGCCAGCTGTAGATATACCCAACACTTATCCATCCATCTAGCTATATATTCCCCACCAACTATCTATCCTTCCACCTAACCCTCTATATATGTACCCAACCATCTATCCATCCATTTCTCCATCCATCCACCCACCCACTCACCGATCCACCCATCCATCCATCTAGCTATATAACCCCCACCATATATCTACCTTTCCACCTAACTATCCGTCTATATATCTACCCAACCATCTATTCATCCATTTCTTCAGTCAGCCAGCCAGCTATACATCCACCCACACATGCATCTGCCCAACCAACCCATCCATCCATCATCCATCCATCCATCATCCATCCATCCATCATCCATCCA
>NW_008348199.1:1903698-1921964 GCF_000622305.1 Nannospalax galili | reverse complement strand
CCATCATCCATCCATCATCCATCCATCATCCATCCATCCATCCATCCATCATCCATCCATCCATCCATCCATCCATCCATCCACTCACTCCCCTACTGATTCATTGTACTGCAGTCACTGGGCTATGTGTCGGTCACACACTTTGATCTCTAAAATGACCTAGAGTACCAGATGTCATCCAACAGGCATTTGAGAAGCAGAAATTGAAGCACAGAGAGGGGAGGACAGTCCCCACCACCCTCTCTACCACATACCCAGGGGAGCTGTGCCCCAAACCCAGTCCTGTTTCATTTAAGAATCAGGAGATCAAACTATTGTTCCCACTGGGCTAGTTATTCTGAGAAACTTTTGTGCAAAAACATTCCATTTGACACAACGATAATAGCATCATAAGGAACTCTTTATGGGCTTTGGTCTGCAGAGGACGTCTTTGATGAATTATTTAAGCTGGCTCCTGAGAAAGTGCACGCCGTGAAAGAGGTAGGGGAGCTCAAAGCTGTTAGCCGGACCACCTACCCCCGCCGCCCACCTGCCTCTGTCTCAGGGTGATGGGGAAGGACACTGGCCTCCAGCCACACCTACTGGGTGCTAGGTGTCATGGGAGGACTGTCTGTCACCCCAGGGGGAAGGTGGTAATGCCCAGGTCCCTGGGTAGCTCAAGAGGTCTTGATCTTCTGTCATTAGGCTATTGTGAGCTTTGTTAACCAGAAGCTGGAGCGCCTGGGCCTGTCTGTACAGAGTTTGGACACCCAGGTAAGGACACTGCTGGAACCCCAGGCAGGGTGAAGGGTTCCATGGGCCCCAGAAACTCATTGTGTGACCCGAGGTGAGGTGCCACCTCCTGAGACCTCAGGACCCTCTTCGGTGGGGTGTGCTGCATAGGACCCTCTGGGGACCACCCTCCCCCAGGACCCTGGGAGAGGGGACCAGTTGGTGCTCTGTGAAGCTGGAGACCCCTCTGCTGCTGACTTATCACAAGGAAACTTAAGACATTCAACACCAGGACTCAGAGTGAGGATCCTCCCCTGCCATTGGAGTCACTCAAATGTGGCTCTGAGATTTGCACCAGGACCATTTCCTAGGTTGATGCCAAGCGTGTCTGGAGGTCAGTGGGCTCCACGTCTCCTGAGTGCTGAGGACTCAGCCTACTTTGGTGATGCTAACCAAATTGTCCTAGAGTGGGAACAGATGCCCACAGAGCTAGTGTTTCTCAGTTGAGTAAGGCCGTCCACAGAGATTCTGTGTCCCCAGTGTTTCAGCAACACAAGGGACAGAGGAGCTGAGACTCTGACAGTGCCTGGTCCCTACAGGGTGGTGATGAGGTCAGCTGACACTGAATAGCACCTACCAGACATGCTGTTTGCTATGATGAGAGAGGGCGGAAGGCAGATCTCAAGGCCTGTGCAAAATCTGTTCACAGATGCTGCCATGTTGGATAGACATCGAGCAGGGCCTAGTCACATATTTCTGAGCCTGTGGCCAGATAAAGAGCTCTCAGTACTCATCCTGTCCTAAGCAAAGTACTTTCTGCTCATTAACTCAGTGGCCTCTGGACAAGGTCAACAGATCATCTGTTGAGCATTAAGACACTGAGAGGTTAGGCAACTGACCTGATGTCACATGTTGATTAAATGCTGGTCCTAGGATTTGAACCCAGGCTCAAGTATGTGTTCATAGCCATTTCATATAGCCATGTGAGCTTTGAGAATGCTGTGACAACATGGTGGGACAGAAATACCAGACTTTGGGTCCAAATAGACATGCAGTTCTGTCCTGTGCCTGCCACTTATGGCCCTCCGGGCTCTGAGAACACCTCCATTTTGGCTGTGTGACATTGGGTGAGTTACTGCACTTCTCTGAATCTTAGGCTTCTCACTTTATAAAATGGGTACAATAATGGCAACCTCACTGTGGCTCTGAAATGAACGGCGCATTTGTGCTCTGCTTGTGTGTGTGAGAGAGATATTCAGAAACCTTGGGATATTGGGGGAAGGGCTCAGAGTCAGGTTTTCCAGCTGCATTTTGGGGACAGCAGTGGAGAAGATTCCAGGCCTGAACTAATAACATCAGAACAGACTTAATAGGAGGAAATTCCATTAAAGACTTGAAGCAGCAGATTTTCCACAGTATCCAATCTTGTGTTTTGTATCTTTGAAGAGATTCAATAGGATTCTATTAGCATATGGTGCTTGTGGCAGAGGCGGTGGCTTTATCAGAGCATACAGACAGAATAGACAGAAATATTAATGGGTCGTGTGCCTCTCTGCGCCAGTTCCTGATGGGATAATTTCAGACTTAATTCTGTTTTTGCCTGTGTTTCTATAGCTCAAGAACAGTTTGTCAGTTAAAAATGGACACAAGGGGATTGGGGAGATGGATCAGCTAGCAAAGTGTGTGCAAGGAGTAGGGCCTGATTCAATCCCAGAATCCCACAGTGTAGTGGTGGCATGCATTTTTAATCCCAGTGCTGGGAAAGCCAGTGGGTCCCTAGGACTTGCTAAGGCAGTCAGCCCAGCCTACTTTGCAAGTCCCCCCATTCCCTCCACATGCACATGCACACATGCACACGCGCATGCATGCACTGGACACAGGGCTATTCCACAGCGAGTTTAGATTGGCTCTTTTTATTGAACATACACTGTGAACCAGGCAGCTTTGTGTTGCTGTTGACAACCCCATGTAGCTGGGAACGTCATACCCATTTCTCAAAAGGAACCTGGGGCTCAGAGATGTGGTGTGACTTCCTCCAGCTCACACAGCCTGTAAAAGGCAGAGTGGGATCCCTCTGACATCAGTGTTTCCCACACCAGAGCCTCTAGCTCCTTACTTTTGCCTCACTGGGACAGATGCCTGAGAAAAACCACCTAAGAGGAAAGATTTACTTTGCTCCTGGTTTCAGAGGGTTCGCCCCACGCGCTTGAGCAGAATATCATGACAAGAGAAACACCTGGCAGAGGAAGGCTGTTCACATCATGGTGGGCAGGAAGCAGAGAGCCCAGTGGGAAAAGGGCAGGGATAACATACCCCTAGTAACCGCCCTCACCTAGCCAGCCCAACCTCCCAAAGTGTCCCAAACGGTGCATTATCTGGGGGGCATTCACCACCTGAGCTGAAGGACTGAATCCTGACACCTGCAGTTTGCAGATGGCGTCATCCTGCTCCTCCTCATTGGACAGCTGGAAGGCTTCTTCCTGCACCTCAAGGAATTCCACCTCACTCCCAGCTCTCCAGCAGAAATGGTGAGCTCCCTGAGGACTTTCCTCTGTGTGGACAGACTTATGGAATTGCTGTGCCAGTCTGTGGCTTCAATCCCAGCCAATGGAAGGTGGAGGGGAAGTTAGCTCATGTGCCTGTCTAACCATCTACCCACACTTACTCATTCACCTACCTGTCCATGTACCCATCAGTTCATCTGTCTGCCCACCCATCTATTTGCCTGCCAATCCATTCACCCACTCATCCATCCACCAGTTCATCTACCCATCCACTCACCCAATACCTATCTATCCATCCATCCATCATCCATCTATCTGTTCATCCACCTATCCACCCACCCACCCACTCATCTACCCATCCATCCACTTACCCACCCATCTACCCATCCACCTTTCCACCCACCCATCCACCCATCCACCCACCCATCAACCCATCCACCCACCCACCCATATACCCATCCATCCATCCATCCATCCATCCATCCATCCATCCATCCACTCACTCACCATCTGCCTCCCTCAACTTACCTAACCACCCACTCCTCATCCATTCATCTACTCACCCAGTCCATTCATGCACTGGACCCCTTAATGGCCTGCTCAGTGCCAGGCCATGCTGCACAGAGCAATCCCACACAACTCTGGCTTTCAAGCTCCTGTGCCTTCACCAGCTGCACTCTCAGGATGGTGGTCTTCCAGGGCAGCGAGGCAGGGGGTTGACTCCTGGTGTGTTAGGCAGGGCCTGCAGAGGGTGGTACGTGAGGCCTGAAGGAGTCAGCAAAGGTATCTGGGGACATGTAGCCTGGGCCACTGGTTGGAGTTTGTTTTGAGTTGGAGAAGAGAAGGGCACCCCCAAGGGAGGGCAGCCTCAGCAGAGACTTGGGAAGGTTTTGGAGGATTGTCTGTAGCTTGCCTGGGCTGCAGGGACTGGGGGGCAGGCTTAGCAGGTGAGGCACTCAGCATGGACCCTGGAGGCTGCTGGCAGGACTCAATGCTCTGCCCAGGCCAGTCCTGGGGAAGAGAAATAAACCCAGCATGTCTCCCAAGCAGGGACAGCCCTCTTAGCCTGCCTGAAACCTGTCTTAAGACTGGGTTCTCCCAGGGCCCCACCAACTCCCCCATCTGGCCCTTTCTCTCTCTCTCTCTCTCTCTCTCTCTCTCTCTCTCTCTCTCTCTCTCTCCTCTCCTCTCCTCTCCTCTCTCTCTGTCCCTTCTCCACGCTACAGCACCCTCTGCCTGTCCTGCCCCAGCCACTGTCCCTGCAGGTCTCCACTGTCCCTGCATGTCTCCACTGTCCCTTCAGGTCTCCACTGGCCCTGCAGGTCTCTCTCCACTGTCCCTGCAGGCCTCTACTGTCCCTGCAGGTCTCTCTCCACTGTCCCTTCAGGTCTCTCTCCACTGTCCCTGCAGGTCTCCACTGTCCCTGCAGGTCTCTCTCCACTGTCCCTGCAGGCCTCTACTGGCCCTGCAGGTCTCTCTCCACTGTCCCTTCAGGTCTCTCTCCACTGGCTCTGCAGGTCTCCACAACCTCAGGTATCTTGGCCTCGCCTGGCTTTGCTGTTCAGCTGCTCCCTAGCAGCGGGCTCTGACCCCGTCTCATTTCCTCAGTGCTCCCAGCACTCAGCATACCCCTGATGCAGCTTCTCCCGGGTCCCTCAGAGTTACCCATCTAGGCCCCACCTCTCCTGGCACATTGCTCCACACTCTGGGAAGAGGAGGGCAAGTCATGTCTCCATTTTACAGAGGGCAAGACTGAGTCCTTAGAGCCCACCAGGCTTCCCTGGGGCACGCAGATTCCTGTGACAAGTCTGGCTTCTGGAACAATCCATCCTTCATCCCTTCTTTGTACGAGCCTATGGAAGGGAGGGAGCAGGGGCCTAAGAGGCTCACAACATAGAATACATTCACCAGGCCAAACGTTGAGCATGAACCATGAGACGTCTGAGGAGGGAGTGAGGGGCACCACAGGAGCCCAGGCTCAGCAGTGTGGCCTGCATGCTTGTCACCCTGTGGCTGGGCTTCTTAGGACTCAAGACCTGAACTGGCTATTTCCAAGCTCCAAACTCCAGTTACGGGCCAGGATAGCCACCTAGACATTCAACATCCCTGGCACAACCAGCTTGTGAGCCCACTGACATTAGAACCTGCTTTGGACCCCGAGTGGGGGAAACACTGCAACTGCTTAGCTCCGAGTCTGAGAGGAGTTTGGGGCCCTGAAGGAGGACTGTGGATGACAATCCCCATAGGTCTTAGCTGGCGGCGGCAGAAGCTCTCTCCAAGGTGGGGCACAGTGGACCATTCTGGCCTCCTGGAACTGTCTTTCATTATCAGGCCCTGCTTGCCTGCAGTATTGATGGGAAGTCGTCACTCATTTCTGGAGTGGAGTTAGGGATGGAGAAAGAGGTGCTCGTTTGCTCTGCGGAAATCAAAGCTCAGGATCCAGGAAGCGCTGGTTTCCTGCACATTCAATTATCTCTCCCAGGAAGATGGGACTGGCTCCTGGGTCCTGACCTTTCTCGGCTCTGTAAAGCATCGAGTTTCCCCTTCATCATCTCAAACTGCTCGGAAACAACAGACAGGCTGGGGAGGGCGAGACTGGCCTCTCTGGAGCCTGGTCAGCTATTCAGGAGACAATCTTTAGTTCAGAACGAGCTTTCAGGAGGAAGAGTGTAGGGGAGAAGCCAAAGTATTTTAAGTGTCTTCTGTGCGGTCCTTCAGCACTGTGTCTCCAAGGGTAAGTACTAGTCTGGTTCTGGTCCCTGTGCATGGACAGCCACAGTTGACGCTCAACAAATATTTTCAAAATAAGTGAAGGATGGGCCAACAGATAGCTCAGAGGGTAAAGGTACTCGCTGCCAAACCTGGCAACTTGAATTGGCTCCTGGGGACCCACATGGTGGAAGGAGAGAATTGACTCCTGCAAGTTGTCCTCTGACTCCACAGGTGCACCATGGAATGCACTCCCTTCATAAATAAACAGATTTTAAAAATAAGTGTGAAATCTGGCAGCTGCTTAGCTCAGAGCCCAAGTGAAAAGTCTGAGGTCTGTGGAAGACACAGAGCGGGAGACCTGGTAACTCCTCACCTGCAGTCACGACTATTTGAGAGGTTGAGGCAGATTGATTGCAATTTTAAGGCCAGCCTGGGGCTCCAGACTGAGGTTAGGGCCAGCTGGACAATTTAGTGAGAACCTGTCACAAAATACAAAGTAGAGAGAGGGTTGGGGATGTGAACCAGTGGCTTACCTAGTGCTGAACGTGTCTGAAGCCCTAGTCAAGTCTAGCACTAGAAAAAAAAAGTGACGGAATGAAGTATTTCCCAAAACTGGCCCCACGAGGTGCTCTGTGACAGATGGGGCCTATGATCAAATAACAGAAGGGCACCCTGACATGCTCAGTGCTCTGAGTAGTCCTGTAGTGAAGGAATCAGTATGACTCTGTTTAACCCAACAGTTTCCATTGGGCCACAGATGCCACGTGCCTTGACACCCTGGGTCATGCTTTTGGGAAATGCTGGCTGGCCAGGAGCATCCAAGGCAGGGCTTTGAGGTGCAAAGCAGGGTCTTGAGTCTTAGATTTCTTCTGGTTTGCTTCCTGGGCAGCCCTCAAGAAGCCTCCTATAAAGGGGAGCCTCGGGGGATGGGCTCAGGGACATAGAGGCGGGGCTGTGCCTGGTGCCCTGGTCTCCTCACAGACCAGGTCTGGACCTCCTGATCTGGACCTCACCAAGGGTGCCCAGCCCTGGACAGCCCGAATAGTGATTTGTGATCCACCTTTCCTGTGCTCTTGTTTTATGAGTCCCAGCCACTCTGCCTGCCCCATGTCCTGACAGTGGTCCTCCGAGTGGAGAAAGACTCCTCACCACCTTCCAAGGGGATCCCACCACCGACGAGCTCCCTTCCAAGTCAGAGTCCCCTCATTGACACTTATATGCAGGGTGTCACCTCCATCAGGAAGCCCCACCCCATCCTCCATTCATCCCCAATCCCTAATCTCCTCAGTGAAGACCTTTCTCACTAGCAGTGGCCTCCTTGATCATGTGTGTTCAACGCATGACACCCGCTTAGAACTGAGATCTGAGGGGGGCCCCGCTGTGAGGGAATGAGCACCCCATCCATGGCAATGGAAGGAACTACTGGTCGTCCCCTAATTGCTGTTATGGCTCAGTGATTCAAACCTGGGGTGGATGTGGATGGATGTCATAGGTGGCAGGATGGGCCTGGTACCTGGACCTGAGGTCTCATTGGCTGACACCCTATTGGCCTTGTCATTATAGCTGCACAATGTCACGCTGGCCCTGGAGCTACTGAAGGATGAAGGCCTGCTCAGCTATCCCGTCAATCCCGAAGGTGAGTGCTCGGTCACCCATTGCCTGGATGGCCTATCTTGGGTGTTTCTTAGAGCAGGTTCTGGATGTGGGGGACAAACGTGCTGGTGGGGCTCCCCTGTTTGTAGGCACATGAAGAGACCCTGGCCTTGGGGTTTCCTAGAAGGGGCGCTGCAGCCACCAGGCCTGCATGCAGGGGCTGAGGACCCCGGGGATGAGTGTTCGAAGAAGCCCAGTTTTGAGTCGCTACGGGGGAGGAAAGGGGGTACAAGGAAGGCCTAGACAGGAGGTGGTGGGCGCTGGGACTCCTGACAAGACCCTTTTTCTGGCTTGCTGGGAATTCTTTCTGTTTGAGCAACAAAATCTTCCCCAAAGCCTCTCTGTCCTGGCCACCTGGACAGATAGTCCTTCCCTGTCCTGGCCTGATGAGCTGCTCCCTCTGCCCACAGACATCGTGAACAAGGATGCCAAGAGCACACTGCGGGTGCTCTACAGCCTGTTCCTCAAGCACACGATGAGGACAGATGGGGATGGGGCACCCCGTGGAACCCCAAATTAGCCACTGCTGCCTCCCTAAGCCATTTCTCAAGACCTGAAGCCTGGACCCAGCGAGAGGGCCCAGCATCCCCCAGGTCTTCCCACCCCAGCCCTGCTCCTCTGGGTAAATGACCCATGTCCCTCCCAGGTCTCTCTTGCCTCTGTCCACACACCAGCCAAGGCCTTTGACCTCATGAGATGGGGGTCTGTTTTGAGCCAACCTCTGTTTTGTTCAGTGTATCTTAGTAAGTGTGTACATGTATTTCTGTGGGACCCTCTGGGAGCCAGTGGACTCCTTCTGGGTGGGCCCTTAACTGTGGTGAGAAAGAGTTGAGCCCCCAGACTGTGCCAGTCCTTGGCAGCCTCCAGCCCATCTCCTGGGGTTCTAGGTAAACAGGTTGGCCATCCACAGAGTCCTCACAAAGCCAAAATTCCCCCACTTGAGGCTTTTAGGTGCCAGGGCTGAGGGCCTCAGGCCTCACTGAACTCAACTGCCTGCTGCCCACCACCCTCTTGGGGTGACAGGCCCAGGATCACCCTGCCTGGCTCCTCCATATCATCACCTCATCCTGTTTGATAGAAAATTTCAATCATCATAATTCATTTTTTCACGTTATTGAGGAATAATGCACCACTAACATTTTCCTGGTTTAAATGTACAATTTGATGAGGTTTGAGAAACATATATAGTCACATCACCTGAACGAGAAGAACCGAGTCTATCACCCAAGGCTCTGCCTGCCTGGGTTCCAGGCCCTGGAAACTGCCAGTTTGATTTTGTCACTATTGTTTCTTCCAGAATGTTCTATAAGCTGTGTCAGAGAGGACACAGCCATCTGTGTGGGTCCCTTTCCCCTGCACAATGCTGCAGTCTCCATAGTGACCCCACAGTCCTCCCCTCCGCTTGCAGGTCCCAGGCCCTTCCAGTGGTGCCACTGGCTGCCAACTGACCACGGGGGAGTGCCTTACTTTTTGTGAGCTGTAGTCTGTAGGATTGTTCTTTGTTTGTGTGTTTTTTTTATTGCTATGTGTGTTCAAGTCTTTGCACCCACATGTTCCCTTTTCTTAGGTGAAAACCTAGAATGGACACAGCTGATTCATATAGTAATCATATTTTAATTATATGTTTTATGCTATAAAAAGCTATGAAACCATTTTCTGAAGTAAATACACCGCTTTGCATTCCCACCTGCAACATACAAAGAGCTCAGGTTGCTCTGAGTTCTTATCAGCACATGGTATGGTCAGTCTTTTCAATTTTAGCCATCTAGAGAGGGGGTAGTATCTCGCTATGGTTTTAATTTTCAGTGTCATTCCTGTAATGACTAATGGTTTTGAGTATCTGTGTTACTCAGCCCTGGTTACTGTAACAAATTGCTATAGACTGGGCAGCTTAGCTAACAGAAGGTATGTCACACTGTTCTGGTAATTGGGACATGTAAGGTGAAGGTGCTGGTTTGGTGAGGACCTTCCTCCTGGCTTGCAGATGTTGCCTTGTTTCTATATCTTCAGGAGGGTCCAAGGGAAGAGGGTCAGGAGGGGAGGGGGATAGAGAGAGGGAGAGAGAGAAAGGGGAGCAAATACGGAAAGGAAAGAGAGAGAACACCATTCTGGCATCTCCTCACCCCCTTATTCTGGGGACCCCACTTTCATAGCCTCATCTAAATCTAATCATTTAAATTCTAAATCTCAGCTCCAAATACCATCCCACGGAGGATGAGGGCATCAGCATGTGGACTGGGGAGGGGCAGCCTCCACCCCAAGGTGCGACATCTTGTGTTTCCACCTCTATGCCTTCCTTCAAAACAGTTTTGTGTACACGTGTCTCTGTGTGGGTTTGTGCACAGGAGTGCAGTGTCTGAAGAGGCCAGAAGAGGGCATTGAATCCCCTGGAACTGGAGGTACAGGTGATAGTGGACCGCCCGATGTGGCTGCTAGGAACTGAATTCAGGTCTTCTGAAAGATCAGCAAGCACTCTTAGCTGCTGAGCCATCCCTCCAGCCCCTGCCTTTTTTTTTCAATGTAGAAAAATCATTGCAATTTAAGCTTGTAGAGTTGGATCAATTTTGAGTTCATTTTACATAGGGGGGTCAAGTTTAAATTTTGATCCACCCCCCCGGGGTACCCCATTGTTCCTGTGCAATCCATTGTAAAAACTTTCTTTTCTCCACCAAATCTCCTTGGTACCTTGGTGGGAAATCAATTTGCCACAGATCTTCTGGCCCAGGCCTGGGCTGGGCTCATCTGTGTGCAGGTGACCGCCTTAGTGCCAGCCTTGGGGGTCTTTGCTGCTAGAGAATTCCACGGAGTTTTGAAACCTGGAAATGGAACTCCTTTAGTTTTACACTTCCTTTGAAAATCACTTTGGCTCCTCTAGGCTCTTTTAATTCATTTGATATTTGATCATTTGATCTTTATGTAAAATTAGAATCAGTTTGTCATTTTCTATTAACAACAACAACAACAAAAAACCTCTGAGATTTTGATTGGAGTTGTGCTGACCCTTCAGTCAAGCAGGGGACAGGTGCAGCTGACAGCCCTAAGCACTGAGGAAGCTAGGTCATGGATTTGATGACCTCCTCCTCCTCCCTCTCCCCCCTTCTCCTTCATCCTTCCTCCATCTCCTCCCCCTCCTTCCTCTCTTCCCTCTCTTCCCATACCTCCACCCCCATACCCCCGCTTTTTCATTCTCTCTCTCTCTCTCTCTCTCTCTCTCTCTCTCTCTCTCTCTCTCTCTCTCTTCCCTCTCCTCTCCCCCAACCCCTTTAAAAATTTTTTGAGACAGGATCTCTTATGTCCCAAGCTGGTCTCGGGCCTCACTATATATTCCAAGGATGGCCTTGAACTGTTACTCCTTCTGCCTCTACCTCTTAAGTGCTGAAATTACAGGTGGACATCACCTTGTATGTATATGTGTTTCAAGACAGGGTCTCTCGATATAGCCCAGGCTGGCCTTGAACTTGTGATAATCCTGCCTCAGTCCTCCAAGAACTGGATTGCAGGAGTACATCTGTTTTCTAATCTGTAGTTTTTCTCAGCTCGGCTTCTAGTTTCGGTCTGTGAATGTAGTTAGGATGATTCAAACTGCTTAGACTCAGGGCTGGAGAGATGGCTCAGCAGTTAAGAGCACGTATTGCTCTTGCAAAGGACCGGGGTTCAGTTCCCAGTACCGACATTAGGCAGCTTACAACTCCTAGAACTCCAGCTCCAGGGGATCTGATGACCTCCTCTGACCTCCGTGGGCACTTACACACAGGTGATGCACATATATACATGCAGGCAAACATACAAAATAAAAATAAATAGGGACTAGAGAGATGGCTCAGTGGTTAAGAACACTGGTTCTCGCAGAAGACCTGGGTCCAAATCCCAGCACCCACATGGCAGCTAACAACTGTCTGTAACTCCAGTCCCAGGGGATCCAACAGCCTCTTCTGGCCTCCATGGGCACTGCACAACACGGGTGCACTTACCTATATGCAGGCAATACATGCATACACATAAAATAAAAATGATAAAATTTAAAAAATAAATCTTTGAAATGTATTCTGACTTGATTTATGCCCTGGTGTAAGGGACTAAGACCCTAATAGGCAAGCTGAATCACTGGGGAACAGTAAAGATCACTGCCTGCTGCTGCTTGGTCTGGCAGAGAGGCCTAATTTTAACTCCCACAGGGCCCCTTCAACCGATCTGCTTAGTCTCATAACCCTGGACAGATCTCAGCTTGGGGCTATGACCTATTAGCACCCACTTCTTTGTTTAAGCTGACCAATCCAAAATTAGGGGAAGGGAAGCCACTAGAACCTAGGCCCTCCCCAGGGGGATTGGGTTTTTGGTTTCCAGGTTCTCCCTTCACTGTACAGTGCTTTTCTTTCTGCATGAATGAATGTAGATATGGATATGACTCTATCTTTCAACAAATTCTGTCTGCTCGTCTGATCTTTTGCCTACATTTTAATTCTTTAATTAGCTGAGAAAATAAACTCAACCCCTGGATGGTGCCCATCCAAGACCCCTAGACTGATACAGGGTCACAACAGTGGAACACAGTTTGTCTTGGCCAGTGTGCACTGTGTACTGGAGAAAGAAGACCTAAGACAACAGCCAGGTATGGCAGTGCACTTCTGTAAGCCTAGCAGCAGGAGGTGGAGGCAGGAGAGGCAGGAGTTCAAGGCCAGCCTCTCCTTTCAGTTATCTCAGGGTTTTTTCATGAATGTGAAAGACGTGCATTAAGTACAGCCACCTAGAATTCGATGTCCTGGTTGCATGTTTATTTGCTGTAGTACTGGGAACCAAGGGTCTCCAATGCTGAGCAAGTACACCAGCCCCTTTCCAAATTTTCATTTTGAGACAGAATCTCATTAAGTTGCCCAGGCTGGCCCTGAATTACTCTGTGACCCAGGCAGGACTTGAACTTGCAACCCTCCTGCCTCAACCTCCCATGTCCTGGAATTACGGTGTGCACCACAGTGTCTGAATCTGAAAACCTCTACCTTTTGATTAGGGTGTTTAACCCATTTACTTTTTTTATTGTAGTAAATTCCATATAACCTGAGCTCCACCATCTTGCCTTTTTCACTCCCCTAGCCCTGATGGGACCCGCCTTTCTCTTTTATTCCCCCACCTGTGAAGTTGGCTGTGCCCGACACTGGTGCATTCAAACGCAGTGTCCTTGTCATTGCCGCCTGGCTGTCGATTGTCCACTCGGTGATGCTCTGTTTGGGTCTTCTCTTTGGACTGAAGACATTTTCACAATTTTCTTTTGTTTCCTTCGTTGGTCCACTCACTATCTGCATTTCTTTTTCTTTCTGTGGCATCTCTCCAGAGTTCACACTTAGAGTTGTGCTGCTCTCCTGTGGCTGTTATGCCAAGTGGCCACAGATGTGGTAGATTAGAGCCACAGGCATTTATTCTCTCACAGCTCTGAGGTCTTGAGTTAAGGTGCTGGCAGGGCTGTTCTCCCTGTGGTGAGAGAGCACATCGGTCGCTTGCCGCTCCCAGCTCCTGGTGGCTGTTCCTCCTCCTCCTGCTCCTGCTCCTCCTGCTCCTCCTCCTCCTCTTCCTCTTCCTCCTCCTCCTCCTGTGCCTCCTCCTCTTCCGCTTCCTCCTCCTGCTCCTCCTCCTCCTGCTTCTCCTCCTCCTCCTCCTCCTCCTCCTCCTCCTCTTCCTGAGACAGGAGGGGGGGTCTCCCTGTAGTCCCAGCTGGCTTGGAACTCTCTATGTAGAGCAGGCTGGCCTTGAATTCACAGAGATCCACCTGCTACCACACCCAGCCTATAAGAACAGTTGCTGAGAGATTTAGGGCTCACTGCCATAACCCAAGACCATTTCATCCCCAGATCCCTAACTTGGGACTGGGAGGATGGCTGAGTTGCTGAAGCACTTGCCTGGCAAGAATGGGACCTGAGTTGGATCCCCAGAACCTATATAAAAATGCCGAACACAGGGGCATGTCCCTGTAATCCCAGTGCTGGGGAGGAGACAGACGAATCCCTGGGGCTCACTAGCCAGCTGCTCTAGCCTAACTGCTGAGCCTCAGGCCAATGAGACACCCTGACTCAAAGGAGGTGGACTCTTCTTGAGGATGCCACATGAGCTTGGCCTCTGGCTTCCACACATACACATGCAGGTCCTCCTGCACATACTCAATCATGCATACACACAATTTTTTAAAAAGATCTTTAAGTTACATCTGCAAAGATTCCCCCTACCCCAGGCCCCCCGCCTAAATGAGCATTGCCCAGTTCTGGATACTTGCATGTGGACAGATCTTTCTGGAAGTCACCATTCAGCTCACTACAGCCCCTTAACTTTGGCACAGCTTCCCGGGAGCAGTCTGTGTACCCTCTGCTACTTGGCTAGGTCTGTGGCTTCCACATACCTCATTTTACATGTGTTATAAGCTTCACAATATATGGGGGGGTGTTGGCTTTAAAAAGTTGATATTTTCAAAAGAGACATTTTTAAACTGGAGAGGAAAGTCTTTGGTTTGCAGAGACACATCTGCCCCGTGAGCTCTGTTCTTCCATCTGGCACCACCTTCCTCTTGCCTGAAAAACTTCTTTCTTCGTTCCTTTTTCTGCTGTATCACAGAATACTTGAGGTCAGGTACTGTATAAAGAACAGAGGTTTGTTTCTTACATCCGGAGACTGGGGAGTCCAGGGTGACAGGGACAGCAGACTAGGGTCTTTGCGCAGCAACGTCCCATGGTGAGAAGCAGGTGGGTAAAGAGAGCACAAATGTGGGAGAACTCGACCTGGGAGGGAGTGGCAGCCTCAGCCCTTTAATAACGGGTGTGCCTTTGCTCATGAAAGCAGAGCCCTTACAACACAAAGGCTCCCATTAGGCCCTATGTGGGGAATTGAGTACAGGTGGATATGGGGGCACACTCAGCCCAGAGATTGGCTTACTTCAGACTTCCCCACCTTGCTGGCCCGCTTTCTGTGAGTCTGTGCTTGCAGGAATGGATCTTCATTTGAAGAACAGTCCCTCTGAGTATGAAATTCCAGGTGGACAAGTTTTCTTTTACTCCTGTTTATTTAGTTTATAGTTCTTTGAGACACGTTCTCACTCTATAACCATGGCTGGCCTAGAACTCTCTATGTAGATCAGGTTGGCCTGGAACTCACAGAGATCCACCTGCCTCTACTTCCTGAGTACTGGGTTTAAGGATGTGCACCACCAAGCCGACTTTATTTTTAAGATTTATTTTGTTATTATTACTATTTTAAGTTATTTCTATTTTATGTGTATGAGTATAGGTGTACCCATGCATGCAATGCCCTTGAAGGCCAGACGGCCGCGTTGAATTTCCCTGGAACTGGAGTTAGGGATGGTTGTTAGCCACCATGTGGGTGCTGGGAACTGAACTCAGGTCCCTCTGCAAGAACACTCAGTGCTCTTAACTGCTGAGCCATCTCTCTAGCCCACTATTATTTTTCTCTCTCCCCTTCTCCATTCTTTACTTAAAAAAAAAATCTTTTCAGGCCCAGTGTGAAGGCGCACACCTTTAGTCACAGCACTTGGGAGGCAGAGGCAGGCAGATCTCTGTGAGTTCGAGGCCAGTCTGGTCTATACAGCGAGTTCCAGGCCAGCTGGGGCTACAGGGAGACACTGTCTCAAAAAGACCAAAAAAAAAATCTTCTCAGGGTGTTGGGTGTGTTCTAGCTTACAGACTTAGGGAGACCTCAGCTGCTCCTCTCCGAGTCTCCCAATGTATCCTTTTTTTCTATTTGGCTGTTTTGTGTGATTTTGATTTTAGTGATTTTTTTTTTTTCACATGTAACTTTTGATGAGTCTTGGTGTGATGCCGTACCTGTTTCTTTCAGTTTGAGTTTGTTGAGAATTTTGGTTCTGTGGACTTATGATTTTCATGAAATTTGGGGAGATTTTGGATGTCATTTCTGCAAACATTTTTTTTTCTGTCTTTTCTTTCCGGTTCTTCCTGGATTCCAAGTTAAGAGGCTTTTGATGATGTCACACATGGATGCTGTCTTTCTTTTCTTGTTCTTCTTGTGCTGGGGATCAAAGCAGGGCCTCACACAGGCTGGGCCAGCGCCCCGAGCTGTAGCCGGGCCTCAGCCTCTCTCTGTTCGGTCTTTCCTCCGCGTGTTTCCGAGTCCGTTGATGACGTCTCCACTGTTGCTCCCCTCCACTCTGCTTCCCAGAAGCTGTGTTTTATCACCTTCAGAGATTCCATTTGGGTTGTTTAAAATACCTCCGCACACCCATGTTTTCTCTACCCTCTGTACCTCTGAGGTCTATTTATACGGGTGTTTAAACAGCCGTCTACGGATCTGCCGTCTGTGCTATTTCTGAGATTCTTCCCATCGATCAGTCTTCTGATTATGATTCATGCCTTCCTTTAAAAAAAATTGCATCCCCAGCAAAAATCTGCATTGTGAATTTTACATTGTTGAGCACTGGGTTTCTTTTATGATGTTTCCTGAGGCCAAGGTGCCTGCGAAGCCTGAGGGCCTGAACTTGATCCCCACATGGTAGAAAGAGAACCAGCTTGCACAGCCTGTCCTTTGACTTCCACATGGGTGCAGTGAGTGACATGCACATACCCCACAAAACAAATAAATAATAAAAAATTCTTCTTTTTAAAGATTTATGTATTTTTATGTTATGAGTGTTTTATCTGTATGTATGCAGGTGCATCTGTGTGCGCAAAGCCTGTGGAGTCCAGGAGAGGGTGTCAGATCCCCAGAACTGGAGTTACAGACAGTTGTTAGCCACCATGTGGGTGCTGGGAACAGAACCCAGATCCTCTGCAAGAGCAGGTGCCCTTAACCAAGGAGCCATCTTTCTAGCCCCGAAAATTTCTTCACATCTATTTGAGATGTAGTTAGGTTGTTGGGGTCAATCTGATCCTTTTGGGCTAAGGGGTACTGAGTCTCAAGCCTAGGGCCTCCTGCTTTTCCTGCTTTCTACGCAAGAGCCCCTGAGCCACACCCTCACCTGGTCCTTGAAGGCACACTTCACCCCTATGAGGTGGGTCCAGAGTACATGTGGTCTTGCCATAGAGGCAATACTGAGCTGAGGGTGCCCCTTCTCCTGTGGTTGGAGGTCTTTTCCCTGAAAGCTGGTGGTAGCTGGGCATGGAGGCACACACCTTTAATCCCAGCACTCAGGAGGCAGAGGCAGGTGGATATCTGTGAGATCCAGGACAACCTGGTCTACATAGCAAGTTCCAGGCCAGCTGGGGCTACAGGGAGACCCTGTCTCAAAAAGAACAAAAAAAGTGGACATGGGAAAAATGACACCCAAGGTTGGCTTCTGGCCTTTACACGTGCACTCATGCATGTATACACACACACATGCATAAGCACATACCTATGCATGCACACACATGAGCATGTGCACACACAGGACCAGAAGTAAGAAGAGACAGGTTGGAGCTGAACTAGGACAGTGGCCCTCATGGGGGAGGGGAAACTGTAGGGAGGGCAGGACCAACAGTCCCTCCCCCAGGGAAACAGCAAGAGGAGCCTGCATGCAGCATGTGGCAGGGACCCAGACAGACCCCAAGAGAGGAGATGGGATTCAGAGTGTGGGAACACCAAGCCCAGTCATCTGTGGTCAGGGCTCCAGAAAATGGGGAACTCCAGAGAGAGGCCAGAGGTTGGCAGGCGCTGCCCTGCATCATGGGTCAGGGGCTGATCTGTTTGTGTGCTGTGTTTTTCTGGGGAGAAGGGAGCCACAGGCAACAGCAAGTGACACAGTCCCCAGAGCTGCAGCAGGGCCCTATTAGTTACTTTTCTGTTGCTGTGGTAAAGCACCATGACTAAAGGCTACTTGGCTTAGGGTTCCAGAGGCATAAGAGTCCATCATGGCTGTAGGCATGGCAGCAGGAGTTGAGTTCCACATACATGAAGCAGAGAGTGAACAGAAATGGGGCAAGGCTGGCCCTCTGCCTCAGCCCCTCCAACTCCCATTCTGCCACTGCATCCCAAGTGTGTCTGTTTCAGAACCTGGCGTCCTTTAAGCCTGTTCCAACCCTCTGCCTAGTCCCTGCGCACAGCCTGCTCCTGGCTCATCCCCTCCGTGCACACCGTACCACACCTCATCCTGCCTCCGCTTTCCCAAGCTGTTTCCAGTTAGTGCCCAGCATCCCCACTCTCCGTCCAGCTTGCCTTACGTCATCATCTCTGCCTAAGCCGCCTCATCCCATCCAGCCAGAATGGTAACAGCCCCTAGGGGAGTGGGGCATCCTTAGAGAAGCAGCTGGGTAGAGGATGCTCTGGGGTGGAGGAAGCGGCTGCCTAGTCGGGAGAAGAGTCCTTGCAGTGCTTGGCCCACTGTCCACAGCCCATTCCCTCCTCCACCCCAAGAAATCCGACTCCAGTTGCAACTGCTACAGAAGTTGGAAGCAGGATAATTATAGTGGGTTGAGTGGGAAGGAGTCCAGGGCCAGAGAGGGAGCTGGCAGCCCTGGGCTGGGCGTGCAAACAGCTTCGGAGTGACGGGAAATGCCTCGAAGGCCGGGGAGCCTCAGAGTTGAGCCGCTTCCCAAAATAATCCAGGGGCAGCTGTCTGGGCTTTGGAAACTGGGTCTGGCTGCCCAAGCTGTAGGAAGCCCCAGGCCCCACACCAGCCCCGCTCTGGTAACAGATGGTGCTAGAGATTTTTCTTTCTTTTACTGAAGTCAGCTGGTACACGAACAGATTGTTTGGAGAAGT
>NW_008348199.1:1891108-1903655 GCF_000622305.1 Nannospalax galili | reverse complement strand
CACCCCCGATTTGGCAGTGGATCAAAGTCACCCCTCCCCCACTGTCTCTACCTCCTGGAGGCCTTCTTTCCCTGGAAGGCTTGGGGAGGGTTGCCAGAGGGGCATGGGCTCTTCTCCAGAGCTCATAGGGTCCTCATCCACTGGAAGGTGGAGCCCAGGGAATGTCCTGGTTCCCTGCTTCACTGGGGGCTTCAGATGAGATGAGGTCTGGCTGGGTGGAGAATAGGTAAAGGGAGACGCCCCAGAAATGTTCTTCCAAGAACTGGCCCTGGGCTGGCCCACGATGGCGCACAGTGGCCCCATCCCAACAGGGAAGCTTTGCCACCCAAGCAGCTTCTCCATCTGTACCAATCAGTAGACCTCCCTGAGTACCTACTGTGTGCAGGGTTCAGAGATGGGGTAGAGAGAGTGCAGAGTGAGGCAGCCCCAGAAGCTCATTGCTTAGGGCACTGCTGAGGGTGAGATGCTTGGGTCAGCCTCTGTGATGTGATCCTGCATGTGTCCTCTCCCTGCGTGGGACCCTGAACAGATTCTCCCTTCTCAAGTCTCAGAGTCCTTGTCTGTTAAGTGAAAACAAGGAATCTGTTCTTCATGGGGTTATTATGAAAGTCACAAAAAGAATCCCTCTAAAGAGTTTGAAGCACAGGTGGGCATATGGCACTCGACCAAGTACTGCATGATAATATCAACACCAGAGCCATCACTGTTACCATCACCATGCTAACCACTGCCATGATCATCTTACCACCACCACCATCACCATCACCACCACCATCATCATCACCACTATCACCATCATCATCACATCATCCCTGTCATCATCACCACCATCACCATTATCACCACCATCACTATCACCACCACCATCACCATCATCATCACTGTTACCATCACGACCATCACCATCATCATATCACCACCACTACCACCTCCACCATCACCATTATCACCACCATCACTATCACCACCACCATCATCACCCCGGTTCCCATCCCCACCATCCCCTCCCCCATCACCATCATCATCATCACTGTCGCCATCACGACCATCACCCTCATCATGTCACCACCACTACCACCTCCACCATCACCATCATCATCACTGTCGCCATCACAACCATCACCATCTTGTTACCATCACGACCATCACCTCCACCATCACCATCATCATCACTGTCGCCATCACAACAATCACCATCATCATCACTGTCGCCATCACAACCATCACCATCATCATCACTGTTACCATCATGACCATCACCTCCACCATCACCATCATCATCATCACTGTCGCCATCACGACCATCACCCCCACCATCACCATCATCATCACTGTTGCCATCACGACCATCACCTCCACCATCACCATCATCATCACTGTCGCCATCACGACCATCACCTCCCCCATCACCATCATCATCACTGTCGCCATCACGACCATCACCTCCCCCATCACCATCATCATCACTGTCGCCATCACGACCATCACCTCCACCATCACCATCATCATCACTGTCGCCATCACGACCATCACCTCCCCCATCACCATCATCATCACTGTCGCCATCACGACCATCACCTCCCCCATCACCATCATCATCACTGTCGCCATCACGACCATCACCTCCCCCATCACCATCATCATCACTGTCGCCATCACGACCATCACCTCCCCCATCACCATCATCATCACTGTCGCCATCACGACCATCACCTCCCCCATCACCATCATCATCACTGTCGCCATCACGACCATCACCTCCCCCATCACCATCATCATCACTGTCGCCATCACGACCATCACCTCCCCCATCACCATCATCATCACTGTCGCCATCACGACCATCACCTCCCCCATCACCATCATCATCACTGTCGCCATCACGACCATCACCTCCCCCATCACCATCATCATCACTGTCGCCATCACGACCATCACCTCCCCCATCACCATCATCATCACTGTCGCCATCACGACCATCACCTCCCCCATCACCATCATCATCACTGTCGCCATCACGACCATCACCTCCCCCATCACCATCATCATCACTGTCGCCATCACGACCATCACCTCCCCCATCACCATCATCATCACTGTCGCCATCACGACCATCACCTCCCCCATCACCATCATCATCACTGTCGCCATCACGACCATCACCTCCCCCATCACCATCATCATCACTGTCGCCATCACGACCATCACCTCCCCCATCACCATCATCATCACTGTCGCCATCACGACCATCACCTCCCCCATCACCATCATCATCACTGTCGCCATCACAACCATCACCATCATCATCACTGTCGCCATCACAACCATCACCAGTACCATCAGGAGCAGCAGCACACCATCACGGGCATCACTCCTCTCAAAGACAGAGCGGAAAGAACCTAGCCGTCTAGTGAGGCTGCAGTGGCACGAGGTAGGTGAGGTCAGGGGCCTGGCATACTGTTGGAATTCGGGGCCAGGCACTGAAAGGCTAGTTCATCAGGAGAGCCCACCTGCATTCCATGTGTTCCCTACCCTCAGGCCTGCTTGTAGAAACAGAGGAGGCACCATATAGATACCTGGTGGCTGTACAGCTTCTGTTGCTGTGATAAAGCACCATGACCAAAGGAACTTGTAGAAGGAAGTTTATTTGGACTTATGGTTCCAGAGGGATAAGAGTCCATCATGGTGGGGGAGGCACAGCAGGAGGAAGTGGCAGGAGCAGGAAGTGGAGAGCTCACATCTTCGAGCAAGCAGAGAGAGTAGACTGGACGTAGGGCGACTTGGTTCGTCCAGCAAGGCCACACCTCCTAAAGGTTCCATGGCCCTTTCCAACAGTGCCATCAGCTGACCAAGTATTCAAATACATGAGCCTATGGGGGGCACGTCTCATTCAAAGCACCCCAGTGGCCAACATATTGATATTGACCTTTTAACTCCCTAGAGTCAGGCAGATCAGGAGATGCTGCCTCCATTCCCAGACCCTGCCCCAACTACCCAACTACCCAGCAACCTTTAACAAGCTGGGCTCAACTCCTGACTCACCTCCCTGACCTCTGACCTGTCTGTGATCCCGATCCCTAGGCTAGACTGGAGGTCTTCTCTGCTCAGTCTGGAAGATGGGGGTGGGGGGTTGAAGGAGTTTTGAAGGAGCTCAGTGCATGGTCTGCCCCTACCCTGCTGTCCACACCCTGCTGTCCGCAGTGAGAGGCAGTGGTATGGGATGGGAAGTCTGGCTCTAACCCTAACCTGGCACCTGTGTGCCCCTGGGTAAATCACTGCCTGGTTTTGAATGAGGTTCTAGGCTGTTTAATCTGTAGACACAGGGAGAGAGCCCCTAGCCTTCCAGGCATGGAAAAGAAAGACAGCCACACCTGCTGGCCAGCTGGACGTCAGCTGTGTGGTGTGACAAAGGACATACTGTCCCCTCAGTTGCTAAATACCTTTAGGGAACATTTTACATGAGCAAAATCCTTCAAACACACTTAGCTACACATTTGTCAAACCGCCCCTGTGGGTAAGAATAAAATTACACATGAGGCACATTGGTCTCAGGTAAAAATATCCCGTGTTCAGTGTGAGGCATAATGTGGCTTGCCAAGTAAGTCGATGATGCAGGGACGCATTGGTCATTGGCGCTTGCTCCCTGCACACCTACTGTCTGCTGCTCCTGGCTGCTTGTTCCCAGCCCTCCTTTGCCCTCAGCACGAGCCTTCACACGTGCGTTTGCAGAGTCCCCTGCCAGTGCAGGACCAGTCGCTCACATACTCTTCCCACTAACGCTTGCAGAGCCCCTTGTCCCCTTTGCGGGGTCTGTTGTTTTTTCTCAGTGCTGGGATGGAACCTGGGGTCTCGCCCATGTTAGACACGAGCTTTGCCACCAATCCACATCCAGCCTTCCCCAAGCTGGGTGGCGTCCCAGGACACAGCTGGCTTCACTCACAACTCTGGAGGTCAGCATCTCAAATCCAGGTTATGCTGGGCTGGGACCCCCTGGAGGCTCTGAATCTGTCCCAGGCCCTTTCCTATAATCCCAGCTTTCAGGAGGTAGAGACAGGGTTCCCGAAAGTTCAAGGCCAACCTAAGCTACACAGCAAGTTTCGGGCTAGCCAGAGCTACACAGGGGGACCTTCAAAACCCAAAACTAAACGTAAACGAAAATCAGCCCTTAGGGGAGTCTGCAGGACGTCTGGTTGCCCAGGGTGGAGCAGCAGCGTGCAGAAATGGAGAGGGCTCTCAACTCCACATCACCAAATAAGAAAACGGAAAACGAAATCTTCTCACAGAAATCTCTGTGTCCATTGTGATACGTGAATGCACACAATACCAAAACCACAGCGTTTGGATGGCTCCTGGAGGCTGATCAAAGCCTCCAGCCTCTGCAGGTTGCCTGCCCTCGTGAGAGCAAATCCTCCTCCCACCCCTCCGCCCTGGCTCACAGCCCCTCCACGGGCTCCCCAGCTGAGCTGGTGACTGGCCTGTCACCCACGCATGGGCACACATTTCATCTCCATTAAATGACTCCGAATACCTTTCTGGTAGTACATTTTAATCAACATGTTCCATAAAAAAAAAAAAGGATCTTGATTTTTAAATGAACACTTTCATGGGTTTAATTTAACAGTGGGAACTTAATAGGCGAACAACTCTGCTGTTTAAACTAATTCACTGCTGTAGGGAAATGTTTGTTTTTTTTTTTTTTCGGTCTTTTTGAGACAGGGTCTCCCAGTAGCCCCAGCTGTCCTGGAACTCACTATGTAGGCCAGGCTGGTGAACTCACAGAGATCCTCCTGCCTCTGTCTCCCGAGTGCTGGGATTGAAGGTGTGCGCCACCACGCCCAGCTTTGATTTTTAAAATATAACCAAGAAGAGACAAATTCTGCACAGTGACCTACTAGAAAACAGCCGCTGCTGGGCTTGGTGGCACAGGTCTGCGATCTGGAGGGACCTGAAGTAGGAGGATGGCAAGTTCAAGGCCAGCTTGGGCTACAGAAGGCGTTCATGTCCAGCCTGGACAACTTAGTGAGACCCTGCCTCAAAATAAAACAAAGAATGAAAAGCCTAGGGTGCAGCTCAGTGCTACAGCATCTGCCTATCAACTGTAGGGTCCTCAGTTCAACTCCTACAACCACAGAGCAAAACGGAAAACTGCCACAAAACAAACACCCAACCAGCCACTGCGTAACTAAGGCAACGTCTCCCCAGTGGCATTTTGCTGTGGGGACTCTTCATGTTGTCTTTTTTGAGTTTCAGAGGCTCTGGTAGATCAAACCACTTTCCCACCTCCCCAGCACCTCTTTAAACAGCATAAAGAAGCAACTTAAAGAATCAGTGTTCTTCCTGGTCAGAGGGAGCCAAAGATGGCTTTCAGTGAAGGGTTGACAGCCCGCCTTGTCCATGGTTGTCTGTACGTGGTAATGTGGGCTTCCCCTGAGGTCACTACCATCAATGCACTTGCTTCCTGCACTGGCCTGGCCTTAACCAGTCCCGGGGACACACGATTAGGATGTCAGGTCACTGCCACTGCTGCTTGGAGATCGGCTGGAACCACCAATACTTGGTACCTGTGGGAGAGGGCAGGGGTCTCCCTGTCACTCAGAGCTTTTGGCCTTGTCTAGGCCGTCACCTCCTCTCCCTTTGCTGCTGCGGCTTCCTGTGACTCTGTCCTGAGGGTGGAGTTCTGTGGGTCTTATTCAAGGCACCCTGTGTCTAGAACAGTGTATAAGATTTCAAAAAGAGGTCTGTCAAATGAAGAACTTTCCAATGTTCAGAACCATCTAACAATTGAATAGACAGATGCTGGGTGGTGGTAAGCTCCCCATCACTGGTGGTATGGAAGCAGCAGCTGGATGAGCATTTGTAGGGCACATCAATCAGAGAGACAGGCTCTGACCAATGTCCCCTGCCCCATTCCTGCTTTAGGATCCTGAGTGACTCCCTTCCGTTCCCCAGGCCCTGGTGTTCCTGAAGTTCTAGAAAACAAGAGGTGGGGCATTCCTGATCTGAGCCCTGCAGTTAGAACAGGCTACAGAAGGAAGGGTCTGGATTTATTCATCATCATCTTCAGAAATTAGACCGAGAGCCACAAATAGACGCTTCTAGCATGAGCCGTCTGCGCCTGCCTTGCTCATCACATCTCGCCACCTTCTGCTCTGGAAGTTGGATATTTGCCAGTCGCTTGGTTATTTCCTGGGAGATTAATGGGAAGGTGGGTTGTCCTCATGCCAGCAGGATGCTCTGAGAGTCTGCGTGTGCTGACTGCCCCATCCGAGCACAGAGGCTGGTCTCTTCCTGGCACAGGCAGTGGCCCCTGGCTGGGAAGCACCCCACTAAAGCAGGGACCTCATCCCGAGAGCAGTGTATGTACTGCTCTCTGCCATGTGCTTGGCCTCAGGACAGGTGTCTGATAATACCCTTCCATCCTTGGCTCCCAGCAGCTGAGCTCCTCTCACCTCATCTGTCCCTCCCTCCCCTCTGCAGGCAGAGCTCCCCAAGATTGAGAAAGGCCTCCCTACCTTTCCCAGAATGCTTCATCCACAGATGCCCTGAACCAGCACACGAAGAATCAGCAGGGATCCGCCCTAACCCAGAGTTTGGCTTCATCCCTCAGCCACATTGGCCCTTGGCAGCATCTGCCCCCACTTCTGGGTCCCTCTCTGTGCCGCCCTCTGTCCCTCAGGGACTCTGCACAGCTAACTTAAAAAATATTTTATTTATTATTTCTATTTTATGTGTCTGGGTCTTTTGCCTGCGTGTATGTAAGTGCACCCATGTCATGCAAAGCCCACAGAGGCCAGAAGAGGGCATCAGATTCCCTGGAACTGGAGTTACAGATGGTTGTGAGCTGCCACGTGAGTGCTGGGATTCAAACCCAGGCCCTCCAGAAGAACGGCTGAGCCACCTCTCCAGTCCCTGCACAGCTAACTTGCTCTGGCCTCTCTGGGTGGTATTCCCTCTCTCTCCTGCCCTTTGGTCCCTTTGACCTTGAATGTGTTGGAGCTCCAGAGCTCTGTCTCTTTTTCTGCTCATTTAGCAATCTTCTCTTGTCTGGTGGCTTTAAACGCCACCAGGATGCCCAGGACTCAGCTGTCACCCCCAGGGTGGTCTCCAGCTATTTCTGTGGCCTTGCCACTCAGAGGATGTCAGAGTCACATAGGCAGTGGCATTCTACCCCGTCTTCACCTTGCCAGGTCCCCCCAGCTTCCTGCTACTCAGGGCTTCAGAGCCTCAGGCTCACCCAAAGGGCCTCTTTCTCACACTCCAGCTCCAGGCTGTCAGCAGAGTCACAGCTCCATCTTCTAACTGCATCCACCAGCCACTCCTTCCATCCCAAGCCAGGCCTCCTCCACCCTGGCCTGCTGCTGTTAGTCCCCATCACTGTGGGCAAACTTAACATCGAATGCTTCCCCTCTGTTCTACCAGCCTCCCACTCTGCACCTGCAGTGCAGCTCAAGTCCTTATAAGAGTCTCCAGAGCTTAGTGTGGGGCTTCCCCATGCTCCCTCTAACATCACCTCTACACCCCTATCCTCCCTATCTGTGTACTCTGCCCAAGGCATGCTACCTTTCTTGCCACTCTGAAGTGCCAGGTATCCCCCACTTTCGCCCCAGGACCTTTGCACCTGCTACTCCTCTCCTAGGAGTCCCTGCTCTCAGACATCCACTAGGCTCGTGCCGGTGCCTCCTTAATTCTGCGCAGCCCTTCTCCACCCCCTCCTTTCACATTGCACCCCTTGCCCTGCCTTGCTCGGGCTCCTTGGCATGCTCACTGCTCCCAGTACACTGTGTTTAATTAGTTATTGTTGCTTTGCCATCCTCTCCAGCTGGGATGGAAGCTTCTTCAGGGGTAAACATTGGGCACTCAATAAATGCTTGCTTGATGTTGAATGAACAAATGGACACGTGAAGAGTTGTGTGTGTGGCTCACCCTGGCAGGCACTCCTGCGCTCCTAGTCACCACAGGGCTGGGGATCAGGGAGAGGACCTGTCTTGTGCCTTTTGCAAATTTGGTGATGTCTGTGAGCTTCAGCCTCGCCGTCTGCACCAGGGACAACAGCGGCATCGGCCTCTGAGCCTAGTTCGGAGGAAGTGAGGTGGTGGCTACAGAGTGCCTAGTACTGAGTTGGGAACGAAGTGTGCCTGTGTGCCTTCCTGTGATGGCAGCGTCTCCGGGGCTGAACTCTAACGAGTGTCGCTATTCTTTCTGGCATCATGAAGTTGGGGACTGAAGCTAACTCAAGTGACACTTGCTCAGGGTTTGTGAGCACCTTTCTCTGATTGGGGCAGCTCTTTCCTCACGTGTCCATCAGGGGGAACATGGTTGAAGCCCTCTGTTGAGCTGTGAGGTGATGCTACCCACAGGCTAAGCAGCCAGCCTTCCAAGGCTTGTCCCTGAAGGTGTGGGGGCTGGAGCCTTACCACAGGGGGATAAGGACTGAGGGCTGGGGCTGAAGTGAATCGTACAAGAAACATGGGTGGTGGACAGTCATGGTTGTGCTAGTCTCTTATACCCAGCACGGTGTCTAGGATGTGGTGGACAGATGAGTGGACAGACGGATGAGCAGTGTATTAAATACTTTTGTCATTACTATGACAAAATACCTGAGAAGAGCCACTTAAGGAAGGAAGGTTTATTTTGGGTCATAGTTTATAAGGTGTGTTCCACCCTGTTGGGGAAGGCGTGGCAGCAGGAAGCTCTGTCAGCCTGGCACGTTGCATCTGCAGTCAGGATGCAGAAAGAAAGTCGAATTCTGGTGGCCAACTCGCTTTTATAAAATACTTGATTGTAGCCAAAAAGCTGAGGAGTCATCACTTTCTCTTTTTTATTTGGTCTGGGACCCCAGTCCATGGATGGTGTCACCCACATCCAGGATGGGACTCTGTTCCTCAGTTAAGTCTGGACTCCCTCTCTCTGTCTCTGTCTCTGTCTCTCTCTGTCTCCCTCTCTGTCTCTGTCTCTCTGTCTCTCTCTCTCTCTGGTCTTTCTGAGACAGGGTCTCCCTGTAGCCCCAGCTGGCCTGGAACTCACTATGTAGACCAGGCTGGCCTTGAACTCACAGAAATCCACCTGTCTCTGCCTCCCAAGTGCTGGGACTAAAGGCTATGCCTCCACACCCATCTGTCTTTGGAAACACTCTTATAGGCACACCCAGAAGTGTGTTTCCACGATGATTGTAAAGCCAGTTGACAATGAAGATTAATTATCAAAGGAAATGGACGGATAAGTGGATGGATGGGCACATTCATGTAGGTGTGTACATATTTTGTGTCTGTATATATGGGCAGATGGATGGATAGGTAGGTGGGTAGATGGATGGATGAATGGTGGGTGGTTGGATGGATGGATAGATGGAAGGATACATCTGGACTTGTGCATGCTGTCAGCATTGCGGTGTTGACCACATTTTAAAATATTAATATATTGTTATGTGTATGAGTGTTCTGTCTGCATATATGTAAGTGCTCCACATGCATGTAGTGCCAGCAGAGGCCAGAAGAGGGCATCAGATCCCCTGGAAATGGAGTTACAGATAGTTGTTAGCTGCCATGCGAGTGCTGGGAATAGAATCCGGGTCCTCTGCAAGAGCAGCTAGTGCTTTTAACCACTGAGCTATCACTCTAGTCCAGATGGTGGATAATTTATAATGATTTGAAATTTACATCAGCACAGTTTAGGAGCCTGAGAAGCTGAGGTGAGTCCAGCGCCCGGGCCTTGCTTCACCCTTACACAGCAGGAGGCAAAGCGGAGAGTAGGAATCCCCGCCACTGGCTGAGCCCTCCCCATGGCAACACGAATCCACCCAGGAGCCCTCCCCTCCCCACCCTCAGCATGGTCGCACGTTCCCAGCAGAGGAACGCTGGGCGTTTCAAGTCAAAGCATCAGTCTAAACTGGGAAGACTTGCTACATAGCCTTGGAGATGGTAAACCACTGTCCAGAGGAGGCCTTGGCTGAACAGTGGGTGTTAAGGACATGGACAAACGCATCCACAGATGGTACGCGAATGTCCCAAATAGGTTAACATGTGCACAGTTCACTCCCTTGGCCGTCTCTTTGGCTCTGTTTTCTGTTTCCCATTCAGCTCACCCTCTGTCCCCAAACACTTTCAAATCTCACAGCATTGTGTATCCATGTTCACAGACACATGTACAGAGGTGCCAGGGCCCATGGTGTATAAAAATGTGATCAATAGGGGTTGGAGAAATGACTCAGTGGTTAAGAGCATTGGCTGCTGTTGCAGAGGACGCGGGTTCAGTTCCCAGCACCCACATGGCAGCTAACAACCATCTGTAACTCCATTTCCAGGGGATCTGATGCCCTCTTCTGGCCTCTGCTGGCACCACAGGCATGTGATGCACTTACATATGTGCAGACAGAACACTCATATGCATAAAAATATATAAATATTTTAAAATGTGGTCAATATAGCAATGCTAATAGCATGCACAAGTCCTATGCAATCTCAAAACAGACAAAATCCCAGCATAGACATGGGGAAGTGGGTAAAAAATCCCAACCCAACCTGAGGAACTTTTGGCAATTGATGGCCGCTGGGAAGGGGACAGTGTCTTACTGGAATGGGACTCTTGGTGGGCCCAGTGGATGGACCATACTGAGTGGCATTTGGGAACACAAACTGGATTCTGGAGAGAGAGAGAGAGAGAGAGAGAGAGAGAGAGAGAGAGAGAGAAAGTAGAGAAACACTAAATTGGGCAGAGGGCAGTGGGGAGGTGCAGAGAGGGGGGATGGGATCTAAGTACCATCAAAGTATATTGTATGAAAATGGAAAAAGTCAATAAAAAGTAAATTAAAATAAATAAAAAATTTTAAAGTGTGATCGATAGTTTGCCATCTTTGATCTGTATTCTGCTTTTTTTTAAATTAAAAAATATTTTATTTATTTTATATGTGTGTATTGCCTGCATGTAGGTAGGTGCACCTGTGTTGTGCAATGCCATGGAGGTCAGAAGAGGCTGTCAGATCCCCTAGGCCTGGAGTTACTGACAGTTGTTAGTTGCCATGTAGGTGCTGGGATTCGAACTTGGGCCTTCTGCAAGAACAGTCAGTGTTCTTAACTGCTGAGCCATCCCTCCAGCCCTACTTTTTGTTTTTTTTTTAACAATTGTGAAAATTCCTTTAAATCTATTGCACTACACCCTTTAATTCATCCTATTTAAACAGTGGCATAGAATTCTGGGGCTCTCCTGTGCCAGTCAGCAGCGGCCTGAGCCAGCGCAGCCTGAGACAGTCTGTTGTGAATTTCTCAGGGAGTTTGTGAGTCGGTTGTTAAATAGAGCCAGCAGAAGTTATAATGGGAACGTCTTATAGAATGCGGTACATTAAAAACACAAGTGATAAATATTCAGAAAATTAATTAAGCCTCCTTTGCCATGGTAGGTGGCCTGGAGGTGTTAACCACTGCTATGAATCATGACTCCACGGCACTATGAGTCTCTCCCAAGACCACAGTCAGGGATGTGCTGGCAGTTCAAGTTGGCCATGGGGCATCTGCCCTGAGGAGCCTGGCAAACTCTGCATCTCAGGGCTGGATGACTTGTTTTGTTTATTGTTTAGACTTCAGCAAGTCATGAGGAAAGTGTTATCAATGTGGCTGTGCTGATAGCTTCAGTTGTTAACTTGACACACCTGGGTGGAGGGAGCCTCAAGTGAGGAATTTCCTTCATTGGACCGGCCTGTGGCCATGTCTGTGAGGCATTTTCTTGATTGCTGAGTGATGTGGGAGGGCCCAGCCCGCTGTGTACGGTGCCACCCCTGGGCAGGGTTGTATAAGAAAGCAGGCTGAGCAGGGGCCAGATGAGCAAGCAGGTAAACAGCGCTCCTCCATGGTCTGTGCTCCAGGTTCCTGTCCCGAGTTCCTGCCTTGGCTTCCCTTGATGATGGACTGAGCTGTGAGCCAAATAAGCCCTCTCCTCCCCAAGTTGGTTTTGGTCAGTGTTTTTATCACAGCAATAGAATGCCAGCGAGAACATGGATGACTTAAAAGTGCATCATGTATGTGGCTGCTGCATCATGACCAGCGTAAGACTGCAGATATGTCCTCTGATTTGACGAGGCAGTTCCCAGCACCTTTCCACCACCTCCATCTCACTCATCCTTGAGACCACACTGAGCGTCCCATGGGCGCTATGTCTACTCTTCCCACTGTGAAACTGGAGGCCACTGTGGAAGACAGGACAAGGGAAAGGGCACTGGATGCATCGGTGGACGGCGTGAGCTCTGCAAAAACGGGGATTATGTACCAGATGAGGTGAAAACGTTTTGCCATATGCCTATTATGTTGCTAAATTTTAAGGTAAATACTTATATAATACTTATACACAAATATGCATTTATCTTTTTTTTTCCTGGCTGGAAAATTGTTTATTACTTACTAGCATACCCTTGAGTATATCCCCTGTTGGTAGATCTCTCTTCCTTTCTCCCTCCCTCTCTCTTCTCTCCCCTCCCACACATGCATGTGCATGGGGGAGGAGGGGGGAGGGAGGGAGAGAGGGAGGGAGGGGGAGAGAGAGGAAGGGAGGGGGAGGGAGG
>NW_008348199.1:1882262-1890917 GCF_000622305.1 Nannospalax galili | reverse complement strand
GAGAGGGAGACGGAGAGAGACAGACAGGGAGAGACAGGGAGGGAGGGAGAGACAGAGAGAGAGACGGGGGAGGGGGGAGAGAGAGAGAATATCAATTTGTTCCCTGCTCTATTTGTGCTGGGTCACAGGCACAGGCCATATCCATCTTTAATTTAAATGGATTGCTTTTAGTGAAAGCTAGAATATTTCTATTCTCCAGAGCAAAGCTCTGGGGCCCTGCTCACAGGCAGCTGCCAATGAGGGACTTGTAAGATTGTTCCTGCCCAGCCTGTCGGGTGTCAGGTGTGATCTCATTATTCCACCCGCTCTTCCTCCCTCCCCACCGTGAGTCCAATGGCCGCTTCTCGGTCTCACTTCAGTGTCCCTCACTTTTCTATTGGGTGGCTTGTCCCTGTTGGCTTGTGTACATTCTCAGTATTTTAAACACAAGCCTTGCTCGTGGCCTCTGTGTTCTGAGTTTCCTACTTATGTGTTGATATTGACTCTGTCATCTTTTGTCAGGTAAAAATTAATTCTTGTATCACTAATTGTTCATCATGTCTCCCGTGGCATCAGTACCTGTTCTTGGTTAGGGATATTCCCCTATGTCTAGCATTATGTGGCCAGTAGAATTTCTTGCTTCATTTTCAGTCTTTAATTTGAATCTTTTTTAAAAAAACGATTTGTTTTTATTTGTGTTTGTGCAGTGCCCGTGGAGGTCAGAAGAGGGCATGGATCCCCTGGAACTGGAGTTACAGGTGGTTGTGAACTGCCTGACCTAGCTGGGAACTGAGCTCCAGTCCTCTGCAAGAAAGGCAGGTGCTCTTAACTGCTGAGCCAGCTCTCCAGCCCCTTTAGTTAATAAGTCTTTAGCATGACTCGTCCTATCTGTGTAGGCGACAAAAAGGTGCCCTGCGTAGGAGCCTGTTTTCTTCTGGATGAGTCAGCTACGGTCACGTTAAACTGTCCCGACAGGAATAGAGGCACTCTACAGAGACACCTGCATCCCCACCTTTGCCTGTTAGACTAGGACACGATGATCCCTAAGGAATTGGAATTTCTCTGGGAGTCTTGTGCCAGGAGAAAGCAAAGGCTGAACTTGATGCCAGCCAGAGAGGGAGCTGGTCTCCCAAAAAGATTTCAGTTTTGACTCTTGTCAGACTACCACTTTGTAGGACAACTTGGACCCCAGACAGTGGTGATGGGTGTGGCCACATCCTGACCAGGTTTGCTTGGCTATTGTACTGGGTAGTTTTTGTCAACTGGACACAAACTAGAGTCACCTGGGAAGAGAGAATCTGAGCTGAAGAAGTGCCCTGATCAGATTGACCAGTGGCGTTTTCTTGATTGCTAATTGATGTGGGAGGGCCCCGTCCACTGTGGGCAGTGCCATCTCTGGGCAGGTGGGCCTGAGTTGTATAAGAAAAGGAGCTGAGCATCCAGGGAAGCGAGCCCTGAGCAACGCTCGTCCGTGGTCTCTGCTTCAGCTCCTGCCTCCAGGTTCCTGCCTTGAGCTCCTGCCCTGACTTCCCTCAATGATGGATTTCGACCTGTGAGATGAAGTAAGCCATTTCCCTGCCAAGTTGTTTTGGGCCGTGTTTTTCACAGCAACCGAAAGCCAAGGACAGCTGTACGTACCTCTTGCTCTCTGTTGAAACCTAAACTTCATGTCAGGACCTGAAGATGGGCGTGGGGGGCCCCTGGGCTCACTATTTGTTCTTTTTAACAACACGGCCACACTGAGGAGGCCACGTGTCCATGTTTTACATTATTGCTTACTGTCTAGTTGGCCTATTGAAGACAGCTGGCCAAGTCTGGCTGGCATAGACAGGCTGTGGCACTAACAACTCCAGTAACAAAATCATTTGTTCAAATTTGTGATTTGGTGAAAAGAACAATTATATTTTAATTAATAATTCCTCACGCTGTTAAAATCCTTTGTCTTAAAATGTTTATATATCCCCATATATTTCTGTTTTCAGATCTACTGTGCCAGCAGTGTATTGACTATTATAGTGTCTGCAGTCTGTTTTAAAAATAATTTTTATTATCATCATTTTGTGTATATGGGCATGGCATGCCACACTGTGCATGTGGAGGTCAGAGGTCAACTTTGTGAAGTTGGCTCTCTTCTTCCACCTGTACGTGGGTTCTGGGGATTGAACCCGGGTTGTTAGACCAACATTATTGGCAGCAGGCACCTTTATCCACTGAGCCCTAATCTGGGATCTTTGGGAAGGGCACTGATGTGTGGCACGTTTCCAGGATGAGGCGGCTTAGACAGCACCTCCCCTCTCTGTCTTCCTCTCCCTACTGTATACCGCAGGAGGGTTTAGCGTGGGGACGCAAGGCAGGAGCAGTTGGATCTCTGAGTAACTTCACGGAGGAGGGCATATCTGGAGCTCTGCCTGCTTGTGTTGTCTTTGCGTGCACATGACACGTACCCGTCTCCTCCCTTTTTGAGACAGGGTCTCACTGTGTTGCCAGGTTGGCCTTGAACTCCTGGGCTATGCCACCCTCCCACCACCTCCTCCTCAGCAGCTCAGACCACAGGCACATACCACTTTAGCCACTCTGTCTTTGTTTTGACCTCAATACAATTCTTCTCTCCTAGGACTTGGTGCTCTGCATTAAAAAGTCAAAATATAGTCCATGAGCTTGGTGCCTGGCACCAAGGATCAGATTCTGGATGTTGGGGGATGGCAGGCCGCACCTTGAGCCACAACATGGGGTTAGGTGGGCACCTGAGTGAGCCGAGAGCCTACTGAATCAGCAACAGAGGGAAGAAGGGAGGAGCGGGGCGGCTCACACCTGTTCTCCCAGCACTGGGAGCCTGAGGCAGGTAGATTGCTGTGAGCTGGAGGCCAGCCTGGGCCTCAGAGCCAGAAAACAAAAGAAAAGCCGTGAACACATGTTGGTTGTTGACTGTGTTTAAGGAGGTCCAGGAACTCAGGAGAGAAGTGGTTGGTTACTGTGTGAGTCAGCAGCAGCAGCAGCCGAACAAAAACCTGAAGGAACTCCAGGTTGGCAGAGCTGCTCCAGATCCAGGGGGAGAAAGCCACCAAGAAACACAGCCACCAGCCACCTCAGGGCAAAACAGATTGGAAAGATCCAGTAGTCTCCTCAGAGTTGCCATTGCAGTGTGTTGGGGGGAGAGACTTAGCTGCTAGGCAAGAAAGCGCAAACTGATAGCTCAGAAAAGTTTGTGTGGACGTCAAGCACACGGAACTTCTGGAAACGAGGAAATCAAAAGTTTGCTACCTTTTAAAGGGAATTTTACTGCAAAAGGAACCCAGAGCTGGGACTAAAATGGGCTTTGACTTAAAGCAAGTTTTGGGTCCCCATTTTCCCAGGGGCCACGAGCAGGTGGGTTTCATAGCCTGTGAGGATGGCCCATTCTGCTATCCTCAGCTAAGATCTGGCCAAAGAGGAGAGTGGAGAGACATGGACAGAGGCCAGGCTGTGTGATGATGAGCCAGGGTCTTCTCCAAGGTGTGGCACGAGGTGGTCCACCACCCCAGGCTAGGAGCCTTTAGGGCAGAAGGTGACAGTGTAGTCTACAAACAAGTCAGGGACAAGGGGCACACAAACAGGGATACTATATTACTCTTCCTGGTAGGTAGGTGGGGCTATGGCTGTTCTAAGCAGTGAAATGTGAGTTAGGATGATGTGGATCCAAAGTGCCTTTCTCTGTGGTGATGTGGAGAAGCTGGTAGACAGGACAAAAGTGGCCCAGCTCCCCCAGATGAGCATGGGGGAGACTTCTTACCAACCCACATAAGATTTCCAAAAAGTGAGATGTGGCTTCCTCATCTTTTTTTAAAATTTATTTTTATCGTTTTAATTGTGTACATTTATGTCTGTAGGTATGTGGGTATGTGCATGTGAGTGCAGTTACCTGCTGAAGCCAGAAGAGGGCATCGGATCCTCTGGAGCTGGAGTTACAAGCGGTTGTGAGTCAACTGTGGGTGCTGGGAACTGAGGTCAAGTCCTCTGCAAATGCCGTATGTGCTTTTATCTGCTGGGCCATCTTCTCAGCCCCCTTTGTGGTTTTATTTTCAATTGTTTTGAATTACCCACCTATACAATCACAGAATCTAGGACAGGTGGTTTCCATTCCTTCCTTTTCAACCTTCCATCTTTTATCCCTCCTCATACTTCCTCAGATCTTTCAGCCAATAAAATAAAAGTAGAAATGACATGGGAATCATCGGCTTCTGGTGGATAGGAGAGGCTTTCAATATTTCACACGTGGATTTAGGTAAGACTCTTTCTATAAAGTTTTTTGTTGATATCTGTTGTCTGATTTGAGAATTTTCCCCTGGACTCCTGGCCTGACATTTTTCACTAGAGTGATGTTGAATTCCTCAATCTTTTCTGCGTTGACAGAGGTGAGCATTGATTTCTCTGTTCAAGGGACAGTGCAGAGGCTGAGTCATAGGGCCGCTCTCTGATGTTAAATCAGCCTGATGTTTCTAGGATACACCTGATTAGGTTGTACTGGATCCCACAAACCATGCCTTGATTGGAACTGTTGACATACATGGGTGCCTGAGACCCACTACACTTACTCTGGCTCCAGGGTTACCGTGGACTCATAAACACCATGAGAATTTTTTTCCCCCTCTTTTGTATGAATTTGAAATTTTTTTTTCTAGTCACAGAACAGCTTCTATCAGATCAACATTATTTCTTGTATAACTTTTTGGTTGAATGTATAAGGCCTCAGACTTTCTCTATACAGCCAACTCATCATAGGCATCTTCAAGTTTTTATTTTTCCTGGTGTCAGTTTTGAGAACTTACATGTCTAGACAATTACTCACTTCGAATTCTCAAATGTCTTAGATGTAAAGTTTTTGTAACAGTCCTGTCAGACTCTCTTTGGAGCTGTGTGTGTTAGTTATTCATCACTGTCACCAAGTAGCTCTGAGAGGGTGACACAGGGTAGAAAGGTTTGTTTTGGCTTATGGCTCAAGGGAACGGGATGTGCTTCGGTGGGCAGTTCTATGGCAGTTGCTTGCTCACATCTCAACAGAACAGAAAGCAGGCAGGAAGCAGGCAGGATTGTGAGCCCCCAGGCCCTTTCTCCCAGCAACTCCCTTCCTTCAGCAGGCCTCATGTCCTAAAGGTCCTACAGTCTCTCAGAACAGCACCACCAGCTGAGATGGTCCAAACACGGGAGCCTCTGGGGGAACGTGTCAGTGACTTTCCTGTCGCAATGATAAAATACCTGACAAAAACCACTTGGGGAAGGAAGGGTCTTTAGCTCAGTTTGAGCCGTCAGTCCATTATGGCAGGGAAGGAATAGTGTCAGGAGTAGGGGGGGCGGGGTCAAATCACATCCCAATCAGGAAGCAGAGCGAGATGAACGCTGGTGCTCGGCTCACTTTCTCCTTTGTATTCAGTCTGGGACCCCAGCCCATGTGATGGTGCCACCACAGTAAAGGTGCGGCTTCCCACCTTGATTAACCCAGTCTACGCAATCCCTCTTAGGCATTGTCTCCTTGGTGATTTTGGATCCTGTCACGTTGACAACATTAACCGTCCCAGCATTCATATCACACAGATACTGCAGCATCCTGCTCTGGCCCCTGTGGACTCACCTCATAGTGCAAAGTGCATTCAGCCCAACTTCAAAAGTCCCCACTGTCTTACAATTCCAATTTCTTCCAAAGACTCTTCTGAGACTCTGGGAAAACTTTTGAGCCACTGTTAAAACAATAAAAAAAAAGGTTACCTATTTCCAACATTCAGCAGCAAAAAAGTGAACTTTCCCATTCCAAAAAGTAAGAATAGGGGCACAGCAAAGAAAGATCAGACCAAATTGAGATGGAACTCAGTAAAACTCTGTGTATCTCCATGTCTGGCATCTGGAACTCATGATGGTACCATCTGTGTTCCAACAGGCTTGGAGAGCTTCCCCTCCAATGCCGTGGCCTGCAGCAGAGATGGCCTTCCTCTGCGGCCACCTCTGCGCTGTGGCTCTCCTTGACTCACATTTCATTTTTCTGGCACCGCTAATATACTGGCATCTCCATGGCAACTCAGAGCTTCACACACTGTCTGTCCTGGTTAGCTTTCTATTGATGGGATAAAACACTGACCAAAAATAACTTGAGGAGGAAAGGGTTTATTTCCACTTACATCTCCCAGGTCACAATCCATCACTGAGGGAAGTCAGGTCAGAAACTCAAGACAGGAACCTGGAGGCAGGAACTGAAGCAGAGGCCATGGATGAACGCTACTTACTGGCTTGCTCCCCAGACTTGCTCAAAATCAAGCACCCAATAGGCATGTCTACAGGCCAGTCTAATGGAAGAAATTCAGTTGAGGGTCCCTCCTCCCAGGTGTCTCTACTTTGTCACATCAACATAATAGTCAGTGGCATACAACATTTAGGAGCTCCGTGCAGAGAATCTGACAGTGCTGTTTTGAGGGTCCCTCCTCCCAGGTGTCTCTACTTTGTCACATCAACATAATAGTGGCATACAACATTTAGGAGCTCCGTGCAGAGAATCTGACAGTGCTGTGTATTGCCTCAGGGTCTGGAACCTTGGGGCACACCTCCACGATCAGCTTCTCTTGCATCTTGGATGTCCCCCAAATCAGCATCACATGGATGATGTCAAATTCTGCTGCTGACTTGAGATGTAGCCTGGTCTCCTTAGACCATAGCTGTGGTGGCCTTTGTGGTTTCACTGTGGAACCTGAAAAAAACCCTTTCCGAAGTGCCCTGCTTGAGCAGGCGGCCCCAGAAGCTTTCTTTGTTCAGACACTCCCTTTTCAAATGCAAGTTTTTCCCAAATGAATTTCACATCGTCGTTCCCTAGAGCTCTCAGTGGTCTTGAACTCAAGGTACCTCTCCTTTTGTCCCAGTGCTAAGTCCATGGTTTTTCATTGTCTGTTTATTTTTTGAGACATGGTCTCGCTATGTAGTCCTGGCTGGCCTGTAATCCACTATGTAGAACAGGCTGGCCTTGAACTAAAAAAGATCCACCTTCCTCTGCCTTTTGAGTGTTGTGTGTATGCCAGCATGCCTGGCCTATGATGCTAATCTCTTTAATAATTACAAATGCTTTTTCCACTCCTGCCCGGCCCACAGCTTTACAGTTGTTCATATTTCTTACACTGTGAATCAGGCTAAGAGTAGTGAACGTCAACCCTGCCACGGCCTGGATGTTATACTGTCCTGATGCATTCTCTGCCAACTTGCTCAGCCCATGACTTTCACAGCCTCACTCAGGACACAGGCAGATTCTTGGCTTCCAGCTCAGTTCTTTGAGTCTTCGCGCCCTCTCTGGAAATTCAAGAGTGTTGCCTTTGCTGCTCGGACTTCTCTCGGCATCCTGGTCTTCTAGACTGACACACAAATGGCCCATTAATCTTTGCTCGTAGTATTCTAGGGCCTCCCTAACCCTCAGTTCCAAGCTCCTTCACATCCCTCCCACAAGCCAGTTCCAAAGGCCTGAGAACCACATGGTCAGTTTCCCACAGCAGCAGCTCCACTTCTCAGTGTCAGCCTTCTGGATTTGTTGCTCTTCTCTCCGCCGTGACCAAATACAAGCAGAAACGTAAGGGAGGAGAGACTTGTTTGGACTCATGGTTTCTGGCAACACAGTCTATCATGCCAGGGATGGTGCTGTGGCAGGTGTCTCCTGGGCCATGGGTGTCTCTGTGGTGGCAGGTTCTCTGTGGTAGCTCCATGGTGCTGGGTGGCTCCAAGGTGGCAGGAGCTGGTGGCAGATGTCTGCTATCATCACAACAGAACAGGAAACAGAAGGCTTGAAGCAGGGGTGTGCTATAACCCTCAAGATGTGCCCTCCCTCCCAGTGACCTACTTCCTGCAGCCGGGCTCTACCTCCTAAAGGTTCCACAACCTCCCATACAGACTCTTCATTTGGGAAGCAAATGCTCAAACATGGCATCTGTCTGTGGAATTTCACTCAAACAACTCTGAACAACCCATAGACAGTGAGACTCTCAGGCCGACACACTGCCTACCCACTGAGGAGGCAGCCACGTGGCAGATGTCCATTCCTCACACTGCTGGAGCCCTGAAGTACAAGATTTAAGGCCCTACAGACTTGGTGCTGGGCAGGAGCTGCTCTCTGCTCCTGGGGTGACACCTGGTTACTGGTTGATGTGTGCTCACACTGGGGAACTTGGGGGGGGGGGCAAAGACAGAAAACATGGAAGGAGGGCCAGTGGATTCGCCAGCCCTTAAAGGTCTCTAGTCCGTTCATGCGGGCTCCATGGTCACACTGCATCTTGGACGGGACTCGTTGTCACAGTGGGTCACGGGGTACCCACCCATCACAGTCTCTTCCCTCTTCCTTGATGTTGTCTTTTCAGGGTACTGGGCATCTGTGTTGGTCCTCACTTTTATCCTGGGAGTTTTGCCAAGGATTTGTGGATTTGTTTCTTTTGTAAACGACTGCTTAGTCCCACTGGCCCTCTCTGTGCTGTTGATTTTCTCCTCCCTCAGTTGCGCGTTTATCTTTCTTGATCCTTTCCTCTCACTTTGTGTTTATTTAACTATTCTATTTTTAATTTGTGGGAGTTGTGGCTTGCTCATTAGCTTTTAGTCAGCGAAACTCAAATACCAATCTGGATGTGGTCTCCAGAACCATGAGCAATCTGTCTCTGTTTTGTTTAGATCTTTGATTTCCATTCC
>NW_008348199.1:1878037-1882044 GCF_000622305.1 Nannospalax galili | reverse complement strand
TCCCTCTACCTCCTCCTTCCCCCTTCCCTTCCCTCCCTCCCCCTTTCCTTTCTTCCTCTGCCCTCCCCTCCCTCCCCTCCTCTCTGACCACTACATGCTCCTAAGCTGAACCTCCCTTTAGGCTTCCGTCTACCGCCACTCAGGCTCTCTCAGGCACATCTTTTTATGCCAACGTGTTGTTTTCTTGTTGTTTATTTCATTGTGATTTCATCTTTGACTCCAGGCTATTTACGTTTCTATTTTTTCCAAACAAATGGCAGCTCTCTACGCACACACCCGTTTTAGGTGGGTTTCCGTCTTGGTGGCACTATCGGCTCTTTGCACACCGTCCCCCGAAGCTGCCTCAGTCTGCGGGCCTTTCTGTGAGCTCCGTGCAGGAAGAGAAGACGTTCGTTCACCCGCTCCTGCTGGCCATGGTGTTCTAGGCTCTTCCTTCTCCCAGAGCTCCAGGGTCTCCACCGACCCCTCCGTTCCGGAGCGTGTGCTCACCCTCTCTCTTCCCGCCATGCTTGCTTCCCCCCTCACAATTCTACTAGTTTCAGCGTCTGTGTTCGAGTTAAGAGTTTTTGTGTGCGTACCAATTTAAGATGATTTTATCTTGTTGAATTGGCCATTTGTCTGTATTTCTGTCTGTTGCTGGTCCATCTTGTCTTTACGCCCACACCACTGACATTACTACAGACCCACCAGGCTTTGCTGGTTTGTGTTAGTGAGCAGGGTGTGTATGTTCCTAACCTTTTCTTTTCCCTCTGTGTTAATGCTGGGAATGTCTTTCACAAATACAGATGTCCTCTAAATTTTTATTTATTTTATGTATGTGAGTGTTTGCCTGCATGTATGCATATGCACCACACGTTTGCAGGTGCCTATAGAGGCCAAAAATGAGCATCCCATACTCTTGAACTGGAGCTAAGTCAGTGCTCTTAACCACTGAGCCATCTCTCCATCCCCCACTTTTTAAACTGTTAAAATTGCATTTTTATTCATAGTATTTTTGTGTGTGCATACATGCACATATGCACATATGCATACCATTCGTGTATGTGCCACAGTCCACAAGTGGAGGTCAGAGGACAACTTGTGGGAGTTGGTTCTCTCCTTCTACCCTGTGAGTCCCAGGGATCAAACTTGGGTTTTCAGGCTTGGTGGCACGGGCCTTTTTCTGCTGAGCTGTCTCGCTGACTCACATATGGTTGGTTTTTAATATAAAAACCAAACTTGACACAGGTTGATGTTTGTTAAGGATGAATTCTGGCAATTTTCATTTCTCTAAAAATAAATTATTTCACGTTCATTCCTGAACTGTCTGCTGATCTGGAATCAGGGGGACAGTGACTTCCTGCTGGGCATCTGCTGCCCTGAGCTGGTTTGCAGTTCGCGTCCTCTTCTGTGGAACAGTGCCCTCTCTGCCCCGTCAGGTACCGTGAGGTTTCCCATTTGGCCTCTGCTTCAGTTTTCCAGGGCTTTTGGGATCTGCAGCTTGATCTTTTGTTACTTACGGAAAACTTATTCCCGTTACTCTTCAGACACAACTCCGTTGTCTTTGGAAAATCCACACAGATCTAGAAGGGACCCGAAATAGCCCAAACGACACTGAAAAGAACAAAGTTGGAGGGCTCAGACTTTCCAATTTCAAAACTTTCTGCCAAGCTGTTACTCAAGACCATGTGTTCCTGCCATAAGCTGTGTTGGTCAATGAGACAGAATTTAGAGTTCAGAAACGAGTTCCCCATATTTACAGTGGATTGATTTTCAACATGGGACAATTTCACAAGGTCCTGGGACAAATGGATCCACATATGGAAGGATGAAGTTTGACCTACACTTCACCATATACAAAGTTAACCCAGAGTTAACCCAAACACTCATATACATAAAATAAAAATCATTTTAAAGAAGAAATAGTTTCTTAGATTACAAGGCTAAAGCGCAATCAATAAAGTAAAAATAGAATTTCATCATAAAAAGTCGAACTTCATCAAAGTTTGCATCCTGCAGTGTCTTTAGTGAATGTCGCCTCAGGTCTGATTTCATCTTTACCTTTTTTCCATTTTCCCCCTTTTCTTTCTTTTTCTGAGACCAGGGTCTCACATATCCCAGGCCGACCTCAAACTTACTGCGTAGCTGAGGATGACCTTGAACTTCTGATCCTCCTGCCTCTATCTTCCAAAAGTAACGATCACGGTCATGCGCTACCATACCTGATCTCTGTACTGCTGGGGATTGGACACGGGACATGCTTGGTGGGCACTCTACCAACTGAGCCACATCCCTGGCCCCTAATTCGATGCCTTGTGTTTAGGTCTGAGTACTCGTCCTGTGTTTTACCTACTAGTTCTTGATTGCATGAGTTTGCAAACTTTTCCTTCCCGTCTGCAGTGTGTGTCTTCTTAACGGGGTTTTTCACAGAGCGGACTATTTTGGGGAAATTCACATTTTTATTATGCTGGGTCTTTCAATCCGTGATCAAAGCATGTCTCCGTTTCAGTTTTCTTTGATTTCTTTCTGAAGTATTTTGTGGTTTTTAGTGTTTAAATCCTGTGCACTTTGTAAGATTTCTTTTTTAGGTGTGTGTTTGGCCTGACACACATATGCAGTGTCCACAGAGGCCAGAAGAAGGTGCCAGATCCCCTGGAATTAGAGTTATAGATGGTTGTGAGCCACCATGTGGGTGGCTGGGAACCGAACCTAGGACTTCTGTAAGAGCAGCCAGTGCTCTTGACTGCTGAGCCATCTCTCCAGCCCCCGATACATTTTTGTTTCTGCACCTAAACATCTCATTTGGGGGGTACTGCATGTTTAATTTTGCTGTTCCTTATTTACTTATTTATTAGTTAGTTAGTGACTCATCTATTAGGACGCAGGTTCCCCCTGCGACTGCCTAGAACTCACTATGTATACTTACACTGGCTCCAAGGCCCAGCACTGACCTGAGTAACAACCATGAATATACAGACATCGGGCCTTGTTTCTGAGGTCGTTTGCTTTTGATGTTTGGAGGACTGTTTCTTAGAGTGGTTTCAGGTTTACAGCAACACTGAGCAGAGGGGGGCCACCCCCTCCCCCCCAAGTCTCTCCTAGCTGCACATTCTCATACCACAGTGGTTGACCTACGTTGATTGTCACTACCATCAAGGCTCCTGAGCTAGCCCAGGGGTCTGTGCACCCATGTGTGCTGGATAGCTTTAGTGTCAACTTGACACACCTGGGTTGAGGGAGCCTCAGTTGGGGAATTGCCTCTATTGGACTGGCCTGTGGCCATGTCTGAAGGGCATCTTCTTGATGAGTGATGTGGGAGGGCCCAGCCCACTGTGGGTGGTGCCACCCCTGGGCAGGTGGGCCTGTGTTGCATAAGAAAGCAGGCTGAGTAGGGGTCAGGGGAGGAAGCCAGTAAGCAGCGTTCCTCCATGGCCTGTGCTCCAGCTCCTGCCTCCAGGTTCCTGCCCTGAGTTCCTACCTTGGGCTCCCTGATGAACTGCGACCTGGGAGTTGTAAGACAAATAAACCCTTTCCTCCCCAAGTTGGTACTAAGACAGAAATTGGTACCAGAGTGTGGGGAATTGCTGTGACAGACCTGACCTTGGTGTTTTTGGGAGGACTGTGGAAGTGTTTGGAACTTGGGCTGGAAAAGCCATTGCGTGCTCAGAGTTTGTTGCAGTGGAGCTTGGAACAGTTATGCTGAAACAGTTGTAGACGATGGAGGCCTGGTTTGTGAAGCTTCAAAGGGAAGCGGAGACCATCAGGGCTGTTCGCGTGAGATTTTAGATTGAGAATCTGTGGGTTCTGGTAACCTGGGGCTGAAGAATCATCTGTGATTAAGAAGAGACCAGAACCTGAAGCAAAACCTTTGCTTTACTGGGACAATTAATGCTGGTTAGCTGGGGCTGAAAAATCAGCTGTAAGTAACAAGAGACCAGCATCACTGTGGTGGAATCTTCTGGGAGGCATTTCCTCAGGGTCAGCATATAGAGGGGACCCGCACCTCTATTTCAAGCTGGAAGCAGGAC
>NW_008348199.1:1875191-1877264 GCF_000622305.1 Nannospalax galili | reverse complement strand
ACCCCTGGGAAGGTGGGCCTGTGTTGGATAAGAGAGCAAGCTGAGCCGGGGCCAGGGGAACAAGCCAGTAAGCAGTGTTCCTCCATGGCCTGTGCTCCAGCTCCTGCCTCCAGGTTCCTGCCCTGAGTTCCTACCTTGGGCTCCCTGATGAACTGCGACCTGGGAGTTGTAAGACAAATAAACCCTTTCCTCCCCAAGTTGGTACTGGTCAGAGTGTTTTGTCACAGCAATGAAGAAACAAACTAAGACACCATGCTTGTGTAGTTTGATGGTTCTGACGTGCACATCGTGATAGAGACCCATCTTACAGCACCTCACAGAGCAGCTGTACAGCCACAAGGACCCACTGTGCTCCCCATTCCTCCCTCTGACCTGGCGACTACTGCTCCTGTTACTGTTCCCATTAGCTTTGCTTTGTCCAGAACGTTACAGAATTGAAATGCTGAAACCAGAATCCTTTTCAGACTGACTCTTTCACTTGGTCATATGCATTTCAAGGTCCCCAAGGCCTTTTCATGGCTTGATAGATCTTTTCTTTTCAGTACTGTGTAATATTTCATTGCCTGGACAGATCGCACGGTAACGAGGGGATAAACTGGGAATGAAATTGCCACCAACACCCTGTGAGGTTCTATGTGGAGACAGCTGTCGGTGCCTTTGAGTAAATACCATGGCGGACGACTGTGGCGTTGTAGATCAATGTATGTTCTGTTTGGTAGGACTTCCCAGCTGTTTTCCAAAGTGGCTGAATGGCGCATCCCCAAGTGGGAACAGCGGGCTCTGGGGCTCCATACCCTCCCCAGCCTGGTGGTGTTCACGCTCTGATTCTGGCCACTTTGACAGGTGCATTGTGATATCTAGCTCTTGTTGCAGTTGCATTGCCCCACCCCTCACCCCCACAAGGGCGTACTGACCTTTAACTTGACAGGATCTAGAATTGTCTGAGAGCCACACCTCCCTCCAGGCAGGTCCATGGGGAACATTGGGTTAATTGAGATGAGAAAGTTAAATGTGGTGGTATCCTTCCCTAGGCTGGGGTCCTGGACTGTACAGAGAAAGCGAGCTAAGCACCAGCATTCATCTCTCTCTGCTTCCTGACTGCAGATGTGATGGGACCAGCTGCCTCAGGCTTCTGCCCCATTCCCACCATGATGGATGGCACCCTCAAAGGTGGGCTATTTAAACCCCTCCCTGAGGGGCTTGTCAGGTGTTTTGTCTCAACACAAGGAACTAACACAGCATAGGGTTTTCCTGTCTGTGAGCATCCTGGCTTTGCTGCTGTTGATGTTAAGACAGGGTCTTCCTAAGCCCCAGCTGGCCTGGAACTCACCGTGTAAACCAGGCCAGCCTTGATCTCACAGCAGTTCTGCCTCTGCCTCCTGAGTCCTGGGAGCATTGGCGCACCACCAGACCTGGCTTCCTTCATGGGTTTTAAAATCACACTGTTCATGTTATTATTGAGGGTTTTTTTTTTTTCAGATTAAAAAAATTTTTTATTTTGTGTGCGTGTATGTGTCTCTGTGTGTGGGCTACTGTATGTGAATTCAGTGACCTAGACGCAAAGGTGTTGGAATCCCCAGAGCTGGAGTTACAGGCAGGGTGAACCACCCGACACATTTGCTTTCCCAGCGAACGTGGGTCCTCTTCAAGAGCAATCTGCACTCTGAACTGCAATCCACAGTCCTCTGAGCTGCTGAGCCCTCACTCCAGCTCTCTTATTGTTGAGTTTTAAGGTTTTTCTTTGGCATATTTTGAGTAACATAATAGAGAAATTGCCATACTTTTCAGCCAGTGTTCTGTTCCATTCTGTGACTGTCTTCCTACTCTTGACTATGTCTTCAGAGCAGAATTGATGGTCGCAGTGAAGCCCGGCTGATCTGTTCTTCTTTTCATGGTTGGTTCCTTTGATGTTTTAGAAAGCGACGACTAAAGCCAAGGTCTCCTGGGTCTCCTCCTCTGCCATCCTCAGAGCTGTCTGCATTTATGTTTAGGTGGGTGGTCATTTTAAGGCACTTTTTATGAAGGGTGTAAGATCTGTTTTCTAGATGTGCCCTCCCTCCTCCTCCCTCCCCC
>NW_008348199.1:1862077-1873918 GCF_000622305.1 Nannospalax galili | reverse complement strand
GCTGCCAGACATTGTCTGAAAATCACACAGGAAAAGCTGGCAGTTTCAGAGCCAGAGGCCATGTTTATGGTAGGGCATCTGTGGCGGTCACTTCACAGATGAGTCAGGAAGATGCTGGGAAGGCACCCTGCTGATAAAAGGAGTCTCTGCATTTGAATCCGAGCCCGTGGGCTTTCCGGACATGGGGAAACTGCTACTTTACACAGCAAGAGTCCCCAACAGGTAGCCTTGCTGACATGGTGGGGACAACTGAGGACAGACTGTCCAAGGCTCTGGATGTTCTCTGGAGTGTGTGACACAGCAGCCATTTCAGGGAGCACAGCCCAGTGAGTTCCTGTCCTTTGGTGAGTGGTGATGATCATGGTCCCATACAGAGGATGGAGAGAGAGTTCCAGTGGAGGGAGGGAGGCAGGTGGCATGAAGGGCAGCTGGGGCCTAGATGTTGCGTTCCGGGTGGTGCATGCCTGTTAGGGTTGAGGACAGGGATCCCCTCAGAGTCCCTTGGTTGGACACTGAGTGTGAGTGTCTAACTGGGGACACCCAATCAACCAGTCATTGATTATACGATTATGGGGTATAATCTCTTTAGGGAAGCACCAAGTTGCCTGTCCCAGGGTTCGGCAGTTAGAGGCTAGGAGCCTCTGTCCCCTCAAACTAAGGAAAATCAACATGTTGCCATCATTCAGCCAAGGGACTGGGCTTGGCTCTCCTTCCATGCCCAAGGCCCTCTGACTGACCCAGAGGATGGACCTGCCCACCCCCCCCCCTACTGCCTGCTGGTTGTCTGGGGCCTGAGGTCCCCAAAGCCAAGCTGGTTCAGTGTCTTTTTTTTTTGGTCTTTTTGAGACAGGGTCTACCTGTAGCTCCAGCTGTCCTGGAACTCACTGTGTAGACCAGGCTGGCCTTGAACTCACAGAGATCCGCCTGCCTCTGCCTCCCAAGTGCTGGGATTAAAGGCGTGCACCACCACACCCGGCTGGTTCAGTGTCTTTAAGTCCTTCTAGTCTACAGTGTGAGAGACTCCAGGGAGGGACAGCGGCTTTCCAAGAACCTGGTACTGACTAAAGAGGCATGGTGCATACAGTGTTATATGTGTGGGAGCTTGTGTGTGAGGGCTGCATCCAGGCCTAGACCTCTTCACCTGGGGTCTGGGACAGAGCAGACCCCGTGTCCTCTCAACAGAAAACTGTACCCAGGAAAGAGCCCAAGGCAGCAAGGCTGCCTCACCCAAACTGTTTACCCCAAGGACCCTCTCTCCTTGTTTCTGCCTCCATCCTCCCCCTCCCTTGTCCATGCTTGTCCTGTGCGCCCCCCCCCCTCACCGCTCCTCTCCACCTGGGCCTCTTCTGTCCCTTTTCTCTGTAACATCCCCAAAGTTGGGCGTCAGGGAGGAGATGGCCACTGAGAGAGCCAGCCCCACAGAAGGCCACCAGAGCAGGGAATCTTCTTGGGGAGCGGGGACAGAGACTGAGCAGGTTGGGGTAGACACCTATTGAAGTTGGCCAGCCTGGGTTCTCTGGGACCCCCAGTTCCTCAGGGACTATCCCACCAGGCCTTGGCGGTAGGAGGGTGGTCAGTGAGCAACTGTCTTTGTCTTAGTATGAAATGTACTCACTCAAGTCTGGTTTGGCCCCTACAACACACTAATGACTGAGTGATTTACAGAGGAGGTTATTGCTCACAGGTCTGGGGGTTGTGGGCCCAAGAGCTGGCACCTCCTGGGCACCTGAAAACAGAAACGTGGCAGTCAGCACCTGGCAGGAGACAGCTCGACTGGTCCGTGCTCTGGTCCTCCATACTGTGACTTGTCAGAGGGAAACTCGCAGCGGACAGAGCCCGCAGTCCACACTTGGTCTCTTTCATTTTATAGCTATCCTATAACCTCATCTGTCCCAAAGAGCCTCCTGGGGTCTTACCTCTAAATGTCATGGACATATACCTTGGTAAGTTGTCATTGGACCCTGAGTTTTCAGGTGGAGAGACCTAATTGCACACTATCTCCCAATTCCCAACTACGAGCCTCCCTCTGATCTCTTTTCCACTCAGGTCTGCCTGGCCTCTCTCTTTGCCCTTGACTTGGACAATGCCCCCCACCCCTACCCCCCCACCCCTTTGCGATGAACTCATGGGATGGGATCCCCCAGTACCACTACCGTATTCCCCTCAGCTGAAATCCCAGACCCTGGTCCTCTCCCTCCTCAACCCACAGCCATAAGCAGCACAGCTTGGGTTCCCAGAGGACATATCGAAACATTAAAGCCAACTTTAAGCCAGGAAACAGTTAACATGACTCTCCTTTATTAAAACTAAGGATGTCGTTATAAAAACTACAGTATAGAAAGACAAACACAGCGCAACAGCGGTCAGTGAAAACACGTTATTATTATATTAGTAGTAGGAGGAATATTAGTTTTTGGTTTGCCCAGTCATCGGCTCTGAGGGAGACTCCATGCCCACTAAACACAAGGCTGGAGTTTCTAAAATAGAGAATCCTTCCTGCCTCACCCCTGCCTGACTGGCGTGTCCCCCTGACCCAGGGAGGACACGTGTCCTTTGGAGGGAGGTCCCTGCCTCACTACGGTTACCCCACCCTCTCCCTGCAGCCCCATTGGTTATTGCACATTGCCCACACCCTCACCTGTGGGTATCAAACAGTGACGTTTCCCCCTAGTTTGAACACAGAAGAGACTGGCATGAGAAACTGAGGCACAAGTCCAAGAACCCACATTGGTCGGGTTCCAGTTGTAACCACACGAGAGGCCCAGGGTGGGCCTGTGACTGCAGCTCCTGGTCCCAGCTTGATATGACCTGCAAGAGAACCTGTACATTTGGAGGATGGTTTAGGCCACTGGCCAGACGGAGAGTCACTGTCCCTCCAGTTGTCCCTGTTACCACTTGGACGGACAGTGTTGTGGAGGCTGCCTCCTGGGGGGCGGGTACCACAGGCAGCCCTGTAGTTCAGTCTGTAAAGGGCAAACAGGTCAAGGTTTTGACATGAAGATAGGAGTGTCAGCCACAGAGTGACTAATGACTAAGTTCACTCACCCACCAAGCATCTCTAGCACCAGCTACCTGGCAGGGGTTTGGACTGGAAACTGGGGGCAGGGAGTGACCCACCTCCAAGGTCACTTATGTGGGCAGGACAGATAAATGTTCCTTATTCTGTGGGTTGGAGAGTTTCTAATTTACTAGACATGGCTAGTCACAGCAGCAGCAGTGGAACTCAGCCTCTCTTGGGGTCACTTGTGTTCTCTGACACATCTGTCTACACAGGAGGGGCTTCCAAGATGCTGGGTTCACAGCAGGCCAGTGGCGGGTAGTCAGCAAGTGTCTGCTGCACACAAGCAACTTGTGAAGTGTGTGTGCTGGGTGTCCCTGCCCTGATGGTCCCAGTCACCCACCTTCAACCTTGAGCCCTTCCGAAGTGCACAGAGAGTCAGGGCTGCGGGCGGGATGGGGAACCATGATGGTCCTGATGCACAGTGGGCATGAAGGCTTGTTTTCTGGAGGGCACAGGACACCACCCTTGCTCTGTGTTGTCACCACCTGGCAGCCCTCTGACCCATCGGATGGTCCTTGGGATCACTGGTGCTTGTTGCGTGACTAGTCCCTAAAGTCCACTATCTCAGCCCAGAGTCTCCTGGTAGAGGGAGCCTGCCATGGCTCCTGGCCTGGAAATGCCCTTCATGTGGACAGGAAATGCCCAGGAGGCCATGTGTGCCTGGATGCCTGGGTAATCTCAAGTTTATACCCCAGACTCTTCCTGTTAGTGAGAGCCAAGCGGCTGAGTTGAGAATACAAGCCACTAAGAGACATCTTAAAGCCCATGGTTTGGGGAAACCTGGTCCTCTTACAACCTCTTGTAGAACTAGCAACCAGGTATGATGGGAGGATCCCAGGGGACAGTGGCTGGAGGGGCATGTGGGGCTCAGATGTCCACCTGGTATGGACGGGGGCTGGTGGCCATCAGCACAGGGCATGGCCAGTCACATCCTTATTTGCAAGGACCTGGCGGGGAGCACCAGATGGGCTGAGTGCCAACACTTGGTCGAAGACAATCTCTACCCTCCTCTCCGCCTGTTTTCCTGATGCCCAAAGTTCTCTTTCCACTCTGAAGCTAAACTTGGCTGGAGGGGTTTTTCTGATGACCTAGGAAGTGGTCTGTGCTAGACGTTCCCCCACTGTTGCCTGCAGTATCATAGCCTGTGAGGGGCCAGATCAGAATTGTGTAGACATGTGAGCATGTGCAAGTTGTATTTACAGGTGTGTGTTCATGTGTGGGTGTATGTGGGTGCACACAACTGTGCTCATGTACACATGTGTGCTCACAGCTGTGCATGTGTGGACACAGGCATGTATACGGTACATGCACAGGTGTGCATGTACATGTGTTCACATGTGGATGTGTGTATATGTATACACATGTGCATTCATGAGTAGGCATGTGTGGACACATGAGCATGTACAGTTGCACACACAGGTGTGTTTGCATGTCTATAGCTGCATGTATTCGTGTATCTATACATATGTACTTGTGGGTGTGCATCTGTATGTGTATGGGGGGCACAAGCGCATGTTTGGATTAAGGCCTGTTGCACACTGTTGCTGGCCTGGTGGTTGGCCACTCCCACAGATGTGAGCAGGCTGCTTCCCTGGTGAGGGAAGCCAGCTGGGAGCTGGCTGGTGAGGGGTTCTGAAAGGAGGTTCCAGAACGCAGAGCACACGACAGGGTGTGACAGCTCACTAAGGACACAGGGTTCCCGGTGGGTGGGAAATTGTCAAGACAGACATGGGGATGCCACACCGTCAAGCTGGGAGTGCAGCATTACCACCCACTTCTGCTCCCTAGGGGCTACTTGTTACAGACTAGGGGCTGTGGTGGAAGCTAACTGGAAGGAGGAAACGTAGGCAGATGGAAAAGTTGCCACTGGTAGGTACAGAAATGACAAGTCTAGAACTGTTCTAGAATGCTTCTCTGCTCCTTGAATTCTTTAGGACATGCTACTAATTGTTATACCTGCCAGCCACAGCCACCGTGAAATGGGGACAGATTTTTATCAGGGCCACCCAATACCAGTTCAGGATGGGACCCAGACCGCACCCCTGGCTGGCCAGGTATGGAAGGGAGGCTCAGAAAGGCTGGGCAGTGGGTGGGATAGGGTCACCCAGCTGGGGCCTGGGGCCTGGAATGTCATCACCTCTGACCTTTGGGGATGGGAACCTCCTGCATGCTGGACAGCACCCAGACTCTCAGCCCTTGACTAGAATCTCCATAGGCGTGTCCTACTCTGTTCTGTAACAAGGGAATCTCCTGTGATTCCCCTAAGATGCTTGGGTGGACCCAGGGCACTTCTCCCATGTTCTGCGTAGCCATGGCCCCCTGTTGGGGAGGGAGGGAGGCAGAGACGTAGCTCTCCAGGAGAGTCAGTCACAGTCATACAAAGCTGGAAGTCTCCTCAGCATCTAGTCTGACTCCTCCCCCTCACCATTGGGGAAACTGAGGCAGGGAGACCCAGGCTTTGCCTGCAACCCCATGATGAGTTGCTGTCAGTATCTGGAACCCCTCTGACTGCAGAAGCTCTGCCCAGGGCCACAGGTGAGGGCTGACCCAGCTGTCCATCAATGAACACTCTCCAGGGCAATTGCTGTTCCACACAATGCAGTACTGGAGTTCTCTCAGGATGATTCAATGTGGGAGGGGAGGACCCCATCCCAAAGCAACACCCTGAGCACAGACCCCTCCAGGCCACAAGCCCGGCACAGTGGCGCCTCTGGAGGAAACAGGCTGGGTGCTGAGACAGAGGCCTCTGACCCACAAGGCCTCTCAAGCCAGCTGAGTCCACCAACTTCCTAGTCCAACCAAAGGGTCATCCCTCCCTCATGTGGGGTTGAGAGGACAAAGAGCTAGGCAGGGTTAGAAAGAGCTTTATGTTCCAGAACATTCTGCTGTATCAACGTGGAGCGTTGTGTACGTACACCAGCACGCTAACCAAGACAACGTGCATCTAGGGTCTGCTTACCTCTGCTGCCTGCTGGGCCCTGCCATCCTGGCTTTGTTTACATCCATTAATTCATCAGGCCTGTCCTCTGCCCACATGTGTGCCTCCTCTCTAGAGCTCTTGACAGGTCTGACCTGTCATTTGGACCTGGACTTAATCATCCCTGACCACCTAAGCCTCACACGGTTTTGATGGTATGCCATTTGGGTCTCCCAAGGGCACCTCCATGCCGACCTCTTCCTTTCTGACCAGTCCCCACAAGCAGAAGCCTGCTGGCTCCCCACAGCGTGTGGCAGGTGAGTGGCTGACCAGTGTGGGGATACTGGTTGTTCAGTGAGGATGTGGCCTCTGGAAGAACAGATCACAGGGCTGAGTGTGGGGACACTTTGAGCTCATTCCCAGGAGTGGGACAGCCATGTCTACCCTGCCAGAATGCCCCCCAGGATTTTCAGTGTCACTTCTGGAGGGTATCTTTCCCTCTCTGTGTCCCAGGGTGGCGGGACTGGGACAGGAATGATGAGCTTATAAAAGATGCCATAGATCCAGACTTATGTGGACACTCCCATGTTAAAGTGGGTGGATTTCTAGAAACTCCTGCTTTGAGTTTCCATAGGCCCCTCACCCTGTCCGTGTGGCTTTCTCTCTCCTAGTTGGGGTGCCCCAGGGTGGAACAGGCCCCACTCACCTCTGGATCTTATGACTATCTGACATGGGGCCTGTCACTGCATAGGCATGTGATCAGCTTGAGCTGCTGGATGAGGCTCAGGCAGTGATGGTGGAAAACCTGTTAGGGGATGCCTCACCCACGGCAAGGGCACTGGGCACATGCTCCACTGACCATGCTGGGGGCCCTAGCTTGTGTAGCCTATCAAACCCAAGGTTCAAAAACCTGAACTTGAGTTCCTGCCACCCCTCACCATGTGACCCGGGCACCCTTTCCCAAAATGAACTGCTTCCACAGAGGTTAGCCACCCCTACCTCCCAGGAGCTGTGACAGCACCAAGCTGGTGGCTGTCGGAGGTCAGCAGAGCCTGCCCCTTGTTATTACTGCTCGTACAGGAACTAACTGGTATTCTCCAGTCCTCATTGCCCCCTAAACACAGTGAGTCTGGACCCTGTGCCAGCTGACTCCACTGACTCACATCTCCTGGCCACAGCAAGGGGCTTGAGCCCTAGACAAGGACACAGGGAAGGCTCCCCAGCCCTGTGGTAACCTGTGCCCATCAGAACCTGCAGCCAGTGGCAGGGAAGCTCAATGAAAAACTAACTGAACGAACAAACAGAATAAAACCCAGAATCACACACGTGCGCGCACACACAGTATTCTGACACGAATAGGCCTAAGGGGCCACTAATTGGGGGTAGTGGAGGCAGGGAAAACTTCAGTGTTTGGACCATGGTAGGACTCAGAGCCCGAAATCCTGGCTGGGATCAGCCAGGGTGGTTTCACGTTGATCATCTGACTCTATACCAAGTCGCTTCTCAGAAGCCACCGGCCCAGAAGAGAACTATTGCTTGAGGACAGGTGGCTCAGAGCCCCTCTCCTGCACCCTGTCTCCATCCCCTGAGTTTGCTCCTAATCCCAGGAGTCCGTGGACGGGGGCTCCGGGCACAGGTGCTGTTTCCTCTTTTGTCACGACGTCACCGCCCGGGCTCTCCCTGGTGTCTGGGTGGAAGCTGCTTGTGGAGGCCGTCCCAGGTGCTCCTGATCGAACCTCCCCCATCCTGAGGCACGGCAAAGGAGTTTTCTGGAAAGAAAGGTGTGAGATGAGAGAGTGAAAAACCATGCTTGCTCGTTGGACACGGCCTTTGTAGAAGTTTGTCACTGCTGTGGTTGCGTGTAGGAGAGCCCCTGGCCCACACAGTAAGACAAGAAAAAACTTGACTATAAGAACCAAATCACCGCAAATAATCCACCTAGAGAATCTCACAGAACCAACAGGCAACTTAATTAGAACAGAGAGGGCAGAGATAAATGTAATTTTCACACTTTAAGACATCAGATGAACCGATGGGACAAAATCGAGTTCATCTATCCCAGTTTGACTATATACCTTGGCTTGGGATAGTCCTAGTGAATGCCTGTTGCTTGACATAATTTTTAATTATCTTTTCTCTTTAGCCCTCAAGAATACTCCGATTTTGGGAATATGTTTGTTGCATGATCACCCTTGTATAACGAACCAAAAATTATTCAAAACAGACACAGATGCCATTGTGTCTCTTGGAATCACACCACTGCACAGGTCTCTGTGGCTTCAGACAAGAGGAGGCCATGGAGAGGAACCTAGGACATCCTGCACCAGTGACAAGAGCAAAGACAGAGGCCTGCGGGGCACTGACAACTTTGAGTGGAGCGTCAAGCTGCAGGCATGACGAGGAACACACACAAACTCCATCTATGCCTGCGACACAGGTCACCTGTCCCATCCTAGGAACAACTACATAGGGCCGGTGAGCTGGCTCAGTGGCTAAAGGAGCTTGCAGCCAAGCCTGACGACCTGAGTTCAAGCCCCAGAATCCACATGGTGGAAGAGGAGAACCGACACCTGCAAGCTGTCCTCTGACCTTCACATACACACCATGACATACACACCCCTCTTATACACACAATAAATTTTAAAAAATGAATTTATAAAAAGGGTAACTACCCAGTTACGGATACTCACTTTTGGGGGCTGAAGAGATGGCTCAGTGGTTAAAAACCCTGTTCTTCCAGAGGACCTGGATTCAATTCCCAGCACCCACATGGCAGCTAACAATCATCCGTAACTCCAGTTCCAGGGGATCTGATACCCTCTTCTAGCCTCTGTGGGCACTGCACACACACAGGGTGCACTTACATTCAGGCAAAACACTCATACAATAAAATTAATAAAATATTTTTTTAAAAAAGAAGATTCTATTTTCCCACATTTCTTTGCAGACAGAGGTGATCACATGGCCTAATGTGACCAACACAGGGAGGGTGGTCTATTGGGCTGCAAGTGGGCAAAGGTGATTGGCTGTTTTCCTTATCACTGTACTGCCAGGGCCTACCTAGAACAGCAACCAGCACCCAGTAGGGCTTAACAAATAATTTGTTGAATGAATGAACCAAAAATTCAAATCCAGGGCAGGGAGACCATCTTTCAAATATGAGGCCAGCAGGAAAACTTGTTGAATATATTTTTGACAGTTCCTCTGAACCCCTCTTAAATCACCAGGGGACGTGCTCGGGCACATGGAGAGGGACAGAATGAGTTTTTAGCCCTTTAGGTCTGGATCTGTGTTTGGAAAAAGCCCAAGGGCTCTGATGAGCGTAGAGAAGACTGAAGAAGAAAATAGAGCGGGTATAAATAATGCCGCGTGGGAGAGCCGAGGTGAGGAGGAGGCAGCGCAAATAAGCCGCGTCTTACTCATTTGTAGCTGGGGGTCTGAAGGATTCTTTAGAAGTCGAAGTCAAATCAGAGGCACAAAGAAACATGGGACAAAAGGGTTTAATAATGTGATTCAGGCAAAGGGGAACAATGGAGGTGGGAGACGGAGAATCTTGACACTGTTCATAGTAAGGAGAAAATCAACACCAGATCAAGAAATAAATGATTAACCGTATCACATCCTATTATAATTATGGAGGTAACCATGGCACCCAAACACAGCTTTCCAAATGATCAGGACACATTCACTAGGAAAATAAAACAAAGAAAATGCAGGCCATATGGGGAGAATTGACAGCCCCCGCCAAAGGCAAAAACGAAGAAACATCCATAAACCAGGATGGCAGAAATGGGCCCAGTGTATCTGCCACAGAGGCAGACATCAGCGAGCCACACACACTTGCTATAAAAGAGAAGACGCTCAGACAGGATCCTGGATAAATTGCACTGCAGGAGTGACTCAGAGAGGCCTGTACTTGATACCACCGAAGCCAACACTTCAGGGTGGTTCAGGGGTAAACTGCGATGTGAGCTTTACCTCATTTGAAAGAAAGCCTGGGTGGTAACATAAGAAACAGCTGGAAGCCAAGAGGGACCAGGGGTCATGGTCTGAGTATCTGACAAAGCTGAAATCAGGCAAGAAATAACACGGACTAGGGTCATAGCTCGGGTGGTAGAGTGCTTGCCTAGCCTGCACCAAGTCCTGGGCTGGATGCTTGTCCCCTGCATGGCAGTCACACCTGTGATCACACCTGAGATCCCAGCATTTGGGAGGTAGAAGCCAGAGACCCAGGAGTTCAAGGCCATCCTTGGTTACATAGTGAGCTGCAGGCCAGTCTGGGCCATGTGAACTGTAATAAGAGAAACAGAAGAAGAGGGAGGGAGGGATGGGAGGGGGGAGAGATGAAGGGGAACAGCCATCATGAAGGTTCAATACTAATGAATTCCTATGCACTAGACAACATGGCTTGCACCTAAAATTCGCTTGACAGAACAGCTGGGAATTCAGAAAGGAAAGAGGCGGGACAGCCGGGCACTAGTGCATTCCAGTCCCCTCTCTCCATTACAGATGGAGTGGCCAAGTAAGGATTTAGGAAACCATGTGTGTGCCTGTGAACACTCACACAAGTGTCTATGAAATGGAATCTACCTTGTATTCAAGTGTTCTTGAAAACACACACAGAAGCTGATAATCAGGCCTAAGCTTCAAAAGAGCAGAAATAAACCATTATCTGGTCATAATATAACAACGTGGACAAAACTGTAAGTCGGGTTTAAGTGGTACATACTTATAACTGCAGCTTTCAAAACACAGAGGCAGGAGGATTGCTGCAAATTTCAGGCTAGCCTGGACTACATAGCAAGACTCTGTCTCAAAAAAACAAAAAAATAAAGGGCTGGGGCTCAGTTGGTAAAGTGCTTGCCACACAAGCATGAGGTCCTGAATTCAGACGCCTAACACCCATGTAAAACGCTGGATGCCATGGCATGTTCCTGTAACTGAGTGCTGGAGGCAGACACAGGGGGATCCCTGGGACTCACTGGTCACATGGTCTAGACAAATCAGTGAGCTCCAAAAATAAGGAGGAAGGTGACTGAGGAAGACACTTGAGGTCACCCGGCAGCCTCTACATGCATGTACATGCATGTGCATACACACAGCGGATGCATATACACCAGAAAAAAATCATAAAGTCTACCAAGGACATTATGAACTCTTTAAAATAACTCTTGAGTCTAAGGGAGTGAGGGTGGAATAAAATTACAAGCCATCTAGACAACAAAAATGTAAAGATTCAGGATAGACATTTAAAAATTGATCTTAAATAAGCCAGGTATGGTGGGTGGCACACACCTTTCATCCCAGCACTTGGCAGGCAGAGGTGGGGAGATCTCTGTGAGATCCAAGCCAGCCTGGTCTACAAAGGGAACTCCAGGTCAGCTAGGGCTGCAGGAGGTCCCCTCTCAAAAAGTCCCCTCCCCCCACAAAATGATCATAAATAAAAATGACATTCCCAAAGCTGTGCAATGCAACCAAAGCTGCACCGAGAGACAATTTCATAGCCTTAAATAAGCTCTTCACACACAGGAAAACATGAATTCCAAAAGTCAGAAAGGATAAAATGAACAAGGAAGAGAGAGGGAAGTAAGGGAGAGATTAAAACAGAAAACCTCAAAACAGCAGCCTGAAGAAGAGGCTCCCAAAGCCCAAGCACTCGCTCTCTGTCGGCAACCAGCCATGTGAGCAGCTGGTGTACCTAAGAGGGTACAAGAGATAGGAGGGAGATGACAGCTTGGGGGACCCTTGTGCTCTCTGTCCAACTCTACAATCCCTCGTCTCTCCAAACAGCTTGGCTCCAAATACTCTATCGAAAGGCTCTTGTCAAGGTCTCCAGGGACCTGCCCCCCCCCCCCCCCCCCCC
>NW_008348199.1:1826924-1861776 GCF_000622305.1 Nannospalax galili | reverse complement strand
GGCCCCCGGGGCCCCCCCCCCCCCCCCCCCGCTGCTAAGTCTGTGGTGGGTGCTCAGTCCTCCCCCACTGGTTTAGGAGTGCTTATGCAGCGATGGCTCTGCCAGCCAGGTCCCTGGCTGTCCCTCCTCCATCCCTCACTGTGACCTCCTGCTCCTTCCTTTGGGTCTCGGCAGCTCCAGAGGACTTCCACGTTACCTACGCTGCATCTATGACTTTGATTGTTGTTATGACTGTAAGAAATATTTTAGAAAGGTTCACCTTCAAAAATGCCTTGAGTCAGTATCAGTCCAGATGAATACTGGGCCCCTGCTAATGCCTGCGAGTCCGGCGACCCCCACCCAAACTAGAAGTTTAGAGTAGAGAACCACTAACAGGCAAGCTTGCCTGACACTCTGCATGGGCCTGAAATCTTGAAAATAAACAGGACGTAAAACATAGAGAGAAACCGACACACGGTGTTTGTTGAGAAACAGACAAACGTAATAGATGATGTGCAAGATCGAACCCCCATTACTCAGCCAGTGAGGAAATGAGGCGGGTTCTGTGTTCAAGGTCATACAAGCCTTTGCACTCATGCCATGTTCCCACTACTGTATCTGGGTTGGCATTCGACTTTGCAAGGTTATAAAATAAGTGACCTCTCTGCTCCTCTGAGTCTCCTGTGCTTGTTGGGTCCTCCCTCTCCACCGTGACCAAATTCCTGGACCTATTTTGACTCATGGCTTGAGAGTACATCATGGCGGGGAATGGTGTGGTGGCATAAACAGCCTGGGCTCTGGTGACAGAGCAGGAGGCTGCTGGCTCACATCTGGAAGGACCTGGAGACAGCAGACAGGAAGCAGAGCCTGCCCCCAGTGACCCACTTCCTCCAGCGAGGCTCTGCCTCCCCAAAGTTCCACAACTTCCCAAAACACCAGCTGGGGACTAAGTGTTCAAACACTTGTGAATTCTGGGACATTTAAACCACAAGTAGGTAGATGGTTTTCTGACCACCAACATTCACCTGAAATCCATGTTCACAGCCACTCTGCCTACTGACATAAGCCAGATATGTCACCAAGACCTCAAACCTGCCACTCCCCCGACTAAATTTTCCATTTCCCAGCGACAGGAGCCTTGCTGTGGCCTCTTCCCTGTTGGCCTCTGGATCTATTCACAACCCGGCAGCCTGTGGTCCTGTGAAAACCCAAGTCCGATCTACCACTCCAGTGTTACATTAGAAGCTGAAGAGCTCCCTCCTGCACCTGTCGACCCTGATTGTGCTGTTCGATTGTCTCCAACTGTGATGGCTCAATTGGGGTCTTCTCTGGGCTAAGCCTCACCCACATGCATCTGTGGGGTGACTCTGATGAGATCAGTGTTTTCACTGAGTGAAACAGGGGACCCTGACTCTGTGGATACCTGTGTGCCTTCCACTGAGGCAAGGCAGGGAGATCGCCTCTACCCACTGTCTCTGGACTCCCACTTTAGATCCAGCTTGGACTAGACCTCAGATCTTTGCCTCTGCAATACTTAATATAGATTATCCACTTGACAGGATCTAGAGTCATGCAGTAGACAAGTGTCTGGGCATGTCTGTGAGGGAGTTTCTAGATTGGGTTAAGGGAGGTGGGACGAGCCACCCTAGCTGTGGGCCACACCGTAATGGCCTGTAGTCTCAGACTGTGAGTCGGAATAACCAACTCACTCCTTTCCTTCCTTCCTTCCTTCCTTCCTTCCTTCCTTCCTTCCTTCCTTCCTTCCTTCCTTCCTTCCTTCCTTCCCTCCCCCCTCCCTCCCTCCCTCTTTCAGCTGCTTCAGTCAGGCAGGAATTTTGTCACAACAACAAAAGAAGTAACTCTCAATGCCTTTGATCAGAACCTTAGATGGCTCAGTCACCTCAGTAGGACCTGCTGGCACACAGACAGCAGACCCTTCTTCCCTCCAGCTTGAACTGAAGGTCCTCAGGGCTGTGATGGTGCCCGGTGCTCAGCAGCCACCAGTTAAACTGAGTGGACCAAACAAACAGAGAGGGCCAGACCCAGGAGATAGTGCTTAGTGCTCCCTAGCTTTATCAGAAAGCCGTCAAGAAATAGCTGCCTCTCCAGGAAAACAGAAATTACTCAAAGATCCAGGAAGGAGACTCTCAACAGACCGGTTGCCAGGAAGACAGACCATCAAATGGCAAACGTGTCTAAATTAGGAGAAAGACAGATCAGAGCCCAGACCGTAGGAGAGTCGTGCTCCTTCTAGTTCCTTCCCCCGTCACACCGGAGAGGGCATGCACCTTGTGTGCTAGGCTTATGGGGGCTGTCTGTGGCAGGTGCATGGGTAGACAGATATCCATGGGACAGACACCTGTGCTCTGACCCAGCGATGCCACTCAGTCCCTCCAGCCTTACCCACAGGGGGAGAAGAGATTCCACAAGCAAGCAGGAGTCACAGCTGAAGGCTACGCCAGCTCAGAGACACTGACTTCCACATATAGGAAACTGACACCCAGAGTGGCCGGCTGCTGACTGCCCAGGCCCAGACCCCGGCCTCAGCCTCCTTGGTTCTGCCCTTTCCTCCCCATCACCAGGCACAATGGGATCATGGGAGTAAGTCACACACCAGCACTGACCTCCAGGGCTCCAAGCTGGGGGCAGTCACACCAGAACCCCAAACAGGAGCAGGAAGCCCTTACTGCCTATGGCAATCCTAAAGATCTTTGCCCTGGGGATCCTGGCCTGCCAGGGGTCATGGAAGGCTCCTTGGGGAGTCTGCTGGGCTGACACTACGGTGTCCCAGAGCAGACAGTGCAAGGGAGAAGGGGGACAGCTGGGCTGAGGCCATCTGGGGGGTTGCTCACAGAAGGCCTGGCAGGAGAGATAACAGCCTCTGCAGACCTCATTGCCAGGAGAAGGTGCTTGGATTCATTCCAAGACCCTCGGGAGCCAAAGCCAAGATCCCTGCTGCTCCTAGAAAAGGTGCTAGGCGGTGCGAGCTTGCAAGCGGGGCCTGCTCCAGGCCCTGTGCTGTTGAGCTCTGTTCTCAGCTGACCTGCTGCAAACAGAAGCCATATCCCAGATTCAGTGGGAAGAACTCAGGCTCAGAGGGGCCCTGAGAGGGTAAAGCAGCTTGCCCAGGGTCAGTTTCCAGTCAGCGTTGGGACTTGGAGTCCAGCCACTGGGCCATACCGCCTCCTGACTGCACAGTGGCCCTGGTGACGGGTGCTGAGCCTGGCATTGGGAGTGCAGAGGGAGGAGCATGCAGCTGGCAGGCAGGGTGGGCTGGTGTCTGCAGTCTGGCTGAGAGGAAACAGAGCACCTGGCAATTTGAATAACGGTGAAAGGTTCCAGAATGCTGCAGGAGTCTGGAACAATAAAAGCAGCTAGTGAGGAGCTTGCGGAAGGCTGCCGCCTAATTGCCAGGTGAACTGTGGGCCAGACGCTTGCGATGACAACAGCTCACAGCCACTTAGTGCTGGCTGGATGCTGGGCTCCAGGCAGGAGCTGTGACACATTTCCTGGGAGGTTGTCGAGGTAACCCCACAGGTGGGGCGGCATTAAGGACATTTTACAAAGGAGCAGATGGCAGGGATACCGGGAGACCCTCAGGGGCCAGACACAGTACCAGGGTGCAGAGGCAGCCTGGGCAGCAGGCGTGGGCCCAGCAACTGGCAGATCTCTACAGGAGGAGGTACCAAGGGATGGAAGTGCACAAGTAAGTGATGTGAAATTGTCCTGAGTCCCCGTACAAGTGGCCTCTGAGGAGCTGAGCGTGCCAAGCCCCTGCCGTCATTACTCTGGCTGGCAGGGGAGCTGGGGGCTTGAGTACATGCCTGCCCTGTCTGCCTGGGTATGCTTGAATAGACAGTTAGGGTCCCCAAAGAGGTCCCCTGTCCCAGATTATGCTCAGGGCCTAACAGGCTTATCCTGGCACAACCAAGGATCTTAGACACCACAGAAACAGAGGTCACAGACCTGCTGCAGGTAGGGTCACGGGCCTAGGAATGTAGGCACCTGGAGAGGCTGGAAAGGATGAAGTGGGTCCCTCAGCAGCCTCTGGAAGGACATTTTCACCTTGGTGTCGGGTGTCAGAACATGCAGTTCCCAAGAGAAACATTTGCCAGAGGCCCTGGAGGGGCGTGCTCAGCAACCTGACTTGTAAAGGCCCCAAGGTGGAAGAAAGACAAACATTTTTGTCTGGTGATGGAGAGACACATTGTGACACATCCACACAATGGAATATTACACAGACTTGGATAAGAACAAGCCTAGATCCACACAATGACCAGGTGAATCTTTGGTTAAACAAGGCAGTCCCTTAAGAACTCAGGCACCAGCGAGACAAATTCAGCTGCTTGGGGACAGAAAAGCAGCACTGGGTTTGAAATACAGCAAGTCCTACAAGTTAGGTGAACAGGCTTTCTGCACAGCGACTGCTGCATGGCAGGGTCTTAGCCAGCAGGGTACTGTTCTTATATCATGGTGGGGACTCTAAGATCTCATGTAGTAATGTTGAACCATCTTAGTTTGTGCAAAGTCACCCTGTGGTGCTTGCAGGATAAAATCACCTAAGGACATGGTTTTCAGAGCCCAGCTGATCTGTTCACCACACAGACCCTGCCTGACCTCAGGGTAGAAAGTGTTGGGTACTGCAATGGCTGTACCTATACCTCCTGGTATGCAGTTTGCTAGAGCCCTCTCCATACGCGGTTCCAGAAGGAGTGGGTGAAGCTGGACTCATCGCCTTTACCTCCCACTCCAGTATGCTGAGCCTGGAGGGTAAAATAAATCCCTATGTCTAGCAGTGACTTTACTAACATCTGTAAAGGCCTCACTTGAGCTCCATGCCCAGGCGAGGGTAGGTCGGAGGCTCTGACTTCCCCACTTCACAGAAGAGCATGAAACTCAGGGGATGGGAGGAGCCAAGTGCTGATTGACAGACACTCCACCAATCACAGTGATTGAACCTGGACCTAGCAGCATCCTTGCTCAGGAGCCCCTGAGGATGGTCCCCACTGAGCCTCTAGCTCCTAAGGAATGGACAGACAGATGGGGCAGGCATAGCTTCCCAACTGGGTCCCAGAAAGCTGTGGCTCAACCCTTATCCTCCTGTTTCCTTGGAGGCTCAGCTGGCGTGCACTGTCCCATGGAGAAGTCACCTCAGGTCACTGAAGCTTGGACATGGGTCTTCTGCCACTGAGCTTCAAGCCCCCCACCATCCCAATGCTGTGCTCAGCTTTGTGAGGGACCCTGCATCAGCCAGTCCCCACCTCCAGCCACGCCAGAGCTCTGACTCCTCGAAGAGGGACAGGAGGGTTTCTACCAACTGAGAAGGATTCTTTGTTACACAGCAACTGCTGGTTCACACAAGAGCTCGGGGCAGAACTAGAGACACTGGAGCAGAAAGATCTTGAGGATCCTCAACCGGACTCCCCTCTACGACAGTCTTGGAGAGGGAGGTCTGGTCTCAGTTTGCGTAACCAAGTTTTCTATCTACCAGGCAAAGTAAGTGGGCTGTGAGGGGGGCATCCTCGTCAACATGGAAGCACTCTGTTCTAGCTTCTTTTCAATTGCTGTGACAAAACACTCTGACCACTACCAACTTGGGGAGGAAAGGGTTTATTTGTCTTACATCTGCCAGGTCACAGTTCATCAGGGAGCCCAAGGTAGGAACTCAGGGCAGGAACCTGGAGGCAGGAGCTGGAGCACAGGCCATGGAGGAACGCTGCTTACTAGCTTGCTCCTCTGGCCCCTGCTCAGTCTGTTTTCTTATACAACACAGGCCCACCTGCCCAGGGGCAGCACCGCCTGCAGCGGGCTGGGCCCTCCCACATCACTCATCAAGAAGATGCCCTTCAGACATGGCCACAGGCCAGTCCAATAGAGACAATTCCCCAATTGAGGCTCCCTCTACCCCACGTGCGTCAAGTTGATACTAAAGCTATCTAGCACGTCCCCTGTGTGTCCACCCCCACAGCTGCTGGCTTGGTTCTGGGTTCCTTGGCTCCAGTGTCCTACAGTTCCAGAGCCCCTTGGCTTTAGAATCTTGACTACTGGGTCTCTGAGCTCTGGGGTCTCTGATCAGCTCTGGGGTCTCTGATCAGCTTTGGGGTCTTTGAGCAGCTCTAGGGTCTCTGATCAGCTCTGGGGTCTCTGAGCAGCTCTAGGGTCTCTGAGCAGCTCTGGGGTCTATCAGCTCTGGGCTATCTTGACTTTGGAATCTCTCAGCTCCAGATTCTCTCGGATCTAGGGTCCCTTAACTCCAAGAACCCTTGGCTCTGGGATCTCTTAGCTCCAGGATCCTTTGGCTCTGGGGTCCTTTCACTCTAGGACCCCTCAGCTCTGCTCTGTCCTGCAAGTTTACCTCTGCATCTAGCCTCTCTCTCCATAATGACTTTGCGTTCCTTCTGTGATCCAAGTGAGTTCTGGACTGTCAGCACCGATGCCAGTTGGCCGCTCACAGCACAGATCTGGCCCTAGCCAACCCTCAGGACGAGTTGTCTTAGCCCTTCCCTCGGCTGTGCTCACCTTGTCCCATAAGCCTCCTTGGCTCATCTGCTCAATGGGGATTCACATTAGTGTGATGTCTTACTGTAAGAGCCTTTCAAAAAGAGGGCAGTAATGATCTTTCAAAACCAGTAGCCTCAAGGGGTCACGAGTCAGCTGCCACCTGTTCCCAGAGCAAGGAGACGTGCAGGTCCACGTCCAGCCACCTTGAAGTACCAGTTCCCCGCTGGTTCCCCCACAGGCTCCTGAGGGGAGTGAGGTGAGAGGAGAGCCTGTCGGCTAGCACTCCAGTACAGGGTCTCCATGGGTCACCCAGCAGGACAGACACCAGCTGTGGCTGCAGAGAGATGAGCAATGGAGGGTGTGGTGCAGGAGGGGGACTTTGCTTTGCATGCACGAGAGTGACTCGGGGACAGGGAGATCTCTGGGGACTGCACTCCTGACATCTCATTGGCTGTTTGGGCTTGGATGTGCCCATGACCTTTCATAGCCCAGCTCCACACTGAGAGGCCGGTGGAGTAGAGTGGCCTGGCCCCCTGTCCACCCTCAGTCTGGCTCCCTTTCACTCCTTCCCTGGGTCTCCAGGAGAAACGGGAGATGTCACAGTGAAGATTCTGCTTGCAGAGAGCTTCTAGTTACTCTGTGTGTCACAAGGATGTGCCTCAGTTGGTAGATGCTTGCCTAGCATGCAGGAAGCCATAGAGGTGACCCCCAGCACCACATAAAATGGGTGATGGTGCACACCTATAATCCCAGCTCTCTGGAAGTGGAGGCAGGAAGATCAGAGGTTCAAGGCCAGCCTCAGCTACACACTGAGGTTGAGCTACTTGAGACTCTGTGTCAAAACAAAGAACTTAAGGTGAAGCCCTGTTCTTTCCTTTAGAAGGAAACTGACATCTGAGGACCTGGGCACTGGCCAGCAGGGATGGGGGTGTCCTCTGTTAGGGTTACAGCCAGAGAGGACTGGTCACATGTCTCTATAGTGCAGGGTAGCAGGCTTGGACTGGGCTGCGGGGAGCTGCCTGGGCTCTGGGCTCCTCTTAATGCTAGCCCTGTGTGTTGCCCTCATTCCTGTCCCCTCCCCTCTTGGCTCCGGCCTTTTAATATACACATCCTGGAGGTTAATTTTTAATGCCTCACTGGTGAATGATTGATGTCACTGCTTTAACAGGAAACCTATCTTCTACATCTGCCACCGCCCAGCGCCCTCCTTCCTTTAGAAGGCTCTAACTGGAACTCCCACCTCCCATCACCAGAATAAAGTTGCCTGAGCCTCCCTCAGCATCTCCATTAGCTGGGGGACGGTCAGGAGGTTGTAGGAAGTGCGGCGGCCTCCTCTGCTGCACACAAAGGAGGGTCACGGCCGCACAAGGTTAAGCAGCACGGAGGGGTGAGGGTGGAACAGGGTGCGCACTACAGCCCTGCTGTGGCCCTGGGACCCCAGAGGACCCAGACAGGCCCTGCCGTCTCTCTGTGCAGGGTGCAGACCAAGTAACTAGAGCTCTGACAGCAGTGGGCACAGGGACAGGGTCCTCATGGGAGGGAGGGAGGGAGACCCTTTAAAGGACAGTGGTTCTGAGGATGAATAGGAGTCTGCTGAGGGCTGGGAGCCCTACTCAGTACTGGGATCTGATCTGTCTGCGTCTTCAGCTCTGGTCTGCAGCTCTGTCTTGGGTCCATGTCTTGTGACTCCTGTAAATGCCATCTCCTGCTGGGGGGTCACTCCTTGTCACACTGGACCCTCATTCTGGACTCCTTGTGCTCCCTCTAGACTGGGGAGGACTGGGTCCTATTTCTGCTTGTCCTGTCTGCTTGCTGCTCCCCAGTCTATGGGTCACGCAGACCCTGGGGAGGACTGGGTCCTGTTTCTGCTTGCTGCATCCCAGTCTGTGGGTTACCCAGACCCAATTCAGGCTTTCCTTGTGCCCTGGCACAGGCTAGGCTGTGGGGACCAATCCTAGCACAGTACATGAGCAGGTACTCCCTTGTACTGTGCACACACACATACTGTGTCACACAGACCCCATACAGCACACCCAGCTGCCCATACACACACATGCACACACATACACACATACCCTACTCCTGTATATCATTCACAGACCCCACACAGCACACCCAGCTGCCCATACACACACATACACACACATACACACATACCCTACTCCTGTATATCATTCACAGACCCCACACAGCACACCCAGCTGCCCATACACACACATACACTCACAGACTCACACACGTACACACACATCCTGTGTATCATACACAGACCCCACCCAGCACACCCAGCTATACACACATGCACACACACTCAGACTCACACACATACACAGACATACACACCCTGTGTCTCATGCAGAGCCCACACAGCACACCCAGCTGTACACACACATACTATATATATACATACACACACACAGCACACACAGTTGCCCATACACATGCACACCCACACCTCCCCACTAAATCCAGTTGCCCATACACACACACTCACACGCACGCACGCACGCACGCACGCACACACACACACACACACACACACACACACCATCCCTTGCCCATGCCCCTTGCCACCAGAACAGCCAGGGACAAGCTGTCTCTCATGGGTGGTGGCCTGTCCAGCATTCCTTCTGAGCCACCTTGCCTGCTGGACACACATCTGATTCTTGGGGACCTCACACCTCCCATTCACCTGTGACCCATCCCAGCCAATCAGGATTCTTCCCACCCCTCCACTCTCTTCTGGAGCCCAGAGTCCCTGCTATCAGTACAGTGATGACCCACCATGCCATGCCCACAGCCTTGCGGTGGGGGTACCCCACATGCTGGAGTCACTAAGGAACCTGCTGTTCCCCCCCCGAGTCCTGCCCACAGCCCTTTCCCGGTCCTGTCAACTCCAGAAGAGTTCTTGTAGCCTGGAACACAGCCCACTGTGGTGCCTCTGCCACCCCCCACCCGACCCCTCAGCGTTCTTAGACTAATGGACTGATCTTCTGTCTCTGGACAACATGAAAGAGTCCTGCCCCACCCCCAACTCAGGAACCTGCTGTTCCCCCCCCGAGTCCTGCCCACAGCCCTTTCCCGGTCCTGTCAACTCCAGAAGAGTTCTTGTAGCCTGGAACACAGCCCACTGTGGTGCCTCTGCCACCCCCCACCCGACCCCTCAGCGTTCTTAGACTAATGGACTGATCTTCTGTCTCTGGGCACCATGAAAGAGTCCTGCCCCACCCCCAACTCCTGCCGTCAGCACGGAGAAACACACCATCACCATCGATTGACTAATGGCTTTTGGGAAGACGGAGTGACAGCACACCATTAAACGTGTGCATCGATCAGAATGCATCTGGATTTGAGCCCTGTGAGGTGACATGATGTGCCCTTGGAAACACATGCAAGTGGCCACAGTATGCTCGGGGGCCACAGTGGTTACAGGAAGGAGAGTCGGAGCTGGGACTCTGGGTGAGATGCCAACTAGCTCTCCCTATGCCTGCTGACTCCATCTTGTGAAATAAAGCCTTTGTTAGGGGAGCCTGGCTCCCACACTGTGGCATGCTGGGCAGGGTCTACCCAGAGAGGCCATTAGGCAGCTTGGGCCAGGAGGTCTCAGTTGGGGAGGGGGAAGAGGTAGGAGTGAGGCCTGCCCAGCTGTTAACCAGCAACCATGGGGCCCTGGACTTTGAAGGAGGCTCCTACCTTCATGAGACTCCAGGGAAGTGTCTTTAGTTCTCATCTGGCCTGGGGAAGAGGGGATTGGGAAGGGGGACTGGAAGTTGGTGGCAACTCAAGGAGGTGCTGGGGCTGTGATGCTGCAGACACAGGGTTCTCTGTTCACCCCCACAGGGAAGTCACAGGCTGAGGGGCAGGTGAGGCCTTCTGAGGTACAACATTCCAAAGTTGGAGTCCCACCCTCGATGACAGGAGGAGCTGGTAAGTGTTAAACACCCTGCCCTTGAGGAGGGGGGCAGTGTTACCCAAGTCACAGCAGGCAGCAGGATCTTCCCCTATTGACTGGGGTGCTCACAGTGCAGGATCCCCCCATCCTGGCTCGGGGAACATGCACTGCTTCCAGGCAAACACCCCTGCTCGCTGTCATCAAATGCAGCGGGGAGGCTGGCTAGTTTGTCCTGCAGATGTCCCTGAGGCAGATACAACTGACACACACATTCCCAACCCCAGGAGCCAATGCAGAATCATGAGAAGTGCTGCGTCCTGAAGGCTACAACCGCTGTGTCTATTACAACGCATTTAATCATCAGTGTATATAGTTTAACTTTTAGCCTTTGAACAAGAGGCTCTGAGCCCACTCTCGTCCTGGCAGTGTTGGGCGCACGGCAGGGAGCCACTATGTGTCAGACACGACTAGGGAAAACTAAGTGCCTAGCCCAAGACATGTTCCTTAGGGTAAGTCTGAGTTTTCTAGAAAGGCAACTTGATTTCAAGTCAATTACAGTACTGAGTAAACGGTGAGGGAGGTGGAGAGGGTGTGAAGGAACTGGGGTTTGAGAAACGAACGCTGCCTTAAGGAAGACAGATAACGGTCTTGGAGCACAGTGAAAAACAAAAAAAGACAGGAGGCTTGTGAGAGAAAAGATGGAATGAATTCATAATGACACCAGGGCCGCAGTTGGAGATGGTACCCCAGAGATGCAGAGCAAGTCCAGCTCCGCAAAAGGCATTACCTCTGGCTCAGGACCTTCCCCACCTGGAATCCCTCCAGAGGAAACAGCTCACTTCAGGGAGAGGCCGGAGCCTCTCAAGGAGTTGGTTATGCCCCCGTGTTTCCCACACCCTACCACTGTTACTGTTATTTGTCACAGCAAAGCAAAAAAAGGTGTGAGCTATCTTAAATGTCGTGCTGCGGGACGACGCTAACTTAATGCCAGCTCGTGGGATTTGCGCTGCTGACTGGCTGCTAAAACGATGTTTAGAGAGATTAAGGAGAGTCACACGATAATGGCCAATTTACTGTGAATAAAGTGGGAATGCAAAATCCCACATGTGCACCATTTATATGAGGGCAAAAACAAAACAGCAGGTGTGTGGGACCAGGTGGCTCTGCGTGCTCTCCCTCCTAGAGTAAGTAAAAGTAACACAACAATAGTGATGATACTCCTGATCACTAGGGCAACTGTCACACAAGGAGTTTAAGAGGTGAGCTGGCTAGCACCCATTTAACAGGTGGGAACACAGAGGTGCCAAGACGCTAAATGATTGACCTGACGTTCTGCACTGTTTGGAGGAGCCGGGATCTGAACCCAGCTCTGAGTCCAAGGCAGTAGCTCTGAGTCTAAGGCAGTAGCTCTCAGCCCTGCAAATTTTCTTAAGTCCAAATATGAGATGTGGGGATGAGGCTAGAAACAAGCTTGGGTGCTGTGTGGCTGCACTGCCCTGGCGTCCATGGCAGGGGGAAAGGACTTGCTGGGTAGGAAGCCAGAAGGACAGGAGGGCAGATGAAGGGCAGGTGGATTGATTGGCAGGTGGATGGGAAGATGGGTAGGTGGGTGGATGGACAGGTGGATGGATGGACAGGTGAATGGGTGGGTGGGTAGATGGGCAGGTAGGTGGATGGACAGGTGGATAGATGGGCAGGTGGATTGGCAGGTGGATGGACAGGTGGATGGGCAGGTGGATGGATGGACAGGTGAATGGGTGGGTGGGTGGATGGGCAGGTGAATGGGTGGATGGGTGGATGGGCAGGTGGTTGGCGGGTGGGTTGATGGGCAGTTGGCGGGATGGCTGGAGGGGAGCCAGGTAGACAGGTGGGAGGGTGTGCAGGGAGATGAACCGATTAAGTAGGTGGCTAGATGGATGAGTGGGCAGGTGGGTAGAGGTACGGGCAGGTGGGCATGTGGACTGGCTACCTCTGCTGTGACCTTAAGGGTTGTAAACAACCCCTGGTGCTGGTACAGGAGAAAGGACAAAGTCCCTGAACCCCCGAAGTCCTCGGAACAAGCTCCCTTCAGCCCCACCTGGAGGCTCTCAAGGGGCCAGGCCAGGAGGAGCCCAGCTAGGTTCAGTCCACTGCTGCCTGCAAGTCTAAGAGGGTTCCTCATGGGGTTATCTGGGGTGCTAGGCCTCCGTGCTTCAGGAGCCCCTCCAGGGATAGGCGAGGCCCACTTAGGGAACCCACAAGCACCAGCTGGCGACACACCAGCCTGGGCCAGTGCTTTCCAAGCATCAGGTCCAGGAGTGGGACCACACAGCAGGAAAGGAAAGGCAGGACTCATTCCCAGGACTCTGGCCTCACCGGCATGAGCTGGAATTCTAGCTCAGCTGCTTAGCTGCTCCCGTAGGCCACCTTAGCTCTCTCTGGACCTCAGTTTCTCATCTGCAAGATGGGGCTTAGGACACCTGCACTGCAGGGCTGTTAAGATTCAGTCACTCCATTTACTGTAGCCACGTAGCTCTGTAGCCTCGTCAGCAGGAACTCCCATCATGCACCGCATGGTGGTTCATGAGGGTTCACTGACCCTCAGCAGGAGAGCCTGTCACATCAGCCTGAGAAATGCCGGAAATTCACTCAACACGTGTTTACTGAGCACCTACCACGAGCCAGGTACTGTTCTTGGTGCTGGGGCTCCACTGAGTCCAGCTCTCCTGGGGTTCCCTACCAGTGCGACAGACAGTCACACCAAATGGACCAGACACGGTACCAGGCATGGTAAACACACTGAAAGAACCAAAAGAAGGTGAAGAGACTAGAGAATGGGGTGTGTAAGGGGTGAAGGGGAGGTGGGGAGGACCATGGTTGCTGCTATTTCACAAGCCATGACATGGGGCAGACACCTGGTGGAAGGGAGTGAGTCCTGCAGGTCACTGACGGGGGGGGCATTGTTCAGGTTGGGAGCAGACAGCCAGGGAGGCGATGTGCTGGGTGAGCGGGGGTCCAGGGGTAGGGGGCCTTGATCCCATCAGCAGTGAGGGACAAAGGACAGGATAGGAAGGGAGGGAGGAGACTCTCGCCCTATCTGGGTGAGAAGGTAGACAGGGACGGGAGTCACAGCTGGCTAAGAGTTCTTCCATGATGGCCCGAGTCAAACTGCCTGGGCTCAAATGACCCAGGGCCAGTCACCTAACTGCTCTGTGCCTGCTTTCTTGTCTATAGAATAGAGATCTGTGATCTAAGTTGCTGGTGTTGGATGCCAGGAAACAGTCCCTCCTGTAGGATAGGGGAGTCTCATGACACTTAAAGGTGCAGGACTCTGAGGCCCTCCCTAGGTTATATAGGAGTATACAGTTGCTGGGGAGGAGACTTGAGCAGAGTTGCCTGCAGGATACACAGGAGCCCCAGTGAACTTTCATGCTGGGGGCAGGTTTTGGGGGATGCAGTTGCCCAAGTCACCCGTGCAGCAATGTGGATCTGGGTGGGGTAGCAGTCAGCCATATGCATGATGCTGTGGAGACAGAGCGCAGGCCTCGGTTTGAAGATCGTGCCCACTGACTAGATGCCCAATGTCTGTGCCCTGTGGAGTCTGCAGGGGGTCGTGCACTGGGGCAGAGCAGGGACAGAAGGATCTATGTGTCTGCAGTCCTACTGTGTGCATTGCTTCACTTATCACTGTCATCACCTGGGAAGGTGCTGAGAATCAGAGAGGGTCAGCAATTCATCTGGGGATACACAGCAGGGGAAGTGGTGGGCCTGGGCCGTCCTGTCACCCTCCCTTGAAGTACTCCGTGGTTTTCAGCAAAGCTGCATGAACTAGGGAGAAACAGCATGTTTGAAGGAATAGTATACCTCACAGACCCCTTGTAACCCCACCCTGGAAATGAGCCTCAACAGGGACTTCATCCCAATCAACAGACAAGCAAACAGGCCCAGACAGGGTTAGCGACCTGTCCAAGGCTGCACAGGAAGCCAAGCCCAATTCCTGTCCTTGCTCAGGCCACAGTGGGGACAAGTCAGGCCTGGAGGGACAACCCGACTTTCTGACCCATCTGGGACCCCCCAACACTGCTCAGAACCTTCAGGACGGTCCTGGCTCCCTAAGTGTCCCACATCATCCAAGCTCCCTGGTCTACTGATTCTCAGGGTCTGACTGAGGGACTGCAGACTGATCCCCACCTCCATCCTGCAGAGACTGCCCCCCAGGCCTGTGTCCTGCGGACAATGCCCCTCAGGCCTGTGTTCTTCAAGACTGACCCCGCTGCCAGGCCTCTGCCGTGCAATGAGGCTAGTGGATGGGGTCCCCACAGCTGGCCCCCACCCCTGGGCCCTGCGATCTAGGTGGAGTCCCACAGGGCTCAGTGTGGCAGAGGGAACAGTGAAGGGGCTCCCAGCTCTAAGTCCCTGTGGCTCTGCCCTATAGACTCCCACAGGCAACCTTGAACCTCCTGGGGCCTGGGATAAATGTCCCAATTCACCGCATACCTAAGGACCCCAGAAACTACAAACCTAAGGCTCCAGGGCATCCCAGTGCTCTCTACAGTTTGAGAAGCACAGACCTTACCCGTGGGGCCAAGAGACTTTTCCTGGTGCTCTGACAGACTAGGAGGGATGGGCCTGGATAGGCGCCTCCTCCCCAGCAATTACCTCACTTGTAGTTTCATTCTGTTGCTGAGATACAATGCCGAGACCAAAGGCATCTTACAGGAGGAAAGAGTTCGTTTGGCCTCCACTTCCAGGTAGACCACTTCCATCACTGAGGGAAGATAGGACATGAACCAAAGCAGAAACTTGGTGCAAAAACCATGGTGGACACTGCCAGCAAGGCTGGTCAGGCTCACACCAGCTTTCCAACACACTTGCCTATGGAATGGTGCCGCCCACAGTAGACTGCATCAATGATAATCAAGACATACCTCGCAGACACACCCACAAGCCAATCTGATCCAAGCACTTCCACAACCAAGGCTTTCTGATCACATGACTCTAGGCTGTGTCAAGTTGCCATTTAAAGCCAATGAGGACAACCACTCAGGTTTGACTGGGCAGCCTCTGACCTTAGGGCAGATTTCGAAAGATGAGAAGTTCCCAGGGTGATTTGGAAGAAGAGCATTCTGGGAGAAATGTGTGCAAAGGTGGGGAGGTGCAGATGGGCAAGCTCTTGGGGAGGGGATTTGAGACCAAACCTGGAGTGGGGAGTGGGTGGGAGAGACCAGAGCTAAATGGGGAAGGAGGGGCTGGAGAGATGGCTCAGCAGTGGAGAGCACTGGCTGCTCTTGCAGAGGACCTGGGTTCAGTTCCCAGGACCCACATGGCGGCTAACAACCATCTGTAACACCAGTTTGCAGGGCTATGATGCCCTCTTCTGGCCTCCACAATCATTGCATGACATGAATACACTTATATACATGCAGAAGCGTTGCATGCACATAGTACACTTACTGCAGGCAAAACACTCATACACATAAAAATAGAAAAAAAAAAAAAAAAAGAAAAGAATGGATGGGAGAGACCAGAGCTGAAGGTGGTGCCAGAGGAGTGGGGTGGAGGGGCAAGGGGCTGATGGCTGAGAACCGGATGTGGGCCTGGAGACTGGCTTATATTCATGGACTTACTATGTGTGGTTGGACAAGTCACTTGCCCCTCTCCTGAACTTGGTCCTGGGATGGGGATGGGGGTGCGGGACACTGTTGGGTCTGAAAGTTAAGTGGTAAGCTTGGTCCCAGCGCCGTCCCTTAGGCTTGCTCATTGTAGAGTGGGGAGAACACAGTCCCGAAGCTTGAGGGAGAGGTCAGTGAATGGTGGGGACAGGGCCAGCCATGGAGGCTCTGGGACCTGGCTAGGAGATGAGGTCATCCCAGGATGAACCAGAAGGGAGGTGCAGACAGTGTGGATGGAGCTGGGTGGGGGGTTCCCAGGAGGGTGTCAGGCAGTTGGCAGCACATCCAGCTCTCATAGTTGAAATCATTCCCACTTCAAAGATGGGGAAACTGAGGCCCAGACACGTGGGTGTTGAGACCCAGACGTGGGCTTCTGGGCCGTGACTTGAATGGGCATTCAGGGGGCAGTGGGCCAAAGTCCAAGCTTTCACAGGCAAACCCGAGGGCAGGGACAACTGGGCTCCACAGTGGCCAGTCTCCCTCAGAGAGAGACAAGCTGAGCACACTCCTGCCACCGCCCCAGCCCATGCCCTCTACCCCATATTCTGACAGCATAACACAGAGCCTGGCACACAGTAGTCATACATGTGATGTTGGTGAAAATCCATGTGGGAAGAGACACCGAGACAGACATGGGTGAGCCAGGGACCAGAGGCAAGGACTCAGGACTTCCTGAGGCACCACAGACCTCCAGGCGGACAGACCCCCCAGCTGTGAGTGCAGGATGCTGACAGCCTGCATCATCCTCTTAGGAAACATGCAGGGACCTGGGAGCTATTTTGGTGTGACTCCCCAAAAGAGAGAGCAGAGGAGGCCCATCCCACCCCAAACTCAGTCATATTGGGATGTTTCCCAGATTTCTCAAACCATGGAGCTCACAGGAACTCCCACCAGACCTTCTTAACCTGTGGGTTCTGGGTACTCCGTGACACAGTCGGGGTGTCTGTGGCTAGAGACCCACATTTCAGGGTGCCCTCCCATTTGGCCCAGCAAACAGACTGCTCTTTCTTTGGATCTGTATCTTGCTGTCCGGGGGGGAGATGGTTCTTCATGCCCTTACCTCCCACCACAGGAACCAGTGCATGACCCACCCAAGAGACCGGCTTAGAGCAGGTGGCGCCTGTCCCCCAAGTGATGGACAGGCAGTTACCCTTCCATAAGCACAAGAGGCTTTAAGTGCATCTGATTAATTATTCACGCCGTTCATTATTGGAAAGGCCGCTGCCTTCAAGCTACTTTAGCAGCCACTATCCAGCTGCACTGCCCATCCTGGGAGATACAGCGAAGGTTCACTGCAAACCTACTACATGCTTTAATAGAACCCTCAGGGTAACCCAAAGAGGGGTATGCAGCCCCGGCTTCTCCCGGGGACTGGACGGTGTCGCGAGGCGTTGGCATGATGCCCTGAGGTTGTGGCACCGGGAAGTGGCAGAGTAGGGCAGGTGGTCAGTGGACTGCAAGCCCAGCGGCCCCTATGTGAAGCTCACCAACAGGAGGACTCGGGCCTTGCGGACTAGACTGTGAGTTGTGATGTCCAGGGATGCTGTGCTTGAGTCCCACCGCACCAGCCCAGGCCAGTGAAAAAGCGTGCCTGTCTCTCTCTTTAGGACTGGCCAGCCTCATCCCCAGCTCCGGGTGCTGCTGCCCAGGGCCAACCCCCCCATCTACCACACTGGAGCTGGGCAAAGACGAGGCTGAACTTGGCCAGCTCCAAATACTGCCCCACTTCCCTTGCCGGCTTCCTTCTCACCCTGCCTCCACCCACCACTGGACAGCCTAGCTGAGATACCTCCAGGTATATACAAGAAAGGAGGTAAGGATGGGTTTATTCTCTGACCTTAGGCTGAAAGAAAACTCTTACCCAGTTCAAGACAAACTTGTTTCCTTTGATCAGACCACCAAAATTTGAAAAGGAATTCAACTTCCTCCTTTCACCTTGGCAGCTAGGAAGCTCAAATGACAACCTGCCCTTTAGGCTTTCCTGCCTGGGCACACATATGCTGCCGTTGACGGCTTCAAGTCCTCCTCTGGAAACACTATGAACAGCAAAGTAGTCAAGTAGCCCTCGATCTGAACGCAGCAGCAGCAGCAGTAACAAAGCCATTTTCCAAAATGGTCAAAGTAAGTCCACCCAAACCCACCCGAGCTGCAGTCACAGCACACTCACCAGGCAGAGGAGCTCTGGAAGGCCAGGAGGGGCGGGCTGTGGGTGTCTCCCCGCAACATGTGCACGGCCTGGGGGGCTTGTGGCAGGGCGCCTGGGGGAGGCTGCGGCTGTGGGGCCGGCTGCCGAGGGGCCCGAGCAGGGTTCCCCCACCGCCGGGGGTCCTGTTTCATCCACCTTCCGTGGATGCCCCACCTCGTCAGGTAAACTTTGCAGATGTCATAGTTCATGGCAGAGTAATAGAGTAGATCCAGGACCAGCAGTGTGAGCACAAAGAAACCGTAGATCCACACTCCCAACAGTGCCGTGTAGTTGCTGGGGAAGGAGAGAGAGAGACTGAGCCACACTCCCAGTAAAGACGGGGTAGTTACGGGGTGGGAGGATGGCTCAGCGGTTAAGAATACTGGCTGCTCTTGTAGAGGACCCGGGTTCGGTTCCCAGCACCCACAGCTAATAACTGTCCATAACTCCAGTTGCAGGGGAATCTAAGGCCCACTTCAGGCTTTGCACAACACAGGTGCACTTACACACATGTGGGCAAGACACACACATAAAATAAAAATAATAGCACCACATGGCAACTAACAACCACCCATAACTCCAGTTCCAGGGGAATCTGACGACCTCTTCTAACCCTGTGGGCATTGCACGACATGGATGCACTTACACACATGTAGCTAATACATTCATACACATAAAATAGAAATAATAAATTTTTAAAAAGATGGAGTAGTTACTAAGGCAGGAGAAAGAGACTGAGCCACACTCCTGGAAGTACCAGCCTTCCCCTCTTCTATCACCTTCTCCCTCCCCCACTTTTTTTTGAGATAGGGTCTCATGTGGCCCAGGGTACAGAACTTGTAGCCCAGGATGACCTTGAACTTCTGATCCTCCTGCCTCAAGCTCCCAAGTTCTGGGATGACAGCTGGTGCCTAGATGAACCCGGGGCCTCGTGCATGCTAGGCAAGCACGCTACCTTACTGAACACATCCCCACCTTTCCATCACTTCTCTTACTCATGCAGCATTTTCCCACAGAGGCTGCAGTCTCCCAGCACAGGCGGCAAGAGCCTTTGCAGGACTCAGTGTGTCAAATGTTCCTGGCCCATTGTCAAGCCTGGCTGGCCTAGTTTGTCTCTCCATTGCTGTGATGAAACACTCTGACCAATACCAACTTGGGGAGGAAAGGGTTTATTTATCTTACATCTCCTGGGTCACAGTACGTCAGGGAGCCCAGGGTAGGAACCTGGAGGCAAGAGCTGGAGCACAGGCCATGGAGGAACGCTGCTTACTGGCTTGCTCCCCTGGCCCCTGCTCAGCCTGCTTTCTTATGAAACAGAGGCCCACCTGCCCAGGGGTGGCACCACCCACAGTGGGCTGGGCCCTCCCACATCACTCAACAATCAAGAAGATGCCCCACAGACGTGGCCACAGGCCAGTCCAATGGAGGCAATTCCCCAACTGAGGCTCCCTCAACCCAGGTGTGTCAAGTTGACACTAAAGCTATCCAGCATGCTGTCCCTCTACAAGTCAGTTAGGCACTGAAGCACATTTCTGTTTGATCCCACCCCAGGGCCTTTGCATGGACCATGCTGTATGCCAGTTGGCCTTGTCCACATGCCTTCCTTCCTCCTTGCCCAACTACTCCTGGTGTTCCCATCTGAGACTCCTCCACACCCCGCCCCTGCCAAAGGCTTTAGGGAGCTCAGCCACTCCTGTCCCCCTCCCCACCTAGTAAGTCTGTCCCCCTTCAGTCCTCTTCCCCCAGGCTGGGGTCTAAGTCCCTTAGGACAGGCTGATTGGGGCTAGCCAGTACAGCTGGGCTGCTGAGTTCCTGAGAGCACCCACCAGGGACTGGGGCTGTTCAAAGGAACCAGTTTATTGCCCGCTCAACACCACCTGCCTCTGTCTGCTCCCTGCCGTGGACATCTGCTGGAGTGGGTGTGCGCCAGGCCTGGGTGTCTATGAAGAGGCTGACTGGCTTCGAGGAACTGAACTGGGTCCAGTCTGGGCATACGATCGTTCCCACTCCAGGAGGACCTGTGGCTGTGTCCACGCAGGCCCCTCAAGGCCCTATCTGGAGCTGGGGCTCCTAGCTGCCTGAGCCTGGAAGCTTGGCTGGACGTCCTCGGCCTGCTTTGCTGTGTCGTCTGGGAGGGAGAAGCTCGGAAAGGTACAAGCTGAGGACTCTGCCCTTCTCAGATTCCCAGGTCTGTGCCTCCGGAGGCCCAACCCTCCTGCAGCAGCCTCTGCTGGTAAGGTGGGGACTGTCCCCAAATCCAGCCAGAACGGGGCAGGGCAGCCAGGGCTGGCAAGGCAGGGCAGGGTAAGTTGACTTATCTCTGCTTGGAATGCTGTTCTTCCAGTTTGAAGGTCCCAGAGGACCCTTAATGGGGATGCTCTGCCACCACACCTTGAACGTGGAGTGTGGGCAGGTACTCAGGACTCAGTGCCACTCGTGGCTCAGTACCACACAGCACTCAGTAACCAGCAATTCCTAATTACAACAATCCTGGCTTATCAGGGAGGCTCAGTCATGCCCTGAATACTGAGCTTGGGCAGCCTCAGGGCAGATGCTTAGGGCCCAGTACCACTCAGTGCTCAGTACCCAACAGTTCCTAGGCACTGCGGTCTTGGCTCCCCCCACAGCCCCATCTCCCGGTCACCGCTACCATGCAAAGACGTGGATGACTGATGGCAAAGCCCTGTGCCTTTTATTAAGGGGACACTAGCTCTGCCTGAAAGCAGCTGGGCACAGCACAGAATTCCAACCAGAGGAAAAAGGCCTGGAGTCCAGCTCAGCATGTGAGGGCAGGGGCCTCGGGGTACAGAGATTTCTGGGGGGCCCCGGGCCCCAGGTACCCTGCTCTCCCCGGAGTCCTCTCTCCTGAAGCTCCCACTGCAGGGCTTCACAGCCAGGCTGTTTGGTGGTGCCCATAGCAGCAGCCTGGGGGCTTCGGGAGCAGGGGAGGCAGCAGGGCCGTCTCGCAGATGCTGCCTGAGCAGGAGGGATGGCGGCCCTGCCCAGAGTCACAGAAACGCATAAGTGAACGCAAGCAAAGCAGCGGTCAGTGGTCCCTCTGCGTCACTCAGCAGCGAGACGGATGGAACCAGGAGCCTCCTTGTCTGTTTTAAGATGGAAAAGGGGGTAGGAGTGCCTCCAAGGAACCATGGCCTCTCCAGGGTCCCCCAGCCAGGAATGCAGCACCAGGACCAAGTCTGCAGAGTACCTGGGCCAGGCCCAATACACACAGGAACAGAGGGCACCCCAGGACTCTGGGCCAAGCTACTGCACCCTGGGCTTTGCCCACCATGCCCTTCTGCCTGGCTCCCGCCGCCCGTGCACCTGGCAGGCCCTGGAGCAGGGTCACGGCTTGGCCATCGAGAAGCCTGGTGTAGAAGGCCCATGCTGACTTATAGGACTGTTGTCCTGTGAGACTGGGAGCTTCCTGAGGACAGGTTGGCCTCCAACTTGTCCTTAGGTGCTGGGTGTGGCAAACGCTGACACACAGAGCTAGGTTGGTTGGGACAAGGGCAGTCGCAATGCCAACCAGCACTGGCCAGATGTGATAGTTACGTGACTGTCACCAACAGTGAATGGGCACTAGCATCTCTGACTTGTCTGTCCAGGTGCTCTGGAACCCCGTCTGCCACATACCCTGAGCTCAGAACGACGACCTCACTTTACAGACCAGGAGATGAGGCCCAGGTAGTAGCGTTACTTCCCACCACTGCACAGTGACTATTTGCCTGAGCTGGGGTTTGGAGCCAGGCATTGATTCCTGGGAAATCCCAAGGTCGAATCTAAGACAGATGTCAGAGGCTCGCTGCCTGTATCTGAGCTGAGGACCAGGTCCCGTCTGAGTGGAGGGTCACTGACCCCTATGTGCATGGCCAAGTCTTAGGCCTCTGCAGCCAACGCGATAGAACTAGCCCAGGACAGTACCTGTCTGCTGGCCCAACCCTGCTGTTTACAGAAGATGGTGCCTTGGGCATGGAAGGTGGGTGTCAGGACCACAGACCTCTTCACAGCCCAGAGCCCCTCAGGTCATGCTCTCTGTGACTCACTATCTTTGAGGATTAGGATCTTTCTTTAATTTTTAAGATGTAATTTAAAATACGTGATCTGGAAATTAATTGCATCCAGATGTTGGGGCTTGGCTGTGCATGTGTGGAGATGAAAGACAGAGGCTGCGGTGGGGCATCCATGGCCGCCCAGCCGCTAATAGTGGTGCCGTGCGGGGCCTGTGTGAGTCAACTTCCTCGGGGATTTCCAAAGTGATTATAGAACCATCGCGCTGGAGCAGCCTCAGAGCATGTCTCTAGAGGGGAGCAGCTACATCAGCAGCCTGGCCGGGGATGGAAGCCCTCACATCCACCCACCCTACAGTCATGGTCAAGGGCACTGGAGCAAGGTTCCAGTCCATCAGGTCAGGAAACCCCAGGATGGGACCGGCCCTGGGCAGAACTCACCTATAAAACAGGAGGGTAGGGGGAGGCATTATGGGAGAGGTCCCTGTCCATGTTACAAGGTAAGAACTCTAGTGTCAGAAACATGGGCTCAGCAAGTAGGAGCCACATGGATCCAGATCCCAGCTCTGCAAAATGCTCTCCCTGAAATCCCTGGGAATGACCCCCAGTCTTCTCATTCTGTGAAGTAGGAGCAACTTCCTGTCATACTTTGGGTGGGGGGTGATAATGAGGCTTCACAAACTGACATGAGGTCTGAGAAAGAGAAGGGACATTGGAGGCTGGGGATGCACTCGGCTGGGAGAGTGTCTGCCTAGCATATGGGAAGCCATGGGTTTTATCCCCAGGACTATCTACAACGGGTACAGTGGTATACACCTGTCAGCTCAGCATTTGGAAGATGGCGTCAGGAAGATCGGGAGTTCATGGTCATCCTTGGCTACATAGAAGGCCAGTAGCTAACCTGGGCTGCATGAGACCCTATCTCAAACAGAACAAAGCAAGGAGAGAAGGAGCCAGTGAGGGCCAGCCCATGTGATTAGAGCACAGAGAAACCCCAGTGTGGTGGTGGACACCTGTGATCCCAGCACTTGGGAGGCCTGGGCTACAGAATGAGATCTTGTCTCCAAACAACTACAGATGAAAATCAGGGAGAGTGTTCAGCAGGACTGGGCCCCGAGAGGCATAGTGCTTTCCCCAAAGTCACACACTAGGAGAGCGATTGGCTGGCGCAGCCACAGGTGGAGCAGGCCTGGGTCTTGAGCCCATTAACCTGATAAGGCAGAGCTCATGTCTCTCAAACCCTGCTGAGGGGATGTCTGCCTTGGTCAGCTGCTGCCTGTCTCTTGGCTCTGCTGCTGATAGGCATGTCCAGAGGGCTGGGCAGAGCCATGCCCTGGGGTCAGGAAGGAAGCAGTATCCTGGACCCAGTGACACATCAAACCCCAGTTCCTGAACAAACTGGCAGACACCTCCGTCCATTTAACCTTTGGCTGCTCGCAGGACTGGAGGTAAAAATCCTGCCACTGTGGTGGGCTTGGCACAGCGGCCTCCTTTCACCCCCTGCCAGGCTGCTGGAACCACCACAAACCACTCTACACCTCCAAAACACATAAATAAATAAGTTGACAAGTAGGCACTAGTTTAGGCTCTGCCATCAGCCCGCCACCTGCTGAGTCACCGGTGTGAACGGAGCCCTCTGGGGTCTCAACTGTCCTGGACCACCCGGCTGGGCCCCCACAGATGCAGACCTGCCTGGGATTCTGGGTTCCCAGCCTCAGCAGAGATATGCCAGCTCCTCTGGCTTCAGGAAAGTTCCAGCTTTGAGGACATGTGGCCAGAACGGCAGAACAAGGACACCTGTGTCCTCAACCTTGACTCTGGTCATCACCTGGTGGGGACTGGAACAGGAGACCTCACTGGCCCAGGTCTGACCTCTCCTTTCCTCCCCCCAGGGGGCTATGAGGATGAAGGGGATGCCAGACCCAGGGCCCTAAAGCGGCGGGATAGCCAAAGGTGGTCTCTGCCTCGTCCCCCACACAGTAGGCCCGTTCTACAGAGACCTTCCTACATTTGACTCCACAATGTCATCCTGGCCTCCAGCTCCCTGAGACTTACCCTCCTTACCCTCTTGAGACTCACCCTCCTAATACCCCCTTTGCCATAGATTCTACTTGGACACCAGATCCTGCTGCAACTCCTTGGGCCTGGCCTCTCTCCCCAAAGTCCAGGAATCCCTCCCAGTCCATATTATGGCTTTTGTGGGCTGCCTAGGTCTTCCACAGGCACTGTCCCAGGGGCACAAAGCCAGCTTAGAGCTCTCTGGAGTGGGTTCCCTCACCAACCAACCGAGAGGCCCGGCCCCGGCTGGGAAGTCCCTCCCCAGGCTGAGGGGCCTGGCCCAGCCTTATTTCTCTCCTGGCCCCTCCAACTCCTCAGCAGAGAGTCTGCCCAGAGCACTCTTCCCTCCACCCGTCCCTGTCCCCTGTACCATCTCCCCCTCTTTGCTTCTGGGCTCTGGCTATGTCACCTCCCTCAGCAGGGGTGCTGGCCTGGTGGTGAGGAACAGAACCCAGTTCCCTGCACAGGTTCACCCCCAGGGGGCCATGGCTGATCTGTGAAAAGGGGGTGAAGATGGCTGAAGAGGTATAAGGGGGGATGCCCTAGGACAGTGGCCCTCAACTGGGGGTGATTTTGTACCCCACATCTGTCAAGGAATACTGGGTGTGTGTGGGGGGTGGTATACTCCACCATCTGGCAGCGAGAGGCTGGGGATGGTCCTAAAAGGTCCTAAAAGATCCCAGAAGGACCAGACCCCAAACGTCAGGGGTCCTGTGGGTGACCCCTGCCTGGGAGTGTCTCCAAAGGTCGGCTTCCATCAACGGAAGCTCCGAGTTACTGGACAAACTTGTGGAGCCCTGGGCTGGCTGTCCACCATCGTCCCCACTTTCTGAGCCTCTGCAGCATGACAGCGCAATGGCTCACAGATGTTGTGCCCAGCGGTGCGTCTCTCAAGGCCGAGGGATAAAAATCTCAGGCTAGGTTTACCATCCTAGCCATTCCCACTCTCTCTGGGGGAAGGCCCTCCTGTTTGCAGCCAGCAGCAGCAGCCAGGCCCCTGTGCCTACTCCATGGGAAACCCTGTGTGTGCGCAGATTATAGAAACCTGTGGGTTTCCGAGGGAGGCTCCCAGACCCCAGGCGCCAGACCTCAGGGAAGTCTGGCTGCGGGGCCCAGTCTCTGCCTGAGTTTGTTGGCCCATGTAGCACTCTGGAGTCCCAACCCCGGTCGTGGAGCTGCCTTCCTCCCTCGGAGAATTAGCCCTTGGTCTTGCAAAAGGCTCGGGCCAAATTCCAGGCTTGGTTCCGGTCCCGCTGTGACGGACCTGGCTTGTGAGCGACTTCACACACAGGATTATTCCGAGGCCTGAGCAGATGGCAGGATATTCAGAGGAAGCACCGTGCATTTGAGGAAGGAGAGCTTGGGAGCTGGCTGAGGCAGGAGGAGAGGTTTGGGTGATAGTCAAAGAGCCCGCATCTCCTGCCCACCCAAAGGAAAAACGCGCCTTCCCCAAGAGGGAGCACAGCCTCCAGCCCCAGCATCAGACAGAGATGGAGACTTGGGTCCCCAACCCTGCTGCCCCCAGCACTGCTGTGAACTGCTAACAACCACTCTCTTTCCAGCCCATTTTCCCTACCATGAAAAAAAAAGCATCAACCCCAGGAGTCAGCATCACATGTATTGTGAAAACATCTGAAGCATCCCATAACTCCAGGAAAAAGAAAAGCACCTGACTACTGATGGCTGTTTTAGAGACACTAGCCAATGTGCTTGGGCAGGAAAAAGAAGTGTGACCAGAAAATGAGAAAGTAGATCCTCTGTGAAAGGGAAGCCTATACTCCCAGGGGAGGGTGAAGGCAAGTTCAGGGCCATCCTGGGCTACATGGTAAGATCCTGCTTTACAAAACAAAGGAAGGAGGACCCAGAGATACTGTTTCCAAGTGGCATAACTGGAAACCGAAGAGAATCAACAGGAAAAGTGTTATAAACATAGGACATTTCAATAAGGGAGCCAAGAACAAAATTCGTATAACAATCACTCATCTGGTCGCCTGTAGTCAGAGGGAGTGGGGGAGCCCGTTTGTGATAGCAGTAATAGCAAGTAACAGTGAAAACTTGGTGTACAGTCTCTGTGAGGAGAATAAATCTGAAAACACTACAGAAGAGAATGTGAAGGTCTGGGTTAGTTCAGCGGTAGAACACTTGCCTAGAAAATTTTAAGCAACGGAAAGAGATTCCATGTTCCTGAGTAGAAATATTCAACATAAAAATAAATATTCAACATCACAAAGTGATTCCTTGCATTAAGCTATAAATTCAGTAACTGCGAGTTCAATAATTGCAGGAGAAAATACTTAATGGGATTTTTGTTGCTGTTTGTTTCATTTTTGGTTTTGCTCACATGGCAAAGAACAAACCAGGGCAAAAAAACCACAGAGACACTAAAGCAGGTCAGACGTCACAGCAGCTCATGCAACACAAAGCTAGCTCACGAAGATAGACCAACGAAAGCCACGGAACTGTCACGGTCCACCCTGGCGCTCAAGGGTGACAGCATGCAATGGGTTTGAATGTCACACCAGCAGCTGGATAGAGGGTGGACGGTTCGGACTGTAGTGGAACAGCTTCTGTTGTGGTCTGAATGTGAAATGTCCCCACAGCTGGTGTGTTTGAACACGTGGTCCCCAGCTGATGGTGATGTTTGGGAGGGTTGTGGAACCTCTAGCAGATGAAGCCTCACTGGAGGAAGTAGGTCACTAGGCTTAATAGCCCCACTTCCCGTTTGCCCTCTGTGTCCTGAGTTCAGAGGTAATGTGACCAGCCAGCCACCGGCTCCCGCTGCCATGCCTTCCCCACCATGATGGACCGTGTGCCCTAGAACTGTGAGCCAAAATCAATCCTTCTTTAGCTGCTTTAGCCTAGGTGTTTGGTCACAACAACAGGAAGCGTAACAAACACCCTCTATATGGAAAAAATAATAAAACTGAGGTATTTCGTGGGTTTTTTAAATACTTTATTTCTTATTTTATATGCATGAGTGTATGGTCTGCATGCGTGTAAGTGCACCCGTGTCATGAAATGCCTGTGGAGGTCAGAAGAGGGCATCAGATCCCCTGGAACTGTAGTTACAGATAGTTGTTAGATGCCATGAGGGTGCTAGGAATCGAACTCAGGTCCTCTACAAGAGGAACCAGTGCTCTTAGCCACTGAACCATCTCTCCAGCCCCTAAAATTGAGTTCTTGCCTCAAAACTTATATCAGAATAAATTTGATCTAAACAACAGATCAGAGGATCAGAGGCAAAATTGGAAACATGAAAGGAGATGGGGAATTTTTAAATGATGACGGAAGACTAAGCCTTTCTTAATAAGGGCAAAGCCTAGAAGCCATAAGAAAATAAGCAAATGCCCTATGATCATGTGACTGTTATGCATGCACAAAAAGCATCACAAAGTCAAAAACATGCTGGGAGAATATTTGCAACATCCTATTTCCTTCGTATGTAAAGAGTTGCTACAAAAAATAAGGAAAACACCAAAAATGAAATGGACAAATGAAGAAGCCACATCAACAGCTAACACACTGGGAGAGGGATGCAAATGGCCCGGTCACAGGAAAGGGATGGTCAACCTTGGCCACGGGGAGAGAAACAAAGGCCATTGCAATCCACCACACTTCATTTAGCACAGCTGGCCCACTGCTCTGCCAGCAAATTCCTCCTCAAAACCTGAACTCAATGTGTTTTAATCACTGCAGGGAAAGGACTGTGTAGAATCAGTCTCTGGGTCAATAGTGTTATTGATACTATTGAATGAAACTTGGATTAAGCCAACAGGCCTGGTGGATGCCAAGCTTCCTGACCCCATTCAACCTCTGCAGCAAGTCCGCCAGGTGGGCACCCTGCGCCCATTTCTCAGATGAGAAGATTATAAAGCTCAGAGGGCAGACAGACCAGGAGCCCAGGTCACCAGTCTTTGTGAAGCTCCTTCCAAGCCCGCCTCCTCACACACATTGCCTACAGCCTCCCCGGTGACCTGGGTCAGCCGCGGCCAGGCCAGCGGCCCAGGTGGCGGTACCCACTTGTGCATGTAGCCCTCGGGGCCGGCCGTGAGGTTCGCCTGCATGACTGCCTGGAATTCCGTCTCGTTGCAGCAGTATTTGAAGACTGTGTTGTTATGGTGACAGCACAGGATGAAGGTTTTGTTGTCTGAGAGTCTCGGGCAGTGGAAACCGAAGTGGTAGCGTCCTTTGTGGTCCGTGTAAGGCTCACACACCCGGAAATGCGCGGACAGGACTGGAATACAGAAACACCAGGCTCGCCAGGGTCCCTCACCAGCCCACAGGCGCGGAGCAGTGGGGACTGGCAGCCTGCTCCAGGGGACTTCCTTCCCTCAGAAGTCTTCGTGGTCAAACGTGAGCCTCATTTCTGCCCCGAAGCCTCCCTTGACCCCTGACGCCCTGCTCTGCTGCTGCGACAGCCCTGAAGGCCCCAGGCTTGGGGCTCCTTGGGGCCTGAGCTGAAGCTCACCAGCAGATGGGTCCCTTCCAGCACCTGAGCCTGCAGCTGGAGTGACTGAGTCCCTCCCATGTGCCCCACAGGCCATCCACTTAGTCTGAGTGGCCAGCTGAGATCCCACTTTACAGATGGAGAAACTGAGGCTCAGAGTCCTAAAGGACGTGACTGAGCTGGTCGGGACTGGAACTCAGGCCAGCCATGTCTCCCCACACGCTTTTTCTCACAGCTTGCTCTGGTGTGGGCTGGTTGGGGGCCACCAGTGAGCCCAGACTGACTTGGATATCAAGCCATATGAAGGTCCCCCATATTGAAAGTGCCAGCCCCTCCATGCCTTACTTCTATAAGATGTTGCCCTTGACACAAGGTCCCGCCTAGGTGCCACGTACACAGTGACAGGCCTGGCCCCCAATCTTCCCTTCCCAGCCCACGGAGGGACACCGGTATTCAGCCCCCGTCTCTCTGTAAAGCAGGCCCAGTGGATGGTGATAAACAGGAGCCGATGTGAACAATACGGCAATGGAAAACCTGGAGCGCCCGTCTCCGGCTTAATTAGCGTCTTCATAAAGGGCTTGCTGTATCTAATTTGTATCGCTGAAAAGAGGCTTCACTGGCGCCTGCATCTCCCAGGCACAAAGGCCCTGGCTTCTCAGAGCTCCTGCCCAGGAAGCACTGTCTGCAGATAGCTTATTAGACTGCAGCCCACACAGCGCAGCCTGAGCACCTCCGCGGGAGACCCCGGTGGGCCAGCTGGCAGGGGGCGGGTGGCAGGGGGTGGGCGCCCCAGGAGCAGGCTCCCAGGCTGGCTCTGGGTAGCCCTTTCCCAAAGGGCAGCTCCCTCTTTTATGAGCAGGGGAGGCGGGCGGTTGTGCAGGCCCATGACCACCCTCGATCTTGGGAAGAAGAGCCCACAGTGGGACCAGAGGCCACTGGGTGTGATGCCCCAGGGAGACAGCCACAGAGTCCCCTCTGTTCTCAAGGTCCAGAGGAGAAATGCAAGGCAGCCTTAGTTCGCAAAGCTTGCTTGACAGACAGGGAGACTCTAGAGCCCCTCCAAACAGAGCTCTGGAGTGGGACCCGCAGTCTGTGGCAGCAAGCCTCCCAGGGCATTGCATGTACTTGAGGCTGGAGGTGTGGGGCAGAGGGCAGTCAAATCCCACCACACTTGGGTGACTTGAAACCCTGCCACGGCTGTACACAGGAATGGCATCTCGGGAAGCAGACACACCCAATGTCCTGGTCGCCCATACTTAGCCTGCGGCCACTGGGGACACCAAGCACACCCAGCATGCCTGTAGAAGGACCAAGCCTTGCTCTGGGACTGGCTTTATGGCCGCAGGACACTGCATGGGGCAGGAGGCTTCCAAGTCTTGGCAGACGTAATTAAGGGCACAGGTGAGGTGGACGGGTCTACCGGGTCAAAAGTCCTGCCCAGCACTCAGCGCACAGTCCCACAGCCAGCCCCAGAGGTTCTGCCCACCGACCTTAGTCACCTGCCAGCAGCAGGAGGCCCAGCTGCTTCCCAGAGCCAGAAGAGCCCTGGACAGGGGGCCAGGCCTCAGCAGTCCTGGTGAAGGAAGGATGCCCGAGTCCCTGACTTCACTAGGGGATGACTGGCACCCCTGTAGTGGGGGCTCCACTTGCACACTGCAAGGTGCAGGCTCTCCCCACCACTAGTGTGGGTCCCACGCCCCGACCAAGCTCCCCAGTGCTGTGTCCGGAGCATGGTAAATCCCTGGCTCTGATGACTGGAACAGTCAGCTCCTCTTCAGCCGTGTGACCCTCAGCCGCTTGCCTTCTTTGAGTCCCTGTCCTCATTTGTAACACGAGGTGCCTTGTTCTCCCCGCCTCGACTGTGAGGACAGACTGTCCATCACACTGGGCACCCGGAAGGGGAAGAGCTCGGGAGGTGGTCACCCCAGACGGTGTCTGTTTACTGTGCCCTCCTGGGAGCCCCCGTCCCTACCTTATCCCGGGAGACGCCACTACAACCCCACCCGACATCCCCACCCCGGCCCCCTGTGCCCACCCCAGCTCCTCAGAGTCTCCCTCCAAGATGCACCTCAGCAAAGGGTAAGAAAAGGAAGCCATAAAGCTGGGGCAACGACTTGGCCAGAGTGGGAGCATGTAGGGCGGGTGGAAAGGAGAGAGACATCAGAGACAGAGACATGAGAGACAGAGGCAGAAGCAAAGACAGAGAGACAGACGCACACAGAGACAGAAGACAGACAAAAACAAAGACACTCAACAGAGGCAGAAACGGAGACAGAGACAGAAGAGACATACACACAGAGAAAGACGGGGAGAGAGAGAGGGGAGAGAGAGAGAGAGAGAGAGAGAGAGACAGAGACAGAGACAGAGACAGAGAGAGACAGAGAGATACAACATGAGAGGTGGTGGGAGGAGAGAGAGAGAGAGAGAGAGAGAGAGAGAGAGAGAGAGAGATACAACATGAGAGGTGGTGGTGGGGGCAGGCCAGGCTCTGACAAGGCCCTTGTTGGCCGTGCTGGGCTGCCTTTGCTCCTGGTAAGGGAGACTTCTCTGGTCAGCTCTAGTTTGGAGACGAGACAGACGCACACAGAGACAGAAGACAGACAAAAACAAAGACACTCAACAGAGGCAGAAACGGAGACAGAGACAGAAGAGACATACACACAGAGAAAGACGGGGAGAGAGAGAGGGGAGAGAGAGAGAGAGAGAGAGAGAGAGACAGAGACAGAGACAGAGACAGAGAGAGACAGAGAGATACAACATGAGAGGTGGTGGGAGCAGGCCAGGCTCTGACAAGGCCCTTGTTGGCCGTGCTGGGCTGCCTTTACTCCTGGTAAGGGAGACTTCTCTGGTCAGCTCTAGTTTGGAGACATGAAGGACTTGGCTCCTGAGTTCAAGCCTGCTGTGTCAGCCCAGAAGCCAGGAGGGCCAGGAGGGGGCCCAGCACCCACACCTCTCACTATGTCCTCTGCCATGGCTGCTCCCTCTCAGTCTCAGTTTCTCACCTATGAAAGCGGCAAGTTGGCATTGCCCAATTTTGACTCGCAGAATGGGGGTGGGGGCAAATGTGAGTGCAGGCTCCCACAGCTTCACCAGCCCCAGCATCCAACAAGCCTCAGCTCATCCAGAGCTGGGAGACATTATTGGGGGATTAAGGGCACCCTACCCCAATCAGCATGCAGAGCCCCAGCTGCAGCCCTGCCCTGGAAGGGACCCCCCCACTCCTCTGTCACTGAGCCCCACAAAAGCTTTACCTGCAGGAAACAGCAAGGAGAAGACGGCAAGCGTGTTCCAGGACCGCTGGCCACAACCGGTCATCATCCGGCTGGCATTGACCCGTCCGGCGCTGCCTGTGTGAGACACAGAAAGGCGGGTGGGGGCTGTCTCCCTGCACAGGCTTCGTTGCCCACAGTGGGGGACAGACAGGACAGACAGGCGGCAGCGGCAACTGGCAGGGAGCGAGGGAGCCCAGAGTGGAGGGCATGGAGGATGGAGACACCTCCATCCAATTTCCTCTCTGGATATGGGTCCTTCCCCCAGCAGCCCTGTCACCTCTTTTGCTTTTCACAGCAAAGTAAGACTTAATCAAAGGATGCTGGTGGCTCAGGTGGTAGAAATCACCATCGGACACGCACCCAGAGGAGGGAGTGATGGCGTTAACTATAGGGCGGGTGTCTAGACCCAGCCTCCCCACTGTTTCTCAGGGTGACTTCCATTGACCTTTCCAGAAGCTTCACTGACCAGGTCACCCCTTCCAGGCGATAGGGGCATAGCAGAGAGCAGGGGACAGGTGTGAAGACAGCGATCCCCACCTGCGGGTCTCCCAGCACTCAGAAGCGAGGGCGGACAGTTGCTGGGAGGATCTGGAGTGCATCCCCAAAGCACTGACCCAGGGGTTCCAGCCCGTACTCGGTTATTTACAGCGCCTGAAGAGGGGAAGTAAGCCGAGGCATTCACAGACAAGAGGGGATAAAACAGAAATGTGGGGGACACACCCGTGGTGGAGTATTACTCAGCCTTAAAAAGGAAGGAGATGCACTGGGGCTCTGGTTCAGTGGGAGCGTGTTTAGCCTAGCGTGCACAAGGCTGTGGGTTCAATCCCCAGTACTCCAAAAAGAGGCCAAATGAATAAATAGAGGCTCTGACACATACCAGGCAAAATAAGCCACACTCAGAAAGGCAAACACTGTGTGATCCCCGCTAACTCAGGAAAGTGTCCAGAACAGTCAGAGAGAGAGAGAGAGACAGAGACAGAGACAGAGAGAGACAGAGGGACAGAGAGAGAGACAGACAGAGACAGAGAGAGACAGAGAGACAGAGAGAGGGACGGACAGTTGCTGGGAGGATCTGGAGTGCATCCCCAAAGCACTGACCCAGGGGCTCCAGCCCGTACTCGGTTATTTACAGTGCCTGAAGAGGGGAAGTAAGCCGAAGTATTCACAGACATGAGGGGATAAAACAGAAATGTGGGGTACACACCCGTGGTGGAGTATTACTCAGCCTTAAAAAGGAAGGAGATGCACTGGGGCTCTGGTTCAGTGGGAGCGTGTTTAGCCTAGCGTGCACAAGGCTGTGGGTTCAATCCCCAGTACTCCAAAAAGAGGCCAAATGAATAAATAGAGGCTCTGACACATACCAGGCAAAATAAGCCACACTCAGAAAGGCAAACACTGTGTGATCCCCGCTAACTCAGGGAAAGTGTCCAGAACAGTCAGAGAGAGAGAGAGAGAGAGAGAGAGAGAGAGAGAGAGAGACTAGAATGGTGAACAGGGCCTAGATGCTGTCTAGGTAGACCCTGTGAACCCTCCTGACCTGGCTGCACACCCTCAACCCTTGCAGGGCAGACTCCTGCCCCTCCATGCAGTTCAAGTGTTCTCAAGGCAAGGCTCAGCCTCCCAAGAATGGTTCAGAAGAGTGTCCAGAGGTATTGCCGGATGCACTATATCACCATGCCAGGTCATAGCAAAAGCCTCTCTCACACTTCACACTGCTACCCCACCACCACCACCACATCCCTGCCCAAGTTCCTCCAGCCACCCTGGGGCCACCCTGGCCTCAAGAACTCTCCACCTGGTCAGGGAGGACAAAGGGAGCCCAGCTGGGGCTCCCCTGAGGGAGTTCTGCACCCTTGTCCATGGAGGTCAGAGTCAGGGTTAGCTGAAGGGCCAACGGGGAGACCCAGAGGCTGGAAACTTTGGCTCGAGACAGAGAGAGAGACAGAGAGAGAGAGACAGAGAGAGACAGAGAGAGACTAGAATGGTGAACAGGGCCTGGATGCTGTCTAGGTAGGCCCTGTGAACCCTCCTGACCTGGCTGCACACCCTCAACCCTTGCAGGGCAGACTCCTGCCCCTCCATGCAGTTCAAGTGTTCTCAAGGCAAGGCTCAGCCTCCCAAGAATGGTTCAGAAGAGTGTCCAGAGGTATTGCCGGATGCACTATATCACCATGCCAGGTCATAGCAAAAGCCTCTCTCACACTTCACACTGCTACCCCACCACCACCACCACATCCCTGCCCAAGTTCCTCCAGCCACCCTGGGGCCACCCTGGCCTCAAGAACTCTCCACCTGGTCAGGGAGGACAAAGGGAGCCCAGCTGGGGCTCCCCTGAGGGAGTTCTGCACCCTTGTCCATGGAGGTCAGAGTCAGGGTTAGCTGAAGGGCCAACGGGGAGACCCAGAGGCTGGAAACTTTGGCTCTGGGCCAGGCATGTGGGTGCACAGCCCTGGTCTCCCAACAGCCCTGAACCCCCAGGTGGCACCTCCAGCCACAGAGGTCAACTTCGGGTGGTTTGGTTGACCAGAGAGAGAACAGGCATGACTGTTGGATGTCACTGAAACCCGGCCTTGGCACCACGATTCCTAACAGTGCTGTCCTCCTCCCCATGGCCCTGGGGGATCCCGGGTAGCCAGCCCACTTGGCCCTCCCCCACCCACCCTGCTGTTCCCTCTAAACTGTAAACTGCTTAATTGCTCTGTGCCTGGCTTCCTGCTCCCAGGCCCTCCCAGGAGGATGATCAGAGATTAAGGCATTTGAGAGTGCTTAAGAAGGGTTTCCAGCTCTGCAAACTGCAGGGTAGAGAGAACGCTCCCCGCCGAGAACCCACGCCACCTGGGGGGGGGGGGGCTCACCC
>NW_008348199.1:1823215-1826847 GCF_000622305.1 Nannospalax galili | reverse complement strand
CCCCCCGGGGGGGGGGGGGTCTCACCCCACAGGCTTAGGAAAAAGCAAGGCCTGGAGAGGCTGAGCAAGGTGTTTCCAGGTGTTTCCAGACGGCAGGCCCTTCTGGCCGGTAGGGTGGGGCTGAACCACTTCCACCTCTGTAGCCTGAGCCCACCTTGGAGCCACAAAAGTGCCACCCTGCCAGGATGTCTGCCCTGGTTGCATCAGCAGGGAGCAGCTCGCCATCCACCTGGGCCTCTCCTGTCACCAGTAATTAATTCATTAATTCACTCCCCCCTCTCTTTGAGACACACTGAAACAGGAGGCAAACTGGGCTCAGAACTCACTCTACCTCCCAGCCTCAGGGCCCATGAGCCTTCCTGGGGAGTACACAGAACAGACCTCCTCTGAGAATTATGGTCCTGTGTTCCAGCACTTAGAGAACTGGCCAGACCCTGGGCTGGGCTCTGGGGGCATGGAGGAGTAAGTCTCTGTGTTCCTAGTCCATAGCCCAACCACCTAGGGCTCATCTCTGACTCCTGTCAGGCCAGAAGGGTCTTGGGGCCCCAGCCTGGCTGCAGGGCCCCAGCAGAGGGCTCACCTTAGGGGGTCTCAGTCCTGTGGGAATCCGGCCCCGTAGGACCCCAGCCTCTGGGGCAATGAGATGTTACTGCCCTCAGGACAGCTGTAGGGACACCTGAGCTCATGGGCATCAGACTTGCACATAGCAGGTGTTCCTGAATGACTCTGCAACCGAGCCTGGGCAGGCCTCAATGGTCTTTGTTTCAATGGTCCAGCTGAGCCCCCGCCCACACCTGGGTACAGCCCAAGAGAAGTCAATGAGTAGTATAAGCCACTGCCCTGCGGCTGTTGCCAAGTGATGGTGAGCTTGCTGGGTATGCGCAAGGGCAGGGTTCGATGCCCAGCTCTGCTCTGTTTTCGGGAACAGGGTGGCTGGCTGGAGGAGGGCTGCAGGGACGGGTATGCAAGGTCTTATTCCCCAGGGCCCTGAAGGCCAAGGTTGGAGACCTAATTCTGGGGGCTAAGAAAGTGTGCTGTGAATCAGTGAAGTTGGGTAAGAATTTCTTCTCCCTCTCCTCCGCTCGCTTCCCTCTCGCCCTCCCCTCCCATCTCCTTCACGCCCAGCCTCCTGTCTAGGAGCCTAACAACCTCAGATCACACAACCAATTGCAGTGACACCCACAAGCCCAGACCATCATTGGGTCCCTCTGTGGGGTCTGTGGGGCCCAGATTGAAAACCCTGGTGGGGAAGGAATGTCACACTGTCAGATACCACCCCCTTCCCCCAGAGGGTGGGTGCTGGTCTCTGCATGCTGTTCTATTGGAGAGGGGGCAGGGGCTGAGAGAGTGTCTCTCCGCCCTGCCTCGGAGGGCTGTGACACCCCTAGAGGCTGCCACCTTGGTCTACCTTATGCCAACTGGGTCTTTACTGAGCTTGCTCTGCCCGGGGGATGTAGGGGGCGTATTATATCAGATAATTCCCACACTAGTGCAGTGCGCAGACCAGCTCAGCAGGGAGGAAAGGGAGGCTCAGAGAGGTGGGGTGACCTGTTTAGTCTCACATGGCCACTGAACCACTGAGACAAGAACAAAACAGGGCTCTGCCTCCCAGTGCCAATGCAGTGTGGAGGGTCTGTGAGGCCTCTCGGGAAGGCGCCCGGCGCCCAGCTCAGCTGAGATTTATCCCTGTGTGCCCTAACACTTTGAAAATTGGTCAGCTGCCTAAGATGGTAGCTCTGCCACTGGCAATAAAACTTGAGAAACTGTAGAGTGATATGTGGGACTTCCCTGGGCCGAGCTTCACAGGGCGGGGCACTGTGGCCCACCCTCTCTGCGGGTCAGCTGGGGACTGCTGTCCCAAGATTGCAGGGTTATTTTTAAACACCGAATTTGGCAGAGCTGGGGAGAAATGCAGTGGGGCATTGAAGAGAAACAGACCTGGGGAGATGGAGTAGACCCCACCGCCAAACACAGATCTGTTTTCTCAGCCAGGCTCTGCAGGGCAGGGAGAGAGGGGGGACAGTGGAGGGGCTTGGCAATGGCCTGAGGCCCCGGCACTCAGAAACCTTGGCTGCTTCCTGCCATCAGTCCTCAGTCCTGTGCCCACCTGCTGGTCAGGGTCAGCATATCCCCTCTGGCCTGAGGGGTTGAGGTCAGCCAGGCCTGCAGGTGAGGCCCATTTCCTGGGTCTTCCACCTTCTGTAACCACACCCCCAGTGACCTGGGCAAGCAAGCTGTGGACTCAGTTTCCTGGGCCCTAGTAGAAACAGCCCCAAAGTCAAGAGGTCACTGCAGTCTCCAGACTCCCCCACAGCAGGAGGCTTTCCTACATGGCTGCTGGAGAGCTCTTGAGGGAGGAGGACCCCAGCCTCACCAGTCAGTCTGTCGCCCATGCAGCCTGGTTCTGTCAGCATTCCACAGTGCCCATCAGACCACTCACCCACCTCAGAGGTTCAAGTCTTGCGCCCTCCTGGGGCCTGAGCTCACCACCTCACCACCTCACCAACATCTGCAGTTTAAGCTTCAACCTCCGGGGCTGGGTCTTCCCAGGCAGGCACTGTCTCCCAACTCAGGGCCATTTCCCCAATCCTGCAGTCAGGACCCCAAGGCTCATCCAGAGGAGTCCACCGCCAGGTGTCTTTTCTTCCCAATTCTCACCCCTCAGGGCATCCCTAAAACTTTGCTCCATCCAGATGTTCCACCCAGGCAGGACCTGGGCTGCCCACATCATTTTTACCCTGTCTTGAGCATGAAGTGGGAGACCAGACCACTGGCCCAGGGACCTCTGCAGAAGGGAGCCACAAGGATAGGTCACTGGTCAACACCAGTCCCCGAACTACATCCCAGAGGAAGCCGGACACCCTGAGGATGGTGGCTCTGCTCCCCTGTCCTGGGTTCTAAGCAGCTGCTGGTGGAGCCCCAGAGTCTTGCCTGTGCCCTGGCTGGGCTGCCCTTTCCCCACCTGGGATGTCCAAATCAAATCTGCTCATGAGGCCCAGGTCAATGTCACTTCACCTCTGAATCATCTTCAGTAGCCCACCTTCCCCTGATCTCTGCTCAGACTGTAGTTCTGTGAATACCCAATGAGTGGCCCGGGGAGCCATGCAGTGTACTCGCAAACCAGATAAGCAAGGTCCTATGGTCATGGGGTGAAGGCCCTGGGGGGGACAGGCAGTAAGCCGGCCATGTGATTAGTGATTAAACATGGATTCGATTCCCAGAGGTAGTAGACATGCTAATGTCAGTATAAATTAGCAATTCCGCTAGGGCTGAGCCATCCCAGGTCTTCACACAGTCCTGTGGGTAGCAGTTCTCCTGGTAGGAGCCATAAGCGGGGCCACCAGGTAGCAGCACCCACCTGGGCTGAGACAGTGCTGAGCGTCCCCCCAGCTCACTCCTGGATTACCATCCTAGGCTGCCAGAGACACAGGTGGAGGAATAAAGACCAGAAGAGACACATCAGTATCAGAAACCAGGGTGCCAGGCTGCACGGCCAACTGGGGGGACACATGTCCAAACACAGACAGACGCATGAAGACAGCACGTGCGCCTGAGTGTCTGCACATCGGCTGTGTATATCTGCGCGCGCACACACACACACACACACACACACACACACACACGCCTACAAC
>NW_008348199.1:1798628-1819126 GCF_000622305.1 Nannospalax galili | reverse complement strand
CAGCTGGGGACTGCTGTCCCAAGATTGCAGGGTTATTTTTAAACACCGAATTTGGCAGAGCTGGGGAGAAATGCAGTGGGGCATTGAAGAGAAACAGACCTGGGGAGATGGAGTAGACCCCACCGCCAAACACAGATCTGTTTTCTCAGCCAGGCTCTGCAGGGCAGGGAGAGAGGGGGGACAGTGGAGGGGCTTGGCAATGGCCTGAGGCCCCGGCACTCAGAAACCTTGGCTGCTTCCTGCCATCAGTCCTCAGTCCTGTGCCCACCTGCTGGTCAGGGTCAGCATATCCCCTCTGGCCTGAGGGGTTGAGGTCAGCCAGGCCTGCAGGTGAGGCCCATTTCCTGGGTCTTCCACCTTCTGTAACCACACCCCCAGTGACCTGGGCAAGCAAGCTGTGGACTCAGTTTCCTGGGCCCTAGTAGAAACAGCCCCAAAGTCAAGAGGTCACTGCAGTCTCCAGACTCCCCCACAGCAGGAGGCTTTCCTACATGGCTGCTGGAGAGCTCTTGAGGGAGGAGGACCCCAGCCTCACCAGTCAGTCTGTCGCCCATGCAGCCTGGTTCTGTCAGCATTCCACAGTGCCCATCAGACCACTCACCCACCTCAGAGGTTCAAGTCTTGCGCCCTCCTGGGGCCTGAGCTCACCACCTCACCACCTCACCAACATCTGCAGTTTAAGCTTCAACCTCCGGGGCTGGGTCTTCCCAGGCAGGCACTGTCTCCCAACTCAGGGCCATTTCCCCAATCCTGCAGTCAGGACCCCAAGGCTCATCCAGAGGAGTCCACCGCCAGGTGTCTTTTCTTCCCAATTCTCACCCCTCAGGGCATCCCTAAAACTTTGCTCCATCCAGATGTTCCACCCAGGCAGGACCTGGGCTGCCCACATCATTTTTACCCTGTCTTGAGCATGAAGTGGGAGACCAGACCACTGGCCCAGGGACCTCTGCAGAAGGGAGCCACAAGGATAGGTCACTGGTCAACACCAGTCCCCGAACTACATCCCAGAGGAAGCCGGACACCCTGAGGATGGTGGCTCTGCTCCCCTGTCCTGGGTTCTAAGCAGCTGCTGGTGGAGCCCCAGAGTCTTGCCTGTGCCCTGGCTGGGCTGCCCTTTCCCCACCTGGGATGTCCAAATCAAATCTGCTCATGAGGCCCAGGTCAATGTCACTTCACCTCTGAATCATCTTCAGTAGCCCACCTTCCCCTGATCTCTGCTCAGACTGTAGTTCTGTGAATACCCAATGAGTGGCCCGGGGAGCCATGCAGTGTACTCGCAAACCAGATAAGCAAGGTCCTATGGTCATGGGGTGAAGGCCCTGGGGACTGTAGTTCTGTGAATACCCAATGAGTGGCCCGGGGAGCCATGCAGTGTAGTCGCAAACCAGACAAGCAAGGTCCTATGGTCATGGGGTGAAGGCCCTGGTCAGTGCTGAGCGTCCCCCCAGCTCACTCCTGGATTACCATCCTAGGCTGCCAGAGACACAGGTGGAGGAATAAAGACCAGAAGAGACACATCAGTATCAGAAACCAGGGTGCCAGGCTGCACGGCCAACTGGGGGGACACATGTCCAAACACAGACAGACGCATGAAGACAGCACGTGCGCCTGAGTGTCTGCACATCGGCTGTGTATATCTGCGCGCGCACACACACACACACACACACACACACACACACGCCTACAACCCAGGGCCATGCAGGTGCACAACTCTCTGATGGCACACACACCTTTGTGCACACACATCAAGAATGACAGCTGTCACTCAAATTCCCTGGCCTGTCCCCAGAAATCGGTCTGATGGCTGTTTATGAATTCTGGTTTCCAGGACAACACATACCAGGAACTTAGAAGATACAGTGTGTACCAGGAGACCGCACAGGGAGGCAGAAGGCAGATCAAAGCTGGCCCTTCTGACCCCCTCTGGAACGACTGAGCATTCCCTTGCTGTGCTGGCCTGGGTGGAGTGGCCACAGCACAGGTGCAGAAGAGACACTGGGGGCACCTGCCTGGCTGCAAGCAGGCAGGGTGCCAGCCCGTGTCATCCACATACCTGGCAGGAACTGCTTTGTTCTGGCTTGTTGTATGGGGCAGAGGGACTGGTACATAGCAACCACGTCATAAACCCATGTTGAGTGGAGCCATGATCTCCTCTTCTGAGATCAACAGTCTAGAGCTCAGACAGGCCAAGCAACATGCCCAGGGCTACTCAGTTCCGACTAGAGACTCAGCCTTGGGTGCTGTTGTGGGTTCTGCATCAGTGCGTGTGGCCCTGAATGGGTGCTTGGCTGTTGAGCTAACTGGGGGATGCAGGGTGAAGAACTTCGCTGGCCTGGTGTGTGACACGGCACCTGTGCTGGCAAGAGGTAATGAGGACGGACCAGAGGCCAGAAGCTAGCAGGGCTGAGGCTCACTACTCAGGCAGCCCACACGTCAGCTCCCAGAGGAGACAATTAGGTTCAAGAGAGGCTAAGATGTGTGTGTGTGCGTGTGTGTGTGTGTATGTGCCTATTTACTGGTGTGTGTATCAGTGTATGTGTGTTTGTACTGATGAGGGTGTGTACTGAGATGTATGCGTTGGAATGTGTGTGCATTGGGGTATATCAGTGTGTGCTTATATTGGTGTGTATCAGTTCACCTTTGTGTGTGCATGTCTGTATGTATCGGTGTATGTATATTGGGGTGTGTTGGATTGTATCAGTGTGTGTGTTTGTACTGGTGTATGCTGTACACCGGGGTGTGCTGGGGTATGTGTGTATTGGGGTAAATCAAGGTGCATGTGTGTACGTGTTGAGGGGTGTGTATTTGGGGCATACATATATTGGGGTGTGCTTTTTGGGGTGTATCAGTGTGTGTATGTATCGGGTATGTATTGGGGTGTATCAGGGTACATGGTATGTGTTGGGTGTGTGTAGTGGGACGTGTGTAGTATCAGGGTATGTGTATCGGTATGTGTGTCTGTGTGACGACCATGCCAATGCCACCCTGGTTTCCCTGCCTGACTCTGCTGGGCTCCTCTGGGGTCCAGCCTCCTTCCTCAGGCTTACCGGTAAACAGCTTCCCAGCCTGGCAGTCTCCCAGACTCTAAATCTCCCTCTATGTTTTGTACACAGTAGGCACTAAATATCCTCCCCTATAAAATACGAACTCTACTAACAGCCTGGACACCAGTGAAACTGCTTTAAAGAAGATCCTTCTAGATGAGTCCAGCGGAGTCCAGGCAGAGGCATGGGGGGACAGAGGAGCTCGATCAGCTAAGGGATTTGGAGGTGTTCAGCCTCATCCAAACCAGAGGCTGAGGCTGGTGGGAAAGCTCAGCATACGAACTCTACTAACAGCCTGGACACCAGTGAAACTGCTTTAAAGAAGATCTTTCTAGATGAGTCCAGCGGAGTCCAGGCAGAGGCATGGGGAGACAGAGTGGCTCGATCAGCTAAGGGATTTGGGGACCTTCAGCTTCATCCGAACCAGAGGCTGAGGCTGGTGGGAAAGCTCAGCGCTGGCTCTCCTCCCTGTACCCCCACTGTGCAAGGTATCACCTTTTCCATGAGCCTTCAGGTGTGTATGTGGGGGGTGGGGGACGGACTCCAATGTCCCTGTCTGACTGGTGAGCCTGCAGCCCACCACTGACCTAGAGTTACCTCCTGTCTCTCTAAACCCTTCTTTCCAGAGCATATTCCAGTTCATCTCCACTTAAGGCTCTCCCCTCAGCAACTGCTCCTCACCCTATAGCCAACCAGTCTCTGGAGGGAGCAAGCTCTGAACCTGGCTGTTCAATAGCCCCCTTCCAGAACCTTCCCCTGGACCAGCTCCACACCCATAAAGAGCTCCCTTTCTCTTTCCATAGGAGAGAAAACTGAGGCCCAGGAAGGGAGGGTGTAGTGGGAGCATGGCTGGGGCTTTCCAGTCCTACTGAAGGCCTTGCTCTCCTGGGTCACACTAACGCTCCATCTGGCCTCAGTGTCCTCCCTAGTAAGGCAGGATCCAGCAGAAATAATCGTGGGCCTTTTCGGTATGGCCAGCCTCTGCCTCAGATTGGCTGCTTAGGGGAGGGAAACCAGTCTCAGGCATCTCTGGCACTCAAACAGATGTCACACAGGGACTAAATCCCCTCAAGTGTCAGGAGACAGGAAAGGCAGCCGCCCATTGCCCAGTAGAGGGTAGCCTGGTGCCTCCTGATCGGTTGGGAATCCTGAGAATAGAGGGAGGACCCAGTCTGTCCTGGGTAGAGGCTGAGGTCTGGTAAGTAAGCAGGCATGAACCAGACCAGGGGAGACAGAGTCTATGGAAGACAGCCCACACCCGCAGTGGTTCCCACTGTGCCAAGGCCCTAAGGTGGGAGGTGAAATGTAGCCCTAGAAGCAGATAGGGAGAAGGGGGGGCAAGGCTGGAGCTGTAGGTAGAGGGTTACCAAGTGCCTCCTCGGAGTCAGTCCACAGCTCCCAGAGACCACCTGCACACTGGGATGCCAGGAAAAAGGGGCTAGGGAGGCTGAGGAAGGGACCAGGGAGGAGGTGGAGAGGCTAGGCCATTTGAACACCTACTGTGTGCCAGGAGGAGGCACGTCTCATTGCCGGAGTAGGTCTGACTGTGCCCCTGTGTTCCACCTAGCAACCTTGGACTGGCCTGCTGGGTGGGTGTGCAGTAATAAAAGGCCATCCCTGGACACTGGGGAAGGAGGGGACACCATAGGGCAGTACATGTGTCCAAGGCACAGAGAGGGTCAGAATTTGCCCAAAGTTACATGGTAGGAGGTGGGGGGCTGAGACCTGAGCAAGCTGTGAGCCAGTGTCTGTGAACCCCACAAGGCTCTGGCTACTAAGTGTCCAGGCCCCTGCTACCAGCCATAACCATCATTCAGTCTTCTGGAAACTTCTACAAGATGTTTGCTATCTGCAGAGCTCTGTGGGTTGGTGTCCAGACTTCTGGCTGTTGTCTTTCTATGACCACTGGCCTCTCTCCTGGCTCAGGAGCCACCAGTCCTAAACCCCAAGAAAGGCAAGCGGCTGGGACTGGCCTTGTATAGGCAAAGGAGCTTTGCAGCCCTCCACCCCGCCTACCACGTGCTGGAAGGAATTATGCTCCCTACAGGGTGGGGAGGGGCTGGGAGTAAGTCACTGGTGACCCCGAAGCACCCTCTCCACAAGTCAGGCTCCAGGTCACCAACTCAGGGGTACCCAAGCAGACCAAGAAAGTCCAGGAAACGTCCTGGCTGGAGCTAAGGATCCAAAGACTCACCAATCGGGGCTCCCTTACACATGTGAATCCCCTAGGTCTCAGCCTTGGGGGCAGACGGGAGTCGGGGTGCCAGTGGGGGACCCTCTGGCACCCCCACTGTCCTGGAAGGTGCACAGGACACAGCCCAGTGCCGGCAATGTGGACAGATGTTTGGGGAGCCAAAGGGCAAGGGGCAAGCAGGGGCTCCGATTGGGTGGTCGGAGTTGGGGACTCCAGGCTGGCCTGGACTCTCCCGGCCCTGTGTCCATGCTGGCTGTCACCCACTCCCGCCCAGCCAGCCTGCTGCCTGGAGCAGAGGCCTCTCTGTGGAGAAGGCCACCCTCTCCTGCCGTCAAGTGAGAGACACTTCAGGGTTTCCTGTCTGGACATGACTCAGAACCCCACAGCCCGGCAGCCACACCACCCCTGCTCCAGGCAGGCAAGCCCACCTCACACCACCCCACCTCACGCCACCTCCCACACTAGGCCTCTGTGTGGCTCGATCCCTCGATCTTCCTTGGGCTGGCATTCCCATGGTGGTCTGCACTGCCACTTCTGGGTGGCATTGGCGGCTGGGTCTCAAAAGAGGCCAGCTCCCCATGCTCCCGCCCGCTGCCCCTGGAATCCAGCTTCCTGAGCTGAGCCAGCCAGAGATAAACCTTTTTCATCCTTGTTGGCAGGCAGCATGCACCGGCCTGTGTGCCCTTATCTAGCCACCGTCCAGATGGACTGTGGCAACCCAGAGGGCCGGTACCTACCACACGGGGCACACAGGCACGTGACAGCCTTGCTGTGGAAGGTCGGTTACGTCATCCTTGCAATTGGGGTGCCGTAGTAATCCCCATTGTATAAGTGAGGGTATGGGGTGGGAATAACATTCCAGGCTAGTTTATGGCAGAGCTGAGGCCCAAACCAGGACAGTTGGCAGGGACTCTTGAGGGACAGGGGAGAGAGTGGGGTGCATAGGGACTGAGAGTCTGGGTGAGGGAGGGACAACACTGGGAGATCCTCCTGTCACGGTCAGCAAGGCAGACAGAGGCTTTCTTCCCGCCTCTGTCTGAGACTCTGCAGAGAGGAAGGAGCTCTGAGCTAGGACCTGAACATAGGTTCGAGTCTCTGTTGAGCCCCTTTTCAGCTCTGTCACTCTGGGTGAGTTTCTTGTGCTCTGCTTTTGTCTCTGCTCCAGGCTGGCCACCTGAGGGCCAGGTCTCAAGCATCCACGGTCCATGGAGGTACAGATAGAGCAATCACAATGGGATCCTCTTCTTCCCCCTTGATAGAGATGGAGCCACTCGGAAACCAGCCCTCATACCAGTCACACAAGGAGGACCAGGAAGGACCCAAGGAGGTCCACTGTACCATGTCCTGTGTCCTCCTCCCCGAGATACTGGGTCTGAAGAGTGCCACCAACACTTTGCTCTTGGCTGAGCAAAGGCTCTGCTGTACTGGGAGTACCTGGCCCTAGAATATTCTCACAGTGGCCTGTTAATGAGGGAAACCTGGAGACAGCCCAGAGGAGGACAGAGGAAGATCTATCTGAAGGTGGATGGACACCAACCTCCTCAGCTCTCAGAGCAAGAGAGTACCTGGCCCTAGAATATTCTCACAGTGGCCTGTTAATGAGGGAAACCTCCTCAGCTCTCAGAGCAAGGCATGGCTGCACCCAAACTTCCAGGACACCCTAGTTTTGCAAAACAAAGGGACATTTAAATCCTTAAGACTGAATTCAGATCTACACGCTTTTATAAGGCTAAAGAGAGCTGTGAAATCTGCATCTATCTGTTCAGAATTCATCTGGCCATGACAAGGCCCACAGGGGAGAGTGGGGGACAGCGTGTGTGGAGATCACACGGGAGCTGATGCCTGGCCCTAGTGAGGACAGATGGACTTTTGCTCATCATTGATTAACAACAAACAGATAATTATCGAGGGCATGGCACAGATTCGGATGGGAGAGAGCCAGGGGCCCAAGAGAGGGGGCAGATCCAGTTCCATAGCTTAGGCCCCACACACACACAAAAAAAAATAGTGAGGTGGAAAAATCCTACATAAAAATAAAAATGGGGGCTGGGGCGATAGCTCGGTGGATGACATGTTTGCCATGCAGACATAGGACCTGACTTTGGATCCCTAGGACCCATGTGGTAGTGGGTGCCTATAATCCCTACTACGCTGGGGAGGCAGAGATAGGCGGATCCCTAGGGCTCACCTTCTGCTCCAGCTGGTGAGTTCTAGGTTCATTCAGTGAGAGACACTGTCTCAAAAAGAAGGCGGACACATAACTGAGGAGATGCCTAACATTGAACTCTGACCTTCATACATCACACCTATAAGAACATGCACACACATATACCACACATGCAAATGCAAAATTATAAAATAATGATTGTTATGCCTTAAGAGTGACCAGCACAGGGCTGGAGAGATGGCTCAGCAGTTAAGTACACTGGCTGTTCTTGAAGAGGACCTGGTTTGAATCCCAGCACCCACATGGCAGCTGACAACCATTTGTAATTCTAATTCCAGAGGCTCCAACTCCCTCTTCTGTCTTTCTCAGGCATTGCACACATGGGTGCACTTACTACATATATGCATACATGCAAAATACTTATACACATAAAAATTAATTGATTGATTTTTAAGAAGTGATGAGCAGGCCCATCCCTGCAGAGAGCAGAGTTTGAAGAGGACCTGGTTTGAATCCCAGCACCCACATGGCAGCTGACAACCATTCGTAATTCTAATTCCAGAGGCTCCAACTCCCTCTTCTGTCTTTCTCAGGCACTGCACACATGGGTGCACTTACTACACATATGCATACATGCAAAATACTTATACACATAAAAATTAATTGGTTGATTTTTAAGAAGTGATGAGCAGGCCCATCCCTGCAGAGAGCAGAGGCCCAGGGGAAATCCTGGAAGCCCACAAGGCTAAGCTTCCTGTGGCTGGAGCAGTGATGCTTTGGACCTAGGCAGGACTTATCCCCCTGGGGATCCCCAGCCCCCTTCAAGTGAGCCCCAGCACCCTACCCCTCTGGTCAGAATCCCTCTCTGCCTCAATTTCCTCACCCGTCAATCTAGGACACCGAGCCCCAGCTGTCCTCATATCTCAGAGCTTTGATTTGCCCCAGGGGCCTCCACCCCGCAGAGCCCAGATCACCGCTTACTGGGCCCCACTGCCCGGCTGAGGGAGCACCTGGCCTCTTGGGGACTGGGTCTTTCTTCCACAAATGGTGCCTCCAGGTGGTGCTGTGGATGATGATCAGGACGAGCAACTACTAAGCTGAGTGGCAGTCTCCCTCACCCAGTCCTGTAGTCCTCCCTGGCCTTGGCCTCAGGTGACTCAGAGGCCTGGGGGGATGAATTTGCTTCCTGGCCTCCCTCCTAACCTCTCAAGGACTCATGCCCGAGGGGGAGGGATGTGGACAGATTCTGGGAGTGGAACCCCTGCTCTACAGATGGTGAGAAAGGAAAAACCTAACCCCCACAGGGCCTCCCGTGGCTCACGAGCCCTCAGCCCAAGAGGGACCAAGTGGATCATTCCAAGACCTGGGCAGGGGGAGGGGTGGCAGCTCCTTGTCCTCTGTGTGGATCCAGACTGGGAAGAGACCAGAGCAGCTGAGCAGCTGGCCAGCTGGGCAGGCAATGCTCACCAGCTTGGGACTGAGAGCAAAGCAGGGGCCCCTCTCAGCCTCTGTGTCCCCATCCATCTAATGGGGATGGCATCCAGATTCCACAAGTTGCTCTGGAACATGCCCAGGGCCCATGCATTAAAGGCTTAGCCCCCAACATGGCACTAGTGGAGGGTGGGCCTACTGGGCGGTCTTCGAGCCACTGGGGATGTGCCCTCAAAGGGGATTCTGGGATTCCAGCTCCTCTCCCTCCTCTTTCTCTTCCTTTTGTTCCCAGCCACGAGGTGAACGGGTTTCTTCCACTAAACACTCCTACCATGGACCCAAAGCAATGGGGACAACTGACCATGGGCTAAAATCTCAACATGGCTAATCACGGTGCCTGGTGTGTGGCAAGGCAGCTTAGGACTTTGCTCCTAGACTTGCCAGGTCAGAAGGAGGTAGGGCTATGGATCTTCCTCCTTCCCCATTTTCCAGCAGATTCTGATGCTTGCCCTGGTTTAAACACTAGGGTTAGATCAGAGGCTGGGCAGCTCTTCCTATAGCAGGATGACAGTAGCTCTTTTTGGCTGAGTGCATCACTCAATCTGTCAGCCCTGTAGGCTGGAAATGTTAGTGGAAGCGGTGCGCGCGCACGCACACGCACGCTGTATTCCAATAAAGTTTTATTAACACAAATGGCAACCCCAGTTTGCAAGCCTCAGCCACCCTCAGCCCAACAGACCCGCCTGTCCAGGGGGCTGGTTGGAAGTGCCACCCCTGGGCAGCCCCATCCTGCCTGGAAATCAGGCTACAGGCGAACAGCTCCTGCAGAGTTGTGCTGCCCTGGGCTGGAGCACCCTCTGGGGAGCACAGTACAGTGAGGGAGCTGGTGGGAGGGGGTCCATGGAGAGGGTGTGGGGAGGGACAACAGTAACAGCTATGACAGACTAAGGCACCAAGGAGACTAATTGGCAGCAGCTGCTGTTCCAACCAGAGACTTGTCAGCTATGATAAAGCAAAGTTGCCTTCAGGCCAACCAACTTCAAAATCATGCAAATAGGGCCTCCGCAGAGATCACAGGGTGGTGGGAGAGGCTCCCCACCCTGACAGTCACCCTCAGCCCCACTGCCAACCTGGAGGACCGCAGCCACTTGTGTACCTGTCCCCAGCCTGGCCCACAGCTGGGATTAATGAACCCCCAACCCACAATCCCCCACCCAGTCTCTATAATTGGCATGAAAACTGTGAAGTGGTCGGGTGGAGGTGAGCCACCACGAGCTGGGAAAGGCTGGACGACCCTCTGAACAGCGTCAGCAACCTGGTCACTGGCACACCTGAGCCAGGCCTGCCTGTTCTTGGTGACTGTCATCCATCAGGGCTTCCTGAAGGCAAGGCTGGGTGTGGAGGGGACCAGATACTTCCAAATGCTGCAAGGAGGGAGAGGCTCTTGTTTCCTTGCTGAGTGGGTGCCATCTCCTGCTGGCCCCAGCAGTTCTCCAGACCTGAGCAAGCAAGAGTCTCTCCCTGGGGAACCCCGCGCTTCAGCAGCCCAGCCTCATACCCCCCAGCTCGATTTGCCACATCCTTGGCCTGCCTTTCACCCCAGAAGGGTGAGTCACTGGGCTGCAGGGTGTGAAGGGTGTTAACTGGGGCAAAGAGAGAGGAGGAGACCTTCATCCATATCCCCAAACCAGCTTAGGCACAAATGTCCTGCCTGTCTGAGGGCACCAGGCCCTCTCACCTTGGGCATGACTGGGATGACTGGGTCCAGTAAGGAGCTTCCCTTAGGACCAGACCAAACTGGTACGACCAGTTGGAAGTGGGAGAGGCTCAGCCCCCAGGAGTTTTCTTTACCTGCCCCTCCTCCTCGGTCAGACCCCTGCCAGGGGTTACTTCCTCTGACCCCCTCTGCAACAGAAAGATCACCAGCTACTATGTACACTGATCGGCTCCTGCTCCCCCAAAATAGGGACCAGGGAGGGATATGTCTAACTGAACCTCAGAACAAACAAAAGCAGGGGGCATAGAGCCTGGCTCCTCCCACTGTTCCCCAAGATGCTAAGCAGGGCCTGATGGAGGACCACCCACCAACCCACCCACCTCAAGCTAAGACCAGAGTAGGACAGGGAGCTCACCTTGGGGGAGAGAACTCACCTTATGGGGCTTAACTAGGGACTCATCTTGTGGGGGGCTCACCTGAGGTCACCATCAGGGGTTCACTTTGGGCAGACTTATCTTGGGGGCTCACCGTGGGGGTCTCACCCTGGGCAGGCACCTGGGAGAGCAGTCTCACCATGAGCACTCAGAGGGCCACCCCAGCAAGCTTGCCTTTTACCGACAGGAAGATGTCTTATTGTGGGGAGAAAATTGCTGCATCCTGCGGCCTCAGTTGGCATCTGGGCAAACAGTGTTTTGGAGGTCTAATTAGCAGCACTTTGGGGACTGTGGGCTCAGAACTCTCTTCTGGTGGATTGGTAACATCAGAGGGGTTTGTGAAAGAGCTAAGTCTGCAGAAACTCAAGGAGAACCAGCAGATGGGGTGGCAGTCACAGCTGCCACTACTTAGGACAAAGTGCAGCCAACCTGGGGGAGAGGATAGGGACACTGCGCACAGAACTTAGCCCCTAAAGCAGGGTGCCAAGCCTGGCCTGACTGGGGTAGCATGAGGATGAATCAGTCGAATTTGGGGCTGTGCCTCTCCCTGCCCAGCCTCTGTGGGGCCTGAGTGTGCCGGGCTCACCTGAGGAGTGCGCGGGGCTCACCTGAGTGTGCTGGGCTCGCCTGTGCGTTCAGAAAACGAAAATAGTAGCAGAGGTGGCTCATGAGCCTCAGAGGAAGACCCAGACCCTGACATGGCTACTTTTCAGGGGTGCACAGACCCCGTGTCAGGTCACATGTGGCAGATTGGAAGTTCCTAGCACAGAGTTCTCTCTACACTGTTCTGACACTGACCCCCACTGTCAGTAGGGGACACCCTCCCTGTCACGCCCCAGAAAAAGGCACTTGATTCAAAGCCTCCATTTCCCTCCTCCTTCTCCACCCCTCCACCCACCATTGGGATAAGATACCCTTTACTGAAGCAGTTGACAAGTGTGCCCCTCATCCTAGGGCCTGGGGACACACACGAGATCCATCTCAGGGGACATGTGCCATCCTAGGTCCCTGGTATGCTGGGCCTTGGCCTGGTGAAGGAAAGGAGGGGTTGTGCTTTCTGAGAGCCCCCTCCCCGGTGCCTGTGGGAGTGTGCACCCCTACTCTGGCTGAACCTCTCCCTGAGGCAGAAGCAGGACACCCCTTGGGTGTCCAGCTGGAAGTGGGTGTGGAGGAGGCAGCCGTGGGCAGCGAGGGCTTGAGTGGACAGTGGGGAGGAAAGAGAGGCCCCGCTAGCCTTGGCCAGGCTACAAATAAACTCCAGCCCAGCCGTTCCCAGCCGTGCTGGAGAGAGAAAATAGCCTCCGCACTGTATTTGCTGATTTTTTTCACTCTGCTGCTTCTAAATCGATCCCAAACAGATTGTCCGATTGTTTGGATTTCAGGAGAGAAGTCGCTCGCCTCTGGCTGGTCTGTCTCCCAGTGACTCTCTCCCGTCCCTCTTTAGCCAGGGTTTAAGATGGACATCCAAGGCTGTCCTGAGCTCAGCCTGGGGCAGGGGACCTGCAGGTGACAGGTGAGGGCTGGCTCCGGAGGGGAAGGGTCTGCACTCCTCAGGGCGCCCCTGTCTGGGGACCCTTGGTGACATGCTATCCCTGATAGCACATCTCTGCTTCCTTAGGAAGGACAGAACCCCCTAGGTACCCTGAACCCTGGAGCCCCCTGCCCCCCTCCCAGGAGAGCACCTTAGGTGCCAAGCTGAGCCACAGACACAAACGGCTCTGTCAGCATTGTGGTCCCAGTGCCCACATCGGCCACATACCACCTCAGGGACCAGCAAAACCATATTGCCCAGAGGGCTGGGACACTGTCCCACTAAGATGGATTGATTAACAATGTCTGGGCACAGCAGTTATAAGTTAATTAGTAATGTCTGCACTGGGCACAACAGTGAATAGGGTAGGTAGATTAGTAATGTCTGCTCTGGACACAGCAGTGGATGGTTTGATTAGTAACGTCTGCTCTGGGTACAGAAGTGAATAGTAATGACATTTACAAGCCCTTGGTGTCATCTGGAGACTATCTGAGTGGGTGGGGCTGGGACTCCTACGGTTCGTCTCTACTCAGCTTTCCACTGATGTGGGGGACAGCCAGGCCCCAGCATGGAAAATACTTCAAGCTCATTCCTCAATGCCCTGTCGTTGCTCCTCCTGCCCCCATGCCCCTTTAACCCCTCCTGCACCTTGGTTGCCAGTTCCTCTGGGCAGGCCTCCTGGATGCCTCCCATGCCCACCAGGCAGAGTTGCTCCCTGCCTTCCGTTATCCCCTAACATCTGTGCATTCCTCCCCACAAAGCAGTTGGGCCCCAGGGCGGAACAGATGATTGCCCCCACTCCAGAGACTCGGACCCTGACCTGGAAGTCAGATCAAATGAACTCATGAACATGGGACAAGTGCTCCCACCCCACCCCAGTCCTGCTTCCAGCCATGGAACCCCAGCTTGGGTGCTATAGCCCTGCCTCACTCATCTTGTACCCTAGACAAGTCCAAAACACCCAAAGAAGGGTTCTGCGCCTCTCCTACAGAACGTCCCTTCCCCAGGCAGGCTGATCCAGTAACAGGGAGGCAAGGAGTGGACACCGTGTCCCCCGCAATCTGATGTGGACCCACTTCACAGAGAAGAAAACTGAGGCAAAGGGGGCAAGGGCACTGGGCAAGGTCACCATGCTGAGGGTTGGGCCCAGGGCTGAGGTCCATCTCCCCTCACCCACCTATTGACAACTACACTTGGGTTTCCACAAGTAGGAAAGGGAAGCTGCCAGCCCCATGGGATCTGCCGCTCAGGCCGGCCATGAATGTTAAAGCAAGTCTGTTTGCAGAGTGGCAGCACAGAGCTGTGATCAGGAAGGGAAGGCTCCCACCCACTGGGGCTCCAGGGGTTTCTGGGTAGGTTTCCCGGATCTGAGGCCACTCTCCATCACCCCAGACCTCTGCTAGCCTCTCTCTGCCAGAGGAACCAGTACGGAAGGCTGTGGTGTTCCCAGCCCTGCAGCTCTGAGCCCAGACGCCTCCTCTGGCTTCACTCTTATTATAAGGGGCAGATGCCCTTCAAATGGCTAATCTCTGCTCCCAGGGCTCGTGACAAGGGTGGCCTCTTGTGTGGTAGGGTAGAAAGACTCAGCCACATGGGGACTCTCCACAGTGATGGGAAGAAGCAGGCCAAATGCAGCTCTGCCCAGCTACAGAACCATACTACAGGGCCACCAAGGAACTTGGGCCTGTCACTGGCCCCAGTCAACACATATGGCACTAGGAAGAGAGACTACAAGAGTGCCACCTCTGCCTAGAGCTCTCCTGAGCAGCCCTGACATGAAGCCATTCAGAATTCATTCATTAATTCACTCATTCATTGGTCCATTCCTCTGTTCCTTCAGTCATGGCAAACCTACCTAATAAGCCAGGCCTGGGCTGGAGCAAGAGGCCTCTGCCCTAGGGGAAAAGAGGCTAGCCCTGCCCTGGGCATTTATTATGTGCCATATTTACCCAATTCTCATAGGAATCCTGAGAGGAGGAAACTGAGGTTCAGAGAGGTGTTATAAGCAACCAGAGGTCACACAGGAGTCGGAGCCAGGGTGGGTGGGACAGAAGCCCATGGCTGGAACTGATAGAGTTGCCCAGGATGCTTGGATCCCTGTCCCATTCTCTATACAAGTGTCACCAGGACCCACCGACTTCAGACACTGCTTCTCAGAGACACACAAGTCTCCGGCTGGCTGCATGTAAGAAGTGGGGCTGGAGCAGAGCCGTGGTCCTGCGCTGCCTCCTCACCTCCCTGCTCTGCGGTTGCCATGGTACTGGGGCACGAAGACACTGGGTCTCAGCTTCCTCTCCTGACACTCCTGGCACCACTGTGGACAGCCCTGCTGCTTGGACCTGGGCATCGTCAGATTTGCCTCCTGCAGGGCCTCCTCAGGAGGGTATTCCCACAGGGTTAGCAAAAAGTAACAGGAGTTTACAAGTTACAGAGTGGGGATTCTGAGAGCTGGCTGGGCCCTGAAGGCAACTTTGGTTCTTACTGTAACCCATCTTTCAGGTGAGGAAACTGAGGCTGCAGAGTCCTATAACTTGACCCAGGTCCCCTCCTCCACCGAGCAGAACACAGGAAAGACTTGTCCAGAAAGGAGCCCAGTATGGTCTTGGTGACTCCCCGGGCTTGTTGTCTTGGTGACAGGCCCTAGGGCAGCAACTGGGCTCCGTCCCCAAAGGGCTCTGATTCCAGGCAGTTACACCCAATGATGCCACATCCCAGACCTGCTCCCAGAAGCCTGAACAATCTAAACATCATGTTGGCCCAAGCAAGGTGGTGGAGGGCTATGGGCCTCCTGCTGCGCTGACAGAGGCCTCTGGGGCCCAACGATGATGCCAGCCTGCCTGCAGACACACAGAGGCTTCACGGGCCTGTTTCTGATGTGTAGAGAACGGGCTCAGAGTGGGCAGTGGGTTTAGGTAACCTCAAGCTCAGTCCCTGCCACAGCCCGGGAAGGAGGCTCCCATCGAGGGAGGATCATTTGGAAGGTCTGGTTTAATAATAAAAATTTCCAGATAACAGGCTCTAAGCTGTTCTGTTCTGTTCTCACAGAACCCCTAGTTCCAGAGCCACATGGGGCTGTGACTGGCCATCTACCTCTTGCTGTCAGGGCTGGGCACTCCTCAGGGCATCAGAGGCCTGCCTTGGGCTGTCTAAGGTGATGGATGACAATTGACACAAAGGGTTTGGAAACAGACACGTCAGGCCCGACTGTAACAAAGGAAACGTCATATTCCAATCTGAAGATATCACTTCAGGGCCAGACTGGGGTGTGACACATTGCTTCCCTTCCAGAAACTCCCCTTACCTCCCCTGCTGGGCATTACTCCCATACACCCTTCAAGACCCCAGCTAAAGTTCCCTCTTCAAGCCGCCCCACCTGTCCCTCTCACAGGCCTTTATTCTTCTGCCCCTCAGGTGCTTCCAACCCTGTGCACTCTGCAGGACACGAGCCTGGGTCAAACTGTCTCCGTGGCTCTGAGCCTGGCATTGAGTCTAGTCGGTGCTCCTCTGGAAGCTGGGAATGACGGAGGCTGAGTGTGCCCTTCTGGGTCTCCAGCTGTGGGTTCCCAACGAGCCCACGTGAAGCAGTTCCAAGCCTGAGAACACAGAGGAAATGCTGGCTCTGGTTTGTGGAAGGAACCGCCTCTGTTTTTAATTTGTGCCGATATCTAAGAAAGCAGCACTTAATTTTGGGCCCCTGGTGCAGCTTTGGGATCTGGTGCAGGAGGCAAACTTCCCAGTCCCGTTTCCCAGGGCAGGGTGCTCAGGCGGTTAAGCTGTGTCCCTTCCTCCAGCCTTCCCCTGCCTGCGTTCCTGAGAGGCCATCAGGCAGGAATAAGCCTACAGAGCTGGCTTTTAAGAGATCATGATTGGTCTTGTTTTCCAGGGAAATGTGAATTTAAAAAAAAAAATTATTTTTTTCTCTCCCAGGGCTCTGCGAAGAGCTTGCAGAACTTAATTCACCGTTAAATGGGTGTCACCTGGGAAACGTGGGCATTATTTATTAATTTTGGAAGATGCACATACACGGGTCTGCTGAAGTTGGCTGTATGGAGAGTGGGAGGGGAGGCAGGGTGCTGAGCACGCAGGGACCAGCATGACCCATTCATTTAGAGCTGACTTCTGAGAACACCATCAGTGGGAGGAGTCCACCTCCCACCTGGACAGCCAGGAAGGGGATTCGAGGCAAGATTCTCAGGGATGTACCTGGGAACTGGGGACTCATCATCTTAAGGAATATTCGTACCTTGCCCCAGTTCTCCTGACTCTGAGCGACACACTCACCGTCACTGGATGAACATGCTTGGCCTTCAAAGACCTCAGGATTGTATCCTGCCCACTCTGACCCCCCAGTGTCCCCATTCATCTGTCTACCCACTACCCCAAATAGGCTACAGACAGCAGGGTTTACAGGCTGGTGGTGTGTTGGCACCTCTGGCATTTTCCAAGGCAAGGTGTCCCCAGCCTGCAGGCCACGTCAAGATGCTTGTGAAATGGATGTTGTGTGGATATTCAAAAGGGGAAGAAGGGACTTGTCCCAAGCGGAACTAAGGTCAGAGGAGCTACATCAGTGGGGCCAGCAGAGCTGGGACAGCCAGAGTCCCTCTGGAGAAGGTCTAATGTGTCAAGTGGGGACTGAACCCCGGTTGTATCTAGAAAGAGCTTCCTGGGGGTGAGGCTGAGCAGCCCAGGGTTCCTGGCCACCTTCCCAGCAGGTCTCATACACAGAAGTGGCGACCTCGGGGGTTCTGGGAACGCAGTGAGGCTGCTGGAAAGTGGAAGGGCAGGAAGGAGGGAGAAGAGGCCTCGCGGGTCAGGCCTGCACAGCAGCACCTACAGGGCAGGGGTCGCCCAATGGCCCAGGAGGGTACAGCCCCGACAGGAAGCTATACCAGTTTCCAAGGTTCTGAAACCCACTGTATGGGGCAATGGTCAGGGAATGAGACCCCCATCATTCTTAGGGATCAAGTGCTGTTTAGGTAGCTCCCCAAAAGAGCAGCTGGGTAAAGTCACAAGGGTCAAGTCGGGGAAGTTGTGGGGTTTACTCTAAGACCCGAGTGAATCTGGTGTATTAAGAAGAAGCTGGAGCAATGGGGCTGAGTTAATAGAGGTAGAGCATGCCGAGGAAGGAAGGTGATATCTTTAAGCATAAGAAAAGCCATATTTTTGAGTTGCTCAGAAGGAAAGTGAACTGGGTAGGGACCCAGTGGTCCCTGCAGCCTCCATCTCCCCGTGGGGGCACAGGCTGGACTCCAGGCCCTGTGACTTGGTCTCAGCAGCAGGGTGCTGGTTGGACTCAGATTAACAGCCTCTCTGAGCGAGGGTTCTCATTTGTACGGAGGAACCGGCAGCCACACACTCAGGGGGTGGCGTGAGGGTCGGTACGAGACTGGGCTTTGCTCCACGCTGTGGGCCTTCCTCTGTGTACTGCCTACCTCGGGCAATCATACTGCTGCAGGCGCAGCTGGGAGCCTGTGTCAGCGAAGTCCCTTCCTGCAGGAGCGGGCAGCTGACGCAACCAGGCCTAGTGTCCACCTGCCACCTCCCCCAAGAAGCCAGGCCCCTGGCGTCAGACAGCAGGCAGGGAGAGGTCAAGGGCTGCCCCTGTCCAAGAGGGGCAGCGGGTACCACACCCTCCTCTTGCCCAGTGCCCTTTCCCCTGCCTGCCTCTACCCTGGTAGATAGATGTGACTCTCCTGACCCCGACCCCCGCTGTACCCCACTGTAAGCTGCCCTGCCTGGCTGGCCTGACCTCCTGGCCCATCAGGACCTCTTCTCCAGCTATTCACAGGCCCTGCAGCAGGCAGTGCCGGAACAGTGGACAGATGGATGACAGGTGATCAGGGAGTGGTCCTCTGCGACTTTCCCCTTGGGTGGTCACACCCACTTTCTTTTCTCTCTCCCCCATAAAAGGCCGAGCAAGCAGAATTTCCCCAGCCCTAGCCTGCCCCTCCTTCTAGCCAGCTGCTCAGTAAGCTCCTGGATAGATGGCCCAGGGCAGTGGGTGGGACACACACACACTTGTGCATGCACACATTTATGTACACACACACACACACACACACACAGATCTAAGCTGCTCTCTCACCCCCAGTTCATCAGTTCTGTGCCCACCCGAGCCAGAGCAGGAACTCAGAGTGACCGTGCTATTACCCCCGCCCCGCCCCCGGCATGGAGTCAGGGCTCATGCCTGTAATCCCAGCCCTTGGGAGACTGAAACAGGATTGCAGTAAGTTCAAAGCCATCCTGAGCTACATTGTGAGTTCTAGATCATCCTGGGTTACAGGGTAAGGCCCTGTTTCAACAAAAGAAAGAATGAAAACAAAAGAAAAAGAAGCTCCAGTTTGATTCTTAAGGGCTCAGCTTGAGCCCAGAGGCATGGGAGCTGCTGGGCAGCAGGAGTTTCTGGCCAGCTTTTGCTCGGTGCTCTTCCTTCACCAGGACCAGACCAGCAAAGAGTCCTGTTCCAAAGACACATACACTGCCCTGGGGACATGTCCTGCAAAGATTGCTCTTGGGTCTTTGGAATGGCGAGGGACCCAGAGTTCTGGGCAGCAGCCGTGACCAGCTGTGCTGACACCAGGGAACAAAGGCTATTCAGAGTCTAGTGCCAAAGGACGTTTCCAATCCGCCCCTAAGTCCCTCGCAGCCGACAAGAGGTGGACAGTCTCAGTTCCCAGGCACCAAGGACAGTCAGAATCAGGCAATGGAACAAACTGAGACAGAGAGAGGAACTTTGGGATAGCCTGGGTCTGTGGCAGAACTTGAAAGCTCACCAGTATAAGTCATAGCGCAGAGTCACACACAGGGCATGGGGCAGAAGATATCTCAGACAGCACCTGGGGTCATGGTCTCAGCTCACAAACTAGGAAACTGAGGCCAGAGAAGGCTGGGCACCTGCCAGAGGTCAGTCTCATAGCATTGCTGTGCATAGAAACTTCATGAAGCTTTCTCAAGTGACCTGGGTCACAGCAGCCTCCGCTGGTGGGAGCAGCTCCCTTCTATTTCACAGATGAGGAACTAGGCTCAGAGGAGTTGAGAACCCTGCTCAAGGTCACACAGCCAGGAGGAGAGGCCTTGTGACTTCCCATGCAGGGCATCCGGCTCTTTCCATCCCAGGCTGGGGTTCCCTGGTGGGGAACAGTGAGCCCAGGGGACCAGAAAACCCAGAGAGGTTGGGGGACACAAGGAGGCTCACACATATATACTCTTGGGACAGATTATGTAACTCGGATTCTCTGTCCCTCTGTGGCTCCAGCGGTCCAGCTGGGGCAACTAGCACCCACCCCAGCACCCACCGGAGGACCCTAGCATGGGGGACTCTGGCAACGATCAGACCAGGTTTGGTCCCTCAGCCAGTCTGTTCCTTCCAAAGAACAGTTGGAGGCGCCAGGAGGCGCTGGGTTTTTTCCCCCTTTCTCTCCTCTCTTTTTTTCCTTCGACTGAGTAAGAAATACTAATACTAATAATGATAATAATGATTAGAATAAATAGAACCTGAAGACGCTTGGGGTCTCGTTGCTATAGTAACGGCTGGTGCTAATGAGCTTTTGGAGGCCGCCGCCGCCGGGCCACCCAGCCCCGGGCGCGGGATCCCTATCCTTTTGGATCTGTCAGGCGGCGGTAGGCTGGGTTGGGGCCCGGGGTGCGCCTCTGGGGGGTGGGATTCCCGGGGTCCTCCGGGTCTCGGGTGCCTCTGCTCAGGGACCCCGGGCAGGGACCGCCGGCACCTGGCGGCTCTGCAGCGGCTCCAGAGTCCTGCCCCGCGCGCACCGGGTGCCCGGCTCGCCTCGCTGAGACTCGGGGTCCCCACCTCGGACACGGATGCACGACCGGCACCGCTGCGCCCAGAGACAACTGCTCCGACCCGCGTCCTTCCTCCTCCCCGGCGCGGCGATCGCGGAGCCCCGGCGCCTCTGTCCGGCGCGCACGCCGCCCCCCGACTCCGTCCCGCGCGCCCGGAACCTGCCGCGGACCCCGCGC